>NW_022146308.1:505655-1031559 GCF_002938485.1 Sitophilus oryzae | reverse complement strand
GGGGCACTTACCCCTTTTGGCACTTATTTCCACTCTTCTGTTATAAATCCATAACAGAATAAGAATAAACATGCCAACTAAGTACGATATTAGTCAAGTAAGATAAGAATTGTCTATGAGCAGTAATTTTAAAAAAAAACATATTATAGATTATATCGCTGAAGGCTTTAAAAAAATGGCGCTTTTTTACGAAGTCATGGCCAACTTATGGTTTCCCATTAAAAAAAACATATGGTTGTGTCGTCATAATGTCGTATGTCAAAAATGACAGGCTTTAGAAAAAACGGAGACACAAACTCATTAGGATGTGATTATTTTACAGCTTTTATCTGAAACGTTATAGTCTAAAAGAGATTTATAATAAAAATTGGAACAATTTTTAAAATAGCCAAAATTTGTTTTTTTCGTAATGCCGCAAGCCATGCACTTTTAAAAAAATCCTGAAAGGCACATAATTATGGTTCCACAAAACTGCAATTTTTTCGCCATTTCAACCGACTCTCTGTCTCCATAGTAGCTGCCATAGTAAAGCAATACATTTACTTCTATTAGGTTGAATTAAAAAAGCCTCTTTATTTTTCGTTTAGAGGCTATCGGTTGTTTCATTATTATTTTTTGCTTTTGCATGATTAAAATCTGCTCTTTGTCCTGTGTCTCATGAATGCAGACAAATTTTAGATATGCAAATATCGTTCTTTTTGATAGATAATCTTCATGTTCTTTAACGGTCTAGATGTTTCACAACATAAATTTCTCACATTTACATGGTATATTGTATGAGTGTTCATTAGCTTAAGTGCGGGTCAAAATGGATCTAAGTGTATTTTGTGTTATTAAAGGATGTTTGCATGTTATGAGTGTATCTACGTCTTAACAACTTACTGGATTTGCCATTTTAGGTTCTCCAGTGGCTATAATTGGCACAAATGGTACAATTATAGGTGCAATCCATAAAGTAGACTTTTTTAATAAAATCTTGGAAAAACTTCGATGCGACTCGAATAGAGCACCAACTTTAGAATATCTTTGCCATGCCTGAAAATAAAGATTTATAGTATGATAATATAAACCAATATATACAGGGTCCTGCAATCTGAAGCTCCTAGAATAAAACAGAGAATTTTTTTAAAATGCAACCTAAATATGTATATTTTAACTTCTGCAGGATGGCTCAAAAAGTGTGAGTGTATCGGGGTGATTTTTTTTAATGGAACACCCTGTTTTATTGCATTGTGGCTTCCTTTCAGATCACTTGAGATAATCCTAAGATTGCAATAAATATATTTCTATAATTTTTTTTTTTTTTTTTTAATAAAAATACATATTTTTTAACCTTCCTTAAAAAAAAATATTACAAATACAAGAACTGAAATGAAAAACTGAATTTTTTATAAAAAAAAAAAAAAAAAAAAAACTATATTAGGTATTAACTTTAGATGATCTATACTTACTGCGATAAATATGGTATCTTAAATCATACAGGAATTTTAAAATAATTTTTCTTTGTTTTTAATTTTTTTTTTTTTTTTTAAATATTCTTTTATTAGATGAGATTTAAAAAATAAAATTTTTTGTATTCAAAGTTATTTCAAATTTTTAATGGTTTCGCAGGTACGCAGTATCATATCATATGGCTCTTTCAACGTAATTTAAAATACGAGGGAAAAAGCATTGGATGGACTTTGATAAAAATTTAATATAAAAAAAAATGCCAGATTAAATATAAAACCACGAATATCCCACACACTTTTTTGAGCCACCCTATAGAAGTTAAAATGTTTTCCTGCAATACATCCTAATGCATATTCTTTACTTTTAGTCTGCACTTATAGAAAATTCCTAAACCCTGAATCATCCGGGTCGTATGAGAGGCGCCATCGCCACCCTGTATTATAGAATATGGAACAAAGTTACAGGAGGGATCAAAAGTACAATTGGGTTACTTCGAGAAAAGGATGGAATGGCTATGCTGAAATTGGCGGATATATTAGATTTAATAACAGTAAAGAAGGTTGACTTTAATTACTACGAAAATAAAACAATAATCAACTAAAATTTACTAAAAGTACAGGGTGGGTCAAATTCGACGCTTTTAAAGGGAAACACCCTTTTCTATAGGAGATAGACGAAAACTAATATCAATTATTATCAATACTCAATTTTTATCAAAAACATGATGGTGAAAACCGCACATCAATATCTGTTACAGTATCAGAGTTACGGGGTGTTTTTCAAAAATGTGCATTTTTAACAATACGCTGTAACTTTTTTCTATGGAAAATTTTGTATTTTTATGAAAACATTTCCAAAGCACCTTTTTACTTAGAATTTAATGGTTTAAGTATAACTTTTTTAAAATTAATAGTAACATCCTGTATATTTTTAATTCGTTAAAAAGAATTTAAAATTACCTTTCCAAAAATATAGTATATACTTGATATTTTGTTATAGTCTCCTTCGTTTTCGTCTTTCTGATACAGAAAAGGGTGTTTCCCTTTAAAAGCGTCCAATTTGACCCACCCAGTACATAAGGTACTTTATCAATCCATGATCATCAGACATAATTATGATACTTACCTGTACGATATTGGGCACACCATAACTTAGTAATCTAGCTAGTGGCAATGTATGAGTCATATAAGCAGCTGATCCCATGGGGATGAATATTTTGACAAATTTTTTGGACTCTTCGACCTTCAAAGATGCGTATATCAGCAAAGCTGTCGATCCCATGGAGTGACTGATAGCGATCACCTTACGTTGCGTTTTGGAATGCACAAATTTAAATATGGCTGAATAATCATATAATCCTATTTCATGAAAACTGAAAAAGTATACTGACATAAAATTATATTGTTCAAATAATAATTGTAACATAGTGTGTCCAAAAATATTGACGCATGAAATCAAAACTATTAATATTTTAGATTAAACTAAAACATATCCTTAAAAGAATACAAAATTTCGCATACGTTAAGTATAGTTTCAGTTGTTTCAGATTATTACTAATATTTTTTTAGCTACAAATATAGGAACCTCTAGCTGTCAAGTCAAATTTAAGAAAACTCACATATATACCGGATGCGTCTTAAAAGTAGCTCATTTTATCAACTTTTTTATTTTTCAGATAAAAACGAAAATGACTACAACTTATGATTTTTAAATGACACCTCGGTATTTTTTTACTTTATTTGATAGAAAATGACACTCTGAATAGAATGAATGTCAACTTTTGACATTTTCGCATATAGTTTTTTTCAAATTGTAACATGTGGTTTATAAACGAAAATTTGACTCAAACTATCAAGTTTGTGGTACCAAATTATTCGTAAAGAAATGCTTTGTCAAAAATGTCATATTTTTATAAAATAGAGTAATAATATACCGCGGGTGCCATTTAAAAATCAAGTTGAAGTCATTTCCGGTAAAACAGAAAGTGAAAAAAAAACAATTGAATACGTCAATCAATCCTAATTTATGTCATATACTAACATACCAAATCTCGTTTTTTTAACTGAAAAAATAAAAAAGTTATAGGGGTGAACCACTTTTTAGACGCACCCGGTATACTCACGAGCCGCTACTGGAGTGGGTGATAGATAAACAGAGTTTAAATTCTCAAAAAATAATCCTAAATAATTCAGATGGCACTTGAATGTATTTTGTGCCAAATGCGGTTTGTAACGAAAATTTGACTCGAAATACTAAGTGTATGGTATCAAATTATTCATAAAAAAATGTTTTTTCCAAATATACTAATGAGCCACCCTCGTTCCATTTGAAAAAATTGAGATATGATTAAAAATACGATTTGAGCATTTTCTAACTGGCCATGACAAGACACTAAAAACATTAGACGATCAAATCTATCTTTCCAAGGCTCCTTGATTAAGAATTAGTGTTTTTAATGGCATGGCACTCTAGATTGAATTTTAAAATACAATTTTTTTATTAAGCGAGAATGTCAAAAGTTGACATATGATATGTCATTCTATTCAGAATATCATTTTCTATCAAATAAAGTAAAAAAATACCACAGGGTGCTATATTTAAAAATCAAAAGTTGTAGTAATTTCCGGTGAAACAGGAAGTGATCGAAAACATTTGAATACGATCAATCAATCCTAATTTATGTCAGTATACCTAATAACATACTAAATCTCAAGTTTTTTATCTAAAAAAATAAAAAAGTTATAGGGGTGAGACACTTTTGAGACGCACCCGGTATAGTACTAAATAATAATCTAGCCAAAATTCAAGCACTTCAGTAATTATTACAGTTGGGGTTGGGGGTTTGGAACCTTTTGGTGTTAAACAGTCAAAATTAAATACTAATTTACTTCACAATACTCCAAATCGCTTTAAAAATAAAGTGTTTTGGGTATTGCAAGTAAATTAGTGTTTTTTTCTTCATAAGTAATATCGCATCTAAATATCACATTATATGAGGCTCTTCTAGACAAAAAATAGTCGGAGCATTAAGTACAGGGTCTGGCAATAGTGCGTCGGGCATCTGTAGCTTCTAGAATAAAAACTTGGGAATTTTGTTTAAGTGTAAAACCTAAAGTATGTACAAGGATGTATTTATGGAAAATATTTTTAACTTCTATAGGGTGGCTCAAAAAAGTGTGATTGGATCGGGATGATTTTTTAAAATGGAACAATCTTGTATATTATTCCATTTTTGGCTTCCTTTCAGATCATTTTTACATAATCCTAAGATATGAATAACTATATTTAGATAGTTTCAGAGATATTAATAAATATATTACAAATACAAGGATGTTCTGAAATCAAAACTATATTAGGTATTTACTTTAGATCTAGTCTCATACTTAACTTTGGTATAAATATCGTAATCTTAAATCATACAGGGTGTTCAAAATTCTACGCCAAACTTTCTAAAATATAAAATATTTTTTCTTCCCAGCTCCACCATAATGCTGGAAATTAAAAAGCTTAAAAAATGAACATTTTTTTATTTAAGTATTTCAAAATTTTTTAATGGTTTCGCAGATACACGCAGTATTATTTCATATGACTCTCTCAACGGTAAATAAATTACGAGAGAAAAAATCATTGGGTGGCTTTGATAGAAATTTACTATGGAAAATGCCATATGAAATATAAACCGCGAATATCTGCAAATCCGTTAAAATTTTGAAATACTCTAAATACAAAAAAAAAATGTTCATTTTTATTTCTCCATCTATTGAAATATAATATACAGGGTGTTCCATTTAAAAAAAAAAAAACGAAGAAAAAATTATTTTATATTTAGAAAGTTTGGCGTAAAATATTGAACATCCTGTATGATAACTTCGATTACCATATTTATAGAAAAGCAAGGCAAGGTAATTCATCTAAAGTAAATATATCTAATATAGTTTTGATTTCAGAACAGTTCTTGCTCGAGTTCTTGTATTTTTAATATTTTTTTTTTAAGAAAGGCTGAAAATATATATTTTTTATTTATTTATTAATATCACTGAAACTATCGAAAAACTATCGACGCACTACTGCCGGTCCCCTGTATATTACAACTAATACACAGGTCAGGATCCCTACAATCAGAAATTAAACAGAATTAAGTTAGCATGACAATATTAGAAGACCAAATATAAAAATGAGACTATGACAGTATTAAAAATTAGTGACGATATCTTGGACCAGAGACAACAATAGATAACAAGGGGCTCAATTATACAGGGATATTATTTAAACATGTAAGGTAGGCTTCACCATAATGCTGGAATGCTCTTCTGTAGAAGAAACAAAATGTTTGCATTTTTAAGGATATAGGCATAAGATTTTTATCAAATAATAAAAGTTTCTTGGAACAACGAAAAATAATGTATTTTTCTCAATAAGTGCACAAAATTTTTTAGATACACTTTGTAATGCAGTTGATTACTATGGAGTGTAGAGATGAGGAGAATCATCTTTTGTGGCTTTATTATTTGAAAAAAGTGGTCACAAAATGGGAAGAATAAGGGTACATAAATGACCACAGTGGCGCTAATGACGCATAAATCTAAAAATGAAAAGGAACCATAGATAAGAGAATAGAAGTAACATCATCAACATTACCCAAAAAAGATTTGCTTTTATTTTTTAGAATATAAAACAATTATTTTTATATATTAGAGGTCCAGCTATTACTGCTGAATAAAGATCGATAATTTATTTCATGTGACTTTTTTTTGAAATGAAATTCTTTTTGAAACCCGCGCCTTCACGTCAAATATCTTTTGAATTATTTCCTGTTCTAAAAAATTTCGGCGCATGTTTGAAATTTTAGGTTTTTGCTACAGCAGCGCCATCTTAAGCCTTCCCTTTTTATGACCATTTTTTAATGCATGTAGATATTTCTCCTTACCTTTAGACTCCATATTGATTACCTAAAATTCAATACTCCAACGAGGATAACTTTCTGATATGTCCTCTAGAAAATCTAAGACCTCTCCAGTTTGGCAACCAAATTTCGTATTCCGCATCCAAAATGTTGATACTAAAAAAATAATGCTACTATAGAAGTTATCAGTCAAAAATAATTGAAGATTATTATGAGGTCTAAAGACCCTTTGGCGCACTTTAATTTGCTTGGTTTTAATTGGACAGTAACGCCAGCTACATCTCGGACATGTTCTGTGCCACGAAATCGCCCATAAGGTTGCGTATCTTTTTATTTCTTCAATCAACGGTTATACGTAGACTAGGTTTAAAACAGTTTTTTGAACTTACCGTAAGATTCATTTCTCCCTATCAACCAAACGGTATTGTCCTGCTGACAAGGGATGAAGAAACATACGACAACACCTTTTTTGTTACCATCATTCCTACCCTGAATAGTGATAATATATAACCATCCTCAGTTACCATAGTATATTTCTATATCGAATTCTTCATTATCTAATATACCAGTCTAAAATACAAATTTAAAATGTTAGCTTATGACTAAAATTAATTAAATATTATTTGATTGTAGAAAACCATATTGTTAAAAGAACGATGTCGTAGTGACCTGCTTTTGAAACGAGGATCAATGATAATTTTGTTAAATCGGTCTCTATATGCATTATTTATTAAAAATTGGCATAACAATTTGTCAATTCTATTATACCGGGTGCGTCTCAAAAGTGGCTCACCCCATAACTTCTGTTTAGTTTTTTAGATAAAAGCGAGACTCTGATATGGTGGTATATGGACCCAAATTAGATTGACTGAGGTATTCAATTGTTGTTTCACCGGAAATGCCTCTACACCTTTTGATTTTTAAATAGCACCCTCAGTATTTTTTACTTTATTCGATAGAAAATGACATTCTGAATAGAATGATTATATCACATGTCAACTTTGACATGCTCACTTAAGCAAAATATCGTATTTTATATTTTCAATCTAGAGTGCCATGGCCACAGCTTAAGCAGAATAATATAGCTTGGACACTTCGCCAATTCTTCTCCCACGCTTCGAATTTAAAACGCCCTACTCCGACGATGCGCTAAATGAATTAAGCGACCGACAGTCAGCCTCATTCGATGTCAGTCGATGTCAGCCTCAGTCGATGCATAGCCTCCACCGGTGGCGCGTAGGGCCGTATTACGGAAGATTTTAATTCGATTTTTTTTCTTATATTTAACCATAGGTATTTGTGCTTTTATTTCAATTTTATTTTTATTGGTGGAATGGGAAAAGGTTTTCCGGGATGTGCGGCTGCTGGTTGCACAAATAATTATGGAAATAATTCAAAATATAGTCTGTTTAATTTTCAATTCAATTCAAAATTAATGTTCAATTCAAAAGTATATTCACACTTTAGTGCTTTTCAAAACGATGAAGACTACTTATTTGGAGGCTTGCTAATGCCAAGTGACCATTTTTTTATTTAGTTTCCTCATTGGAGGCTAGTTTTATAAGCTTTTATTTAACTTGCTTTGTATGTAACTATCTATGTATGTATGTATGTTTGTTCGGGGCAAATCTTGTAAGCTAAATTAAAACCACTTTCTTTTATTGTAGGAGATTGAAATTTGGCATGTAGGTTCAGTCCCGATGATAATACATTTTTTTGCAAGGCATGACCCGAATTTTTGACAGCTGTCAAAATGGCGGCATTTTTGAGGTTTTTGATTTTTTAAAATTCTATTTATGAATGGATCGGGCTGAAATTATATATATATATATATATATATATATATATATATATATATATATATATATATATATACACAGGTTGTCAACTCCGACAGTTACTTATAGGTAAACAGAATGGCAACACTGCCTATTGAGAACGTATGCATTATTGATTTTTCTGCCGACTTCGTCCTGTCCTGTCGTCTATCGACGAAACGGGCCGAGGTTATTTCAACCGTAAAACTCTTGCCGCGAGTAATGAACAATTTAACAACCTGTATAGTATATTGTGAGGTATATACATATGAAAAAAATATATAGGCGGCCATCTTGAAAAATGACAGTTTAAGGACATGTCAAAATTTTAAAGTCAACCGATTTTCTGGCAAAATTGATATATGGGATGGCTATGGCTAAAATGAAAGAAAAAATTTGAGCTGTCAAATTTGACAGCTGCTTCAAAAAATTTCAAAGTTGTCCGATTTTGATAAAATGTGATATATATAGGACGGCCATGGGCGAAAAAAAAAAAAAAATGTTGAGCTGTCAAATTTGACAGTTGTCAAAAATTTCAAAGTTGTCCGATTTTGATAAAATCGATGATGGCCGTGGGCTAAAGAAAGAAAAAATTTTGAGCTGTCAAATGTGACAGCTGTCAAATAATTTCAAATTTGTCCGATTTTGATAAAAATCGATATATTGAATGCCCCCTACCCCCATAGTCGGTTTTCATTTTATTTGTCTCACATTTGAACTGTCAAATTTGATAGCTGTCGTTCTTTTTAAGTTCTCCTTTTTAATGAAAATCGATATACATATTAATAGATACCCATAGAAAGTATTTAAGAAAAAAAAATTGAGTTTAAGTGTGTGGCACTGAGAAACAAGCATAACTAAAAAGTAGATGATAAATTTTATAAAAAAACCTTTTTTAAAAACAAGCTTTTATTTAAATACACTAAAAAGAATAAAATAAACTCTTTTTCTTTAAAACTTTTATTATAAACTTAGAACGTCATTACACAATTTTAATATTAGATATATAAAAGCTTGTCGCGAGATTTCTCTACATCGATAAACAAGTAAATTAACTAAAACCTGTGTCTACCCTGTCTCATTCTCAAAGTTTCTGTTATGATAGACCACTAGACCAGGAATTACAAGATAAAGTTGTCGTACCAGATTTTTATGAGTGCAAATGTACACTCAAATCTCGCGACAAGCTTTTATATAATATTAAAATTGTGTAATGACGTTATAAGTTCATAATAAAAGTTCTAAAGAAAAAGTTTATTTTATTCTTTTTAGTGTATTTAAATAAAAACTTGTTTTTAAAAAAGTTTTTTTATAAAATTTTTCAGAACAATTTTGAAGAACTTTTCTTAAATGAAAATATATTATGTAAATTCGTTAAATTATTTCAGACAATTAAATTCAACCATCAATCAAAATTTTCCTATAATGTATTTTTTGTTAAATTTATACGCAAAAGTTAGAAATTATTATACCTTAAAGAATATTACTAAGAACTTAAATGTAGCAAACAAAAACCGAAAGCTCCTAATTTAGAAACATTCGTAAATAACTATAAGTAATCAATGTACTTATTTCATTTTGCTGTTATTTCTAGAAATAAATTAATAATTTGTTTTTTAAATGTTTTTCTTTGAGAATGCATATTTATTTAAAGTCAACAATTTAAAACACGTGTATCTAAATTATGTTCTAGCACCAGTCGAATAATTTTTTACGTCATGTGTAAATTTTTTTTGAATACATCTCTGGGCTGACTGGCGCTTAGGCGGCTATTGGTTTTGGCGAGAGAGCTCGCCGCTCTAGTGTTCCCCCTCTTTCGAATCGCAAATCCGAGCGTAAAAAGATCAAAGCGGCACGCTACACTGTCCGAGCTGGTTTTTACTTAAGCTGTGGCCATGGCTATGTTATGCCGGGACTACACCAAACTGTGCAAAGTCGGCGGCTCTCGCCGACTAGCCAGCCGCCAACTCGCGCGACTCCTCTCTGCGGGTAGAATTCGGCGGGTTCATTAGTCCATGTTAATTTCTATTGTCCGTATTTTTTCCCGGACCACACCAAACTGTGCAGAGCTGGCGACTTGTGTCTCCGGCCAGAGTCGGCGAATCAGATTGCAGAAATTATTAAAAAGTAGAGGTAACCAAAAGTCGGCGGCACAACCCGCGCGACTAGAATTTCTAGCGGCCAAATGTCGGTAAATATCAAACGAATATCGAGCAACCGGAAGTGTTGTACTAAGTAGATTATACAGGATGCTTTAAAACATACTTTTTCTCACCTCCTACGTCTTTTTCAAAAAACTTACCAAATTGAAATTAAAAATAAAATATAAAATCATTATTAAATAAACATATCCGGAACAAAAAATTATTTTAAAATTAAACGTTAGTTAGTTGCTGTCAAATATTATTATTTTCTACCAATTAAATTTTTCTTACAAACAACATTTTTTAAAAAAATATAGTAAATATACATGACCTAAACAGAATTTTGAACTAACCTTCTTCTAGTGTGTTAATTTACAAACTTTGAAAAAAATCGTTTTCAAGATTTGAAGTAGAGAGTATTAATTTTAAATTCACATGTAAAGTTAACATGTAATTATTTACATTTAATAATTATAAATAATTTGTTAATATTTTAATTTCAAATCGGCAAGTTTTTTTATTTTGTTTTATTATTTTATATAGTTGTGTAAGTTTCATGAGTCAATTTACACAAACAGGAATAAAGGGGCCAGTGCCGGATTAAGGTTCTAGGGGGCCCGGGGCTATAGGCTACCCTTGGGGCCCCCAGGTCGGATTATTTTTTCCTCATTGCTGTTATTTTCACTTAAACTAATATTGCTTAAAGTTGAACAGGAAGGCAGTTGTTCATGATCTTGATTTTTATTCAACTCAGAATTTGACGTTAAAGGGGTTTCGCAAATACTAAAAAAGTCTGTTACTTTAGTCAATTTTAAAGTTTTCTTTAGTTTTTCTTCTTGAATCTGAAATTAATTTAAAATATCCCTAAGTTTTCGTAGATTTAAAAATACAGGGTGTTCCGAAACTATTGTATCAAAATCTAAAGGTAGGTAGATCTCGCCAAAACTGATGGTCGGAAATGCGTCGTTTTCAAAATACAGGGTGTTAAACTTTTAAGAAAAAAAATCGATCTTTTTTAATATCTATTACACCACTGTATACCACCCTACGGTACTTAAACAAAATATTATTGAATTGAATATTATTGCACCGTTTTCGCTTAAAAAAATAAAAACCATTTTCGGCATTTTCATACATGGCCAAATCGCTAAAATGGTAATGTAAATTTTAATGGTAAAACTTGAAAAACGACAATTTAGGTTTTTGGGCATTTTAGTTCGTACTATGTTCATAGAAAGAAGTTTTTGGAAAATAAAAAATCTTTTTAAACTTAAATTTGCCGTTTTACAAATTTTGCCATTAAAATTTATGATAACATTTTAGCGATTTGGTCATGCATGAAAATGGTTTTTATTTTTTTACGCGAAAACGGTGCGTCGGACACAAAAAGTCAAGAAATAAAATATGTTGTAAATTGAATGGGGATTTCAAAAATAATATTAATTTTATTTAAAAAGTAGTGGCGTACATTGCAATAGACAACGCGAATTGCAATAGAGACTTCAAACTCTACAGATATAAAAAGACTCAAAAGACCTTTAAAACAAGGTATCACTCGACCCCCTATTCCATTTAAAATTTTAAGGGTGATAGCTACTCCGTCAAAGGGGTGCAAGCAAAGAGGGTGCAAATACCAAAAAAATAATTCTCCCTGAAAAACAAAATCGACGTGTCCGAGCATTTTTCGAATTATTTATTTACAAGCAAGAAACCCGGGGTGGAAAGTTTTCGGTGGACCACCCTGTATAGATTTTTTCTTAAAAGTTTAACACCTTCTATTTTGAAAACGACGCTCTTCCGACCATTAGTATCCAATTTCAAAATATTTTGGCGAGATCTACCAATCCTTATACCTTGGCATAATAGTTTCGGAACACACTGTATATTATTGAAAAATGTTGCTTAAAATAAGGCTTAAAACTCTTAAAACATCAATATCTCTGATTAATACGAGTATTGTTTAGCAATTTTCAAAATTGGAGTAGTTCTCGAATTTTTTTTATATTTTATGAGCATACGGGAATTCTTTTTCATTTTTCATAAAGTTTATTTTTAAAAAAGGAATAGTATTTTATGGCCTCTATGACGAGAGACTTTTTTGTTTTTCAATTCGTTTGTCTTTTTATCTTTTGTAAGCGGCCCAGAGAAAGTAGGTACCTATAATATATTAATGCGCTTATTTTTAAAAGAAGAAACTTAAGAAAGTTATTGTAAATTTAATTGTTAATACCAAAGTTATTATATAAATGATCATATCCAGTAAATGCGTAATAAGGCTAAAACTGATTCCTACCTTACGTTTAGCAGATCCACTAAGATATTTTCTGCTACTTGACATTTTTTAAAATACTGGTATACATTACACAATTCAAAAACGTATTATTGTTCTTGTTTTCTTAAATCTATTATTCGCAATCACTTACTTTATAGATGCGTTATGCAAAAATAACTAATCAAATAGAATAAAATAGAGGAATCTAATCTGAGTAATTCCCCTAGCGCTTTCGGCTTTCGGTAATCCATCCATCCAGAAAAATTTAAAAAGAAGAACGAGCCATTGTCTATGCAGCACTCTTAATATTTTTTTTGGGAAAGTGTTTTGCCGCCCAAAACAGAAAAGAAAAAGAGTCTGTTTTTGACATTATGAGAATAACAAGTTGGCTGTTGCAATATATTTAATAAGACTAAATATATTTCTGTTGCATTGTTGCAGATGTTCCAGGCTGGATTTTATTTTTTTATTGTTTTTAAAATACAGTTTTAGTTACTTTTATAATAAATTGAAGATTTATAACAATATGTGACGAAAAATCGGTTTTTGTTACAAATCGGTATTTTTCGTAATATATGTACATTTTCATTTAACTAATCTCGATTTAACTCTATGAATCTCGATTTTAAATTCTCCTAATTTGGGGGCCCCTCTCAATGACGGGGCCTGGGGCTATAGCCCCCATAGCCCCCCCCTTAATCCAGGCCTGAAAGGGGCAGACAATTTCATCTTTCAACCCCAGTCACCGTCTTAAAAAAGTAAAAAATATATGCAGATAGTGTGCTTTCATAGTAGTATAGTATTTCCGATGTCAACTGGAACTACTGAGACTCCTAATTCCTTTGTCCCGATGATGCCGACAAAGACAGTGCCGAAATTAAGACTCCCAATCTATTTCAACTGACTTCAGATAAACTATAATTGTCCCACATATTTTATTAATTCCATGATTTTTTGTGTTTAAGATAAAAATTAAAAAGTTTTCAGGCGTCTTTGTACTGTATTATCCTCCAATATGACTTGAGTTTTTACCCAACCAAGGGCGGTTTTAGAAAAAAATTCTAGAGGGGGAGTAATTTTAAATAAAAAATGTTTGTGCACTACGTGCTTATATTTGAAGTGAAACGTTTGAAGAATTTGGAGGACATGTTTGAAAAAGTGTAGTTTAAAATGTTGAAAAAGTAATAAATAAAAAAATATATTTTTTACACGTAAAAATTATTTTCTTTGCGTGTAAAAAACATATGTTTGCGTGTAAGACTATTTGTTACACATAAAAACTATGTTTTACGAGTAAAAAACTATTTGTTTCACGCAAAAAACTGTTTTTTACGTGTTAAAAACTTAGTTTTTTGAAGTTTGATCGGCCTGGGGGGGGGTCTAATTACCCCCATTAACCCTCCCCTAAAACCGCGCTTGTACCCAACGTTTATACAGTGTGGTCCGAATTGTATTCCGGAAACTTCGGCAGCATATTCTGCAGATAAAAATAAGTAAAAAAGTTCGTATAAATGTATGTCCTAAAATGCTTAGTTTCGGAGATACAGGGTGTAGAAGTTTCATTTTTATTTCGATTTTTTCCAAATAATTTCTGAAGTAACGTCAATATTTAGATGAAAATTGGTGTCTAGGAGTTTTTTGACATGAGAAATTTGATTTTAATGTCAATATGACTCCTACTTGTAGAGGGCGCCACCTACCTATTTTTTTAATTGGGTTGAAAAGCAGTATCTTTTCGTCCGTACCTGTATAAAATTACCGAGTAAAAAAATATAAATTTACCACGTTTTTTATATAACGGGCGTAACACATGTAGGTGGCGCCCCTTACAAATAGGGGTCATATTGACATCAAAATCAAATCAAATTTTTTTTGGGACACCAATTTTCATCCAATTATTGTCGTTAATTCAAAAATTATTTGGAAAAAGTCTAAAAAAAATGAAACTTCTACACCCTGTATTTCCGAAACTAAGCATTTTAGGACATACATTTACCAAACATTTTCACTTATTTTTATCTGCCTTTTTATCTGCAGAATATGTTGCCGAAGTTTCCGGAATACAGTTCGGATCACCCTGTATAACAAACTATCCTTTATTTTTACGAAGAGATTGAATCATTCCTTACCTATTTTATTTGTTTTTATTAGTTTGAAACACCCTATATATGCATTGTATCTATCAAAAAGTAGATAATAGATTTTTATGAAATAAATTAATCGTTTTACTTACCTGAAAATTATCAATACTTTCCCGTGGTGTATTTTTGTTTCACTTAAAAATAACAAATACCGATAAGCAAAACCCATTTTGGCTTATAAACTTCTGAGCATTACAGAACCAGATTTTTAGTTTCGACTTTTTCTTTTCTTTGTAGAACTGACTAGTAATATTTTTTATTTTACGTTCAATTTCTGATTTTTCAATATGCAAAGCGTCTGATATTGACATCAGTGAATCATGCCGCTTATTTCTATTTTTATATAATTCATTTTTCGGATTTCATAAATTGTCCTCTTTATGGTAAAGTTCAATAAATAATATGACTTTCTTATCACTCCATTCCGGTTCTATGTTTTTTTCGTTTTTTTCTTCCCCATCCATTGTTTAAAGGAAATAATTAACGCTTGTCTCTATAGAAATTTCGCCGTACGACTGAACTAGGACTGGTCGCCGCGCCCGCTCCAGTTGCTCGATGTTGTTTGATCTTTACCGACAGTTGGCCGCTAGAATTTCGAGCCGCACGAGTCGGGCCGCCGAATCTTGGTTGCCCTAACTTTTTAATGATTTTAGCAATCTGACTCGCCGACTGTGGCCGGCAACGCAGGCCGCCGAATTTGCACAGTTTGGTGTAGTCCCGGCATAAAAACACTAATTTTTAATGAGGAGTGAGCCACTTTTGAGACGCACCCGGTAGACACTATTATACATATACGCAAATATATTTCCAATCAACAGAAGAATTAAGTTATCATGGAGTACTTATGCAAGAAACTCAGTTATATTTAAATCTAGAATGCCACTTTATCTAAAGAAGAAAACATTCGACAAAAGTGTCAGTCATTACTAACCAAAAAAATATCAATTTTGCCAATTAGAGGAAAAAAAGTCAGTGGCGCACATGTTTTTTTAGAAAAATATTCCATTGGTAAACCTGCATGGTGAATTGTCGTCCCATCAACCCATCAACCGTCCCTGGTGAATTTATCCACACTTTTTTTAGCATTAAAATGCGTAACACTCATAATAACTTTTACTCCTCCATTCGAATCCCTAAAAGCACTTGGAAGAAAATTATAATTAATCGAAAAAAATTAAAATTCATAAAATTTATAAAGCAGAATTGGACCCATGTTGATATGAAAAATAAATCTTATTTTTACCCGACGAATCTCCCCACGAGAGATGGAACATGTTTTTTGAAACATCATGTATATGAAATATTATAAACAAAGTTACTTACTACATTTTGGAAATATTCTGAATTATAATAACAATGCTTTTGATCGAAAAGGTTCCAGTACGCCTTGTATATCCTGCACGCTCTATAAATTCGCTTATTGGTATAATCCTTCAAAGGATAACTAACAGAGTAAATAGTAGAAAGAAATATGAGGTAGTGTAATTTCATTTCAAAACATAACTAATGTTTTTTTTAAACTAATAGAGTTTATATTATGAGTTACAATCTTTAACATTATTACACAATTTATTTACAACTTAATGGGGGAGTGATTGATCATGAAGGTCGTGAAACATATACAGGGTGATTCACGGCCATTGCATGTTAGACGTTTATGGAATTTTTTTGGAAATTTGGATTTTTGCATAAAGAAACCTGCTCCGTCTATCTAAATTAATTTCAGCGTTACAGTGTTGCCGCTTCATAGTAAACGTGGTAGTATCTTTGTTATTTTATAAATAGAGTACTAGTTATATTATTATTATTACATTTTTCGAAACTACTTTTATATTTCATAATTTTTCTATTATACTAACTTATACCTATCTCTAATAGTTTTTGAAATAAAAAATGAAATATGTTTAAAACTGACAAAAACGTGATCGTGAATAAGCATTGGTAAAATCATGAATTGAACATTTTTAAAGTTGAAACTTGGGTTAAAAGTTAACGAAGTCGATGTATTCGATCTGTCTAAATAAACCAATTGGATATTATATAGGGAGAGCCAATAAAAATTGTTTCCGTTTGTTATAAAATTGCTGAAATCTTTGTTATTTTAAATTCAACCCAATTTATATTATTTAAAATATCAAAATACTAATAAAATAGCTTTTTACCGATATATCATATGCCTATACTTAAACCTTCCGGTTTCTTAATTAGATATATTTAAAAATTAATAATTTTATTTCGAGAATTTCGTTACCATGATAATTTTAGAAATTTAACAAGTAAAGTCTTCAATTGATATCTACTTATCAAGATTGTATTTTTGTCATGGTAACGATTTTTTTTTAAATGAAACGATTATAATAGAAACGATTATTCAACTAAACTATTAGATAACAGACCATACAAACAAACAAAAAGAAAACAGGTTAAGACTTGCTTTTGATCTTGTTCTAGAAAATTTTACACAATCTTACGCAATTGCCATAAACATATTTTTCACCATAAACATCCCCATAAGTGCAAATATTTTAGGGGTGGTATATTTCGACCCCAGAAAAACGTCTATGAGGTTTTTCTCGTGAAAAAGTTTTTTTGAAAATTCGGAATTTTTTGAAAAAAATTTGGTAATTAAGTTTTTTAATTTTTAGTTAAAAAAAACATTCATTCATAATATGGAAAATGGCAACATAGGTAGTAGATTAAATTTGCAAGAAAGAAAACCCAGATATGATTCAGCGGTTCTCAAAATGTAAGCGAAAAATCATTTTTTTTTAATTTTACCTACCGGCCCTGAAAATATTTGCACTTTTTAGGACTCACCCTGTATAGAATTCACTTTCATTTTAAAAAACAAAGAAAATCAAACCATTTAATGGAATGCATGCTTATACGGTAGTACTAGTACCGTTAATCAAGGCGCTGCCGCTATACGGGGAGCGGGTAAATAATAGTAACACGCACATTTATTTTGGTTATAAATAATATATGTTTATTTCTTGGTTCTTTTTTGCTATTTGTCATTATACAGGGTGAGTTTTAAAAAAGTGCAAATATTTTCAGAGGTGGTATATTTCGACCCTAGGAACATGTCTATGAATTTTTTTTTCACAAAAAAAGATGTTGAAAATCGTGCATTTTCTTTTAAATTCCCCTGTATATTTTTCGAACACTTTTTAGAACTGCCTGTTCACCGCAAATTTTCCCACGGTATAATTTCTTAATCTCTGATATTACCATAGTTACGGCTTTACTCCATGGTTACGGCACTAAAATGGATGCAAATCAGGGTTGGAAAAAATAAATATTTTTAAAAAAAAATCAGATTTATTTGATTTAAATCAGATTTTTTTTATATTATTAAATCTCTAAATGACTAGGACTTATTTCCAATGAAAGAAAATCTTATCTTAAATGGCTAAATCTTTATAACTGCCCGATATCGATAACATTAACAATTCTACGATGTGTTTGTCATTTTTCCACATCGGTCACCAATATATTTCGCAAAAAAGTCGCTCGCTTCAGATCGAAAGGATTTTTTTTCAAACGTCTCAAAAGTATTATTTTTTGTCATTTTAACGCCTAGGCATAAAAGTACAAAAATATATTATTAAACTGATTAAGTGTCAAATTCAACGAGTGTACAAATTGTTGCTCGATTACTGTTTATATTAATTGCAATGTTTGAAATTGACTAAAAAATGATTTGTTGTTGTTTTAAAAAAATAGTATGTTCTATTCCGAGTAAAAATGTACTTTTTATGGTTCCTTGTAACGTCGGAATAGCTTTACGATGGACCTTCAAAGGTACAGCATCATCAAAAAAGTATAATTTTTACTCCTAATAAAACAATACACTATTGTTCGGAAATAGTCTTAAGTTGAGAATGAAATTAGTATTATCTAATATCAAAGTGTAAAATACTTACTGCAGATCAAAATGTCGGTAAGAATTTGGAAAAATACAACCGTTTCAAAAAAAATATAAAACAACATATTTCCTGACAACGATTATAGATTCTCGGGAATGAAGATATAGTCTCTATATCAGAAGAACCTAGTTCTGCACTAGACTACGAATAATATGTATTTGAACAGCGAATTTTGGTCATTTATACATAAATCTTAAAATAAATCCCTGCGTTTAGCGGTCTAATGGATTCACACGAATTTACTTCAAAAATCGGTCCAACAGTTAAATTGATGAATATATATTTTTATATATCTAGTTTTATAACATTTACAATTACTTTTCGATTTATTATCTATTACATCTTTTATAGAAATATTTTTATAGTTTTCTAGGACACATTTTTATAACTTTTACAGTTATTTTTTGATTTATAATAAAGTGTCAATAAAATTATTTTTTTTTTAATTTAAATCACGATTAAAATTTAAAAAATCACTTGATTTAAATCATGATTTAAATCATTAAAAATGATTAATTAGATCATTAAAAATGATTAATTAGATCATTAAAAATGATTAATTAAATCATTAAAATCATTAAATCATGCCAACCCTGATGCAAATACAGAAAAAATCCGGTGGCTCTCAAAATTTTTTCAAAAAAAATATTTTTTTTAATTTTCAAACTTAAATAACTCGGTTATTTTGGACTTATCTGAAAAATGGTAGAGAGAAAATATGTTTCTTTTATCGAGATCTGCTAGCCCTGAAAATATTTGCACTTATTTAAGACTCACCCTGGATGATTATTAAATATTGTATTTTTTGGGGAATTACTTAGACCTTATGGCACACTACCGACACCGAAAACATCCCTGTTATCAAGACTCGACAGGGTGTAAAATTGCATTTTTCCTGACTGCGGTGGGGGGGTGGTGGGTAAATTTGTCAAAGATGCATTTGGGAACTTTTGGCGATTCCAGTGAAAAAATCTAGATGTAACCGCCATCTTTAACATATTTTCGAGAATATGGTTTGATAAAAAGACAATGAGGTGTCATAGGAACCCTACCGCCATCTTTAACATATTTTGAGGAAGTCGTTATAGTGTCATAGGAAATATATCGCTATAGCACTCATAGCCTTGAATTTAAAATAACAATTATTTGAACGATATTATAACAAACAGAAATAATCATTTTTTTAATCTCCCTGTTAGATATCAAACCGGTTGATTTAGACAGATCGAGTATGTCGACTTTCCTTAATTATGATTATAGAGAATTATGATTTAATCTATGCTTATTCAAGATCATGTTTTTGCCAGTTTTAGACAAGTTTTATTTTTTATCTCGAAAACTATTAGAGATTGGTATAGAATAGTATAATAGAAAAATTATGAGATATAGAAGTAGTTTCGAAAAATGTAATATATACCTGGTCTTCCATTTAAAATAACAAAGATGCTACCACTTTTAGAATGAAGCGGCAACACTACTGAAAATAATTTAGACTGACGGAGCAGGTGTCTTTATGCAAAAATTTAAATTTAAAAAAAAATCCACCACCGGTTCTCCATAAACATCTAACATACCATGGCCGTGAATCGCCCTGTATATTAGAGACCATGTTTAAACCAGACTATAGCCTGGGGTGAACGAATCAGGAATGATTTCGCAAGAGGACATCCAAAGAATGACAGAAAATATTAACTTAAAAGTACTTTACTTATATAGGGTATTCCTTAATCACATGCTAATATTTAAGGGGGCGATTCTTGGACCTATTCTAAGCGAATAACTTCTTATGAAAGTATGTCCTAAACATCTTAAGTTCTGAGATACAGGGTGGTAAATTTAAAAAAAACTTTTTTTTTGGCGAAAGGCGCGTGGTCATCGTGAAACAAGAAGAAGAAGAAGAAAAACTTTTTTTCATAATAACTCTGATTTTATTATTAGAAATATTTATGTAACTTAATATACGTCTTCTATATGCATCAAAATAGCTTCTTGGTGTACACACAATTTTATTTATATCAACCAGTGCTGTCCATATGGGTTTTACATTAAATATTTTTGGAGAAAAAAGTGGTACGCTAGTGACTACTCCTACAGCGTTTTCATATGCGACGGATCGTCCGTCGTGTTTTTTCAAGATAGCCGTCGAACAAACTCCGTCGAACGGAGCATACGCGCCCATGTGAAATGGTTCATATAAACACCGAACACACTAAAGAAGAACGCTAACTCCCATGCATTTTTTAGTTTCAAAACGGTTTCAAATTTGTAAAGAAATCAGTAATCTGTATATTGAAGTGGCGCCATCTAGCCACCCAGGAAAGTAACAAATGTGGCGGCAAATTTAAATAGATGCAATTTATTTTTAAGCAAGACGTGTTGATTTGTTCGCCAGTTAGAGCCAATCAGATTACTACAAAATAATGTGTAGTCATCTGATTGGTCCCAAGTTGGCAAACAAGTCAAATGGTAAAAAAACAAGGATTTATATATAAAGGTTAAACCAGGTTAAACTATTGTAAAGTGTTAAATGGTTTGCTTCTATCATTTTATGTGCATAAAAACCTACAATAAATAATTTATTTTAATTTACAGAAAATTATACCATGAAACATTTTACATACAAATAAAACAACAGATTAAAAAGTATAATATTTATTATAGTACCAGATTTAAGAACAGAACAAATATCGTTGGAATACAAGAGAAAGTGACGTCCATTAGAAACAATGTTTTATTTACATGTATTTTTTACATATGGACTTGAACAATTGTGTAATATCACATTGTGGAGTTTATGTAGAAAAATATGGAGTTGATCAATTTTTTTTGTAAAAATATATGGCGTTGTAAATATTACATTGTTAAAAAATAAAATTCACGAAAATTTGGACTTGGTTAGGTTACCTCACTTTCTCGGATTATTAAATAAAATTGTTAGATAAACCAAAGACCTTTAACTTAAACCTTACCTTTAATAAAGATCTTAAAAATCAAACACAAAACAAAGTTCAAAAAAATTCAAAAATACAAAATCACAATTGTAAAATGAAGATTGCAAAAAACACAGCCAAACAACCAAAAAACAGCGAAACGCAATCTCCGTTCAATTGCAAAACACAACTGAAGAGGAAGGAGGAAGCCGGAAACGGAAAACTGATTTGACATACAGAACAATGACAGAACATAATTAATAGGCCTATTTAGGCAACTATATAAACAATTTTGTACGCAATTGTTAGGCAACTAGAAAAATTAAAATAAAAATACGCCATCTAGCGCCCCAGGAAATTACTACCCCAAAAACAGATCGTTCAAGGTCGTATATCTCAGTTGACTGGCCCTGCATATAAACTCATGGTACCTACTCGAGGCCACGGACGCTCCGTCGCCGACGGTCCGTCGCATGTAAAAGCAAAGCGCTGTTAAAATAAAATTAATTTTCAAAATCTCCGTTCATTTTAAAACATTTTATATCTCTTGATTTTTTTCGCCCGACGCATAGTTTTTGCTTAAAAACGGTGACTGTTGTGTGGAAATCATTTCTGCATCGGCTGGAAGGAACTTCAGAAATAAATCAATTTTTGTATATCAAAATAAGCATATTGATGCATGGAAGACATTTATAAAATATAACATCAGAGATATTTTAAAAAAATATTAGAAAATTTTAGCACTCTGTATCTGAAAAGTTAACATGTTTAGGACATATTCATATGAAGTTTTTTTCTTAGAATAGGTCCAAGAATCGTTCATGAATAATAATAATTAGCATACCATTAAGGAACACCCTGTATATGAAATATTATAAACAAAGTCTACTTACTGCATTTTGGAAATATTCTGAATTATAATAACAGTTCTTTTGATCGGAAAAGTTCGAGTACGCCTTGTATGTCCTGCACGCTCTATAAATTCGCGTATCGGTGTAATCCTTCAAAGGATAACTGACAGATAAGTAAATTGTAGAAAAAAATACGAGGCAGTGTAACTTCATTTCAAAACAAAACTAATGTTTTTTATAAACTAATAGAATTTATATTTTAAGTGACACTTTTTAGCATTATCTTATTATTAATGGGGAATAAATGATAGTGAACGTCCTTAAACATACATACAAATAATGACTTGTTACACACGGTTATTAAAAAATTATTTATTTTAAATTAGACATATTTTTCAAACACAATAATCATTAGCATTTGCATTATTAAATACATTTACATTTGTCACTATTAATGATTATGTTGGAGGGTTTCCATCCAAACCAATATGTGTAGATCAGTGTCACGCGGTGAAATTTATAGAATGGGAACCGATTCGATAAAAGTAATAAAAAAGGTTGAAACATACAGTTCATACCAAATAAACTTTTAGTCACGTGATTAAGCTTGACCGGCACAGCGTTGCCCACTTTTATATATTTTCTTTTAATCAAAATATTTTAAGAAAAAAAAAATTATAAAAATATAAACAATTATTATTTACATCAATAAAACTCACCTTCTCAACAGCACTTAAGGGACATAAAGGGCCATTACTACCGCGTTCCTGTTCAAAATATTCTAATAAAGTTGCGATGAGTTTTTTGGCTGTTAAGCTGCCTTGTAAACTTCGCACTAAAAGAGGTTCTAAAAAGAACAATGTTCGACTGCAAGATCTGGTAGTAAACATTTTTAAGCTTAAATTATCACAACACTATTTATTTAAACCAAAGACTCGTAATACGAAACTAAAGTGTCAAAACAAATGACAATGTCAGGAAATCAATATATTTATTAACTTGTCATTTTTTACAGCAGAGCTACCACCTGAATCCCAGGCGCAAAATTTAAATTCCAGTTAGTCAGCACGGCGCCGAATATGTCCATGGTTGGCAACAATGAATTTGAAAATCGCTCCCTTGATTACGTAACTAAAAGTTACGTTAACTAAAACTTATTAATGTATGCCCCAAAAATGCTTAGTTTCGGAGATACAGGGTGTAGAAGTTTCATATTTATTTTTATTTTTTCCAAACAACTTCTAAACTAATGTCAATATTTCGATAAAAATTGCTGTCTGGGAGTTTTTTGACATGAGAAATTTGATTTTGATGTCAATATGACTCGTATTTGTAGAGGGCGCCACCTACATGTGTATTAACTGTTTTGAACAGTAATAACTTTTCGTCCGTACCTGTATAAAGCTACTGAGTGAAAAAATATACATTTTCATGACTTTCTACGTAAAAAATGTCTTTTGGTAAAAATCGCTACGAAGAACCGTTCTCAAGATATTTAGAATGGAAATAGTCAATACATGTATTTTTTTACAAAAAATAAACGCGTTGAGTTATTTGACTGAAATAATAAATCTAGAAAATGTTTATTTTTTTAAAATTAATCATACATTTTTTGCAAAAAAATGACGATGAAACAGTTTTTCTTGAACTTTTGGCACAAAAACATTTCAAATTTATGATTTCAGTCTAATAACTATTTAGTCAACATGTTTAATTTATGTCAATGATGACAGGTATTGATAATTTCGATTCCAAATATCTCGAGAACTATTACTCGTAGCGATTTTTACCAAGAGACCTTTTTTACGTAAAAAACATTGCGAATGTATATTTTTTTACTCAGTAGTTTTATACAGGTACAGATGAAAAGTTACTACTCTTCAAAACAGTTAAAACATATGTAGGTGGCGCCCTCTACAAGTAGGAGTCATATTTGCTGTCCTCCTTTCACGCAGTTGAGCAGCTCTGAACTGTTCAAGAACGCGATACTCTCACTCCATTCAATTGAGTCATAAAGTTCCACAACTGTTCCGTCCCATATGGAGGCACGAGGCTATCGCGCACAGCTCCTTTCAGAACCGTTCTCGAGTAGCCCCAGGGCGTAAAGCCCGGAGCTCAAAGTTCGCGAATGGAGGACAGCAATTGACAGTAAAATTAAATTTCTCATGTCAAAAAACGCTCAGACACCAATTTTCATCCAAATATTAAAACAACACTGTATATTTTTGTATTCCAATGATAACAACAATTTTTATTGAAATTAAATTTTGGGAGCATATGTAGATTAATTTAGATCATTTTTTAAAAATATAGAGTTCTACAGGGTGTCCCAAAAAAATTACACATCAAAGTTGTGTTCTTCAAGGAACTGTAGCTTCCTCTAGAACCCTCTTCCACTCATTCTACATTCTACAACCCGAAAAAGGGAAGAAAATGAGTAATGACGTAATAACATTATTTTTAGGATGCAAAAAACTGCAACACTTTCTATTTTCATAGTAATATCTTTATAAAATTATACATAAGGTTGTAGAAATTATTACAATACATTATCAGATACTTATAAAGCTTATATTATGCTATGCTTTGTTTTTATAGTTGCTTTGTGGCCAATAAAATTAAAAAAGATTCGTTATCCGCAGTACTGATCTAAGTGTTCAACGCTACAAGGTCTGATGCAACACTCATCAACAATGCCTCTTTTTCTCACTTCTCGGTTGATTGTTGAAACTAGTAAATTGAAATTGTCCGATAGCGGATTGAATTGGTTCAAATAGTCCTCGTACTTGTTGAATTTCAGCGGCATTCGCTTTGTCAGAAAGTTGTTGTCTGTAAAAAAGAAGTATGAAACTTTATATCGGGTGTTTCTCAAACGAGTGACTCACCCCTACAATTTTTTATTTTTTCACATAAAAAAACATAATTTGGTATCTTAGTATATGACATAAATTAGGATTGATTGGCGTATTCAATTGTTTTCGGTCACTTCCTGTTTCACCGGAAATGATTACAACTTTTGATTTTTGACATGCTCGGTATTTTTTTCACTTTATTTGATAGAAAGTGACAATATGAATAGAGTGACATATCATATGTCAACTTTTGAAGTTTTTAATTAAAAAAGAATAGCATTTTAAATTTTAATTTATAGTGCCATGACCATAAATGTCACGACAATTTTACTCCAAATACCAAGTGTGTGGTACCAAATTATTTGTAAAAAAATGCTTTTTCCTTTTCGTTAAATGGTTTCTCTAGTATTTACTATATTTTTTTGTCTCTTGTAAAAAAACTCCACATCGCATAGTTGTTGAGAAAAATGTTTTTGGTGAATTTATTTTCCAAAGCAGACCTACAAAATATTGTCAAGACTTTAAATGTCAATTTGGTTTTATATCACTTTGAGAAAAAATATCATGTAAAATATATTTCTAGTAAACCAATTTGATGTAGGCTCAAGATATGTTTTTACATGACATCGACCCCGATATGTTTTTAAACAACATTAAAAATTAAACAATTAAAATACAACAATCTCGGGTCGATAATCAAACGCAGGTTACCGAAGTTCGTTTTCCTTATGGTTATAGCCGGGTGAATGTAATTATATGGAAAACTATTGAAACCCGTAACCAGCGATGACGGAGGGATAGGAAATATAAAAAGAGTATGCTGAAGAGAGCAGTTAGTTACAGTTAGTTCAAGGAGTTGCATTGTAGTTGCATGACAGTTGATAGTTAATCGGTAGTAAGTCAGTTAAACAGCAGTTAGTTGTCAGTAGTCTTAGTTAGTCAAGTTAATTGAGAACACAGAAGTCAGCCCCCTCTCTCAGCATATTCTATACCCATATATTATTTAGTCTTGGCATTTCCAAGAATTGTTGCTTAAAACAATTGTATATCTTATGCTAAATAAATTAATTTTTTTTCTGATGGTTGTTTTGATTAAGAGAGAGAACCTGGTATAAGCGATCCTAGCAAACAACCCTGAAGCTATATCTGTATAGGTCGCGATAATATACAGAGAGTTCCAATATTCCGTGGACATAGAACAACTACGTATTTTCTGAATCAAAATACCTATAATAGTTAATTGCACATAATTTACCTTTATATAAAAGTGCTTGATTTTTCCGTTAGATGGCATCAATAAAAAAAAATGGCGCCGGGAGGCCCATACTAATAGCACAGAATATCTAGCTACCCAATATATATCTTGCGTAGCTAGATATTCTGTGCTAATAGTAATAATAGCCGCCCATACTAAAATATGTTAATAAAAAGTTGGTAGGCAGTTCTTTTTAGTTTCAAAGCAAAGGAATTTTTCCAATTTTTTTTATCTCAAAAACTGCGACTTTGACTGATTTTGATGTTATTACAAATTTTGTTGCAAATATTATACCTAATCTTAAATTGTAAACCGCGTTTCGCTAGCTACTGTAATTTTGGAGTTATGATTTTTTTAAATTTTTAACCCCTTCCATATCCCCTTACCAACCCCCACCCGCACCAAAAACTAATGGCCAGATTCTCGGGTGCCACAGCATTTTTTGTGCCAAATTTGGTTAAAATCGGTTTAGCGGTTTTTGAGTTTTCGTGTTACAGACGGAGAGACAGACACACGGACAGACGGACAGACGGACAGACGGACAGACGGACAGACGGACAGACGGACATGACACCATGAAAATATTTTTATTTTTGGTCATTTATGACCCAAATAACTCATTTTGAGTGAAATTAAAAAACTTTTTTTTGCCGATATTAATAACCTGCCATACCTATTGGTATGGTCGGCTAATAAAGAGCGAAAGTTAATTATTTTAAAATTTATTCATTTTTTAAGCTTTTATGAAGCTTTATTGTCAAATATAATTTGTGATACTAACATAAAATTCCATATTTTCGCTAACTAGATTACACAAGTATACACGGTTTTGGACCTGAGCAACTAAAAGCAATTTCTAGGATAATTTTTGGAGCTGAATCTAAATCAGCAGTCCATTTTTTAAGATTGGTTCTAGTTTTCGAAATATTCAATAAATTCATTATTTTACTATTTTTGACCGTTAACGGTCATTTATTGAATTAAACAATGTATGAACAGAGGTTGAACTAAGTCTCTTTATACTGCTTGGGATCTGTTTCACATATTAGGGTCTAACAGTAATCCCTCATCATGCCTTCGTCCCAAAATCCTTGGTATCCCCTTTCGATTTTCGCTATATCTTGGTGTAGCCGCATTCCTTGCTCGTCGCTCGTGTCGCCCAAGTTTTGTGGAAAAAATCAAGATGTGATTGCAGAAAATGTATCTTGAGAGACATTCGAGCTCCAATCTTGTGTGGTAATTTTGGAACAAATTGTCGATTACTTGCTTGTAATCCGGTGATTTATGATTACCGAGAAAGTTGTGAACAACACTTTGAAACGATGCCCATGCTGCTGCCTCATCAAGCGTTATTTGGTTAAACATTTTGTAAACGTTGCGTCAGCCATTAGTTTTCGAATATCAGGTCCGACTAATATCCCTTCTTTGATTTCTGCGTATGACAGTTTTGGAAACAACTTTAAGTACTGGAAGCCGGTCCTTCGCGATTGAGCGCTTTGACAAAGTTCTTAATAAGGTCAAGTTTAATGGGAAGAGGTGGCAGTAAAACGTCCTGTGGGTTTACAAGTAGTACAGAGGACACATTTTGTTGTCCTGGCTCATAGTGGGTACGACTCGGCCAAACCAAAAACTAGAGCCAATCTTGACAAACGGATTGAAGATCTGAGTTCAGGGCATCAAAAATAACGTTAAGAATCGTTCTCATCTGCTCGGGTCCAAAAGTTGACCCGAATTTGTAAACTTGTGTTATTAGAGCATAATAAATCTTTTGGAAGTCCAGATTCGGAAAAAATTCTTAACAAGTATCAAAAAAGTAAATACTAGAAAGGCCAGTTTGCGAAAAAAAATCACTCGTCGGTTGAGTTGGAAAATATTTATAGGTAGGTACTAAAATTTATGTCGGGGTGGGGGTAGTTTTCACCCTTCCCGTACTTTTTCTTAATTTTTGGTGAAAATCAAATTTTAAAGCAACTTAGCAAAACATAAACACCCAAAATCTCATTCAAATAGGAATAATGGTTCTTAAAATATATGAAAAAATGTGTTAAGTTTGATACCCTCTAACGGAGCACCAAAGCACGGGCAAACCAAAGCACTTTTATATAGAGGTAAATTGTGTCCAATGTCCTATGAAAAATACGTCATAGTTTTATGTCCACGGAATACCTTACATACAGGGTATTGAATATTTAGTACCTATTTTTGATATTTTAAACTTCTTATGTATTAAAAAAACATACCTACCATGTTTTTTCGACGGTGAACGATATGTTTTATTACAACGTTCCTCTAAAAATTTTTCTAATTTCGGACCACAATAATAATGTTTGGCTTGCAGTGGTACCGTACTGGAGATACAAAAGCAACAAAATAAAACTGCAAAAACCAACGTAGGTTTCATTTTTCTTTTACCTTTTACCAAACAATTTGATTGTTTGAACTAAAGTGGTGTATGGAATAACACCTCCGTCCCTTTATATACAGATATTTTGAGGAAAATAACAGATTTTATGAATATTAATGAAAAGTGCATCCGTCAAGAAGGTAATTTTAGAAGACGTTTAAAATTCTCAAAGGGTGAAATAGTGCAGCATATGTAACGTGTGTAGGTAGCAAGTGCGTTTTAATTTAAGTTCGTCAAGAATAGAGAAAATAAACAATCACAACATGATAAAAATAGAATGTCAATCACATCTAGATATATTATATATACTAGCCTAGAAATTATAACAACCAGTATAATCTGCTTATTATGCTTATCTATATTATATTTATAATATTTTGTCGGTTGATTGCCTGCATGGAGGTGCAGCAAACGATACCATTTTTATCCCAGTCTGTTTATAATTATAGACCTTATTTAATTTAAAAAAATTGTGTGTGCACTGTGTGCGCATATTTGAAGTGAAACACTAACAGCTATTAAATTGAAGGATTTAAAGGATATATATTTTTTTTATAAATGCTTTTTATAAACTTCAAAAAAATTAGTGTTAATATAAAACCGTATACTATTCTACCTTTATAATTTTATATTGTTTTTTTTTTAATTTTTATTAAAAAACAATAATTCTATTACTCGGCCGGATAGCTGTGGCCATTAAACCAAAATACTATCTACATCTATACAGGGTGTCCCAGAAATAAGTGTAAGTATTTTAACTGGTAGTATATTTCGGCCCCAGAAACACCCCTATGAGGTATTTTTTTGCGAAAAAATTTTTCTGAAAATTTTGAATTTTTTGAAAAAAAAAATTGGGAATTTTTTTAGTTTTAAGTTAAATACATAATTTCTTGATAATATGACAACATAGGTAGTACCCATATAACACACAATATCCGCTGGATATTCATAGAATGTCAGAATGTCCTATTATAAGATCATCTTCAGACATCCTGAAATCCTGTAGATATCTCTGTCGTCTATCTAATGTACATCCAGCTGAGATATCCAAACATGCTCATGATAATAAAATATCCTAACAATATCATCTAGATATTTAGGAAAAATAAATAATGTATTACTTTTTATATTACATAAAATGCAATAAACCATACAGATAGATATATGTTACGTCAAGGCAACAAAATATCCTGTTGGTTACAAAATATCCATCTTCTGGATCATCTGGATATTTATGAGCTTGGCCACTCCCAGTAATTTGGTAATACAGAGAATTTAAAACGCCAGCGCAAAAAATTTACCAGAATCACAGAATATCTAGCTACGCAAGCAATTCTGTGCCACAATCCATCTCGACAGTTGTTTGTTTTTGCATCGTGTATTTTCAATTCTTTGATTTAGTGAAATTCGAGGTGAATTCGGTCGTTTGTCGATATTGAATGGGCTTAAAAATAACTGAAACTAACAAAACTGGTTGAGTTTGACTTAGTTTTTTCTTATACTCATAGTTCTAGCCTTGTTCTAGCAGAAATTCTATCCTAACCTCAACTAATGTCTAAAAACGACGAACGACTCAGGGTCTCACAATGAAAAATTGGTGACAAAATTATAGGTGAAAATTTGTTGAAAAGCGCTTGTTCTTTATCCCTAAACCCATTTTCGTGTTTGATCCATTCAAACAGAAATCCTATTTTTGTGTTTAAATTGTGAGTTTCTGGAATGTGTGGTGTTAGAAATTATACCTGTATCCTGTGTGCTAACTTTGATGTAAACTGTTGCTGCTAGACTCCATAAAGGGTAGTATAATCTGGTATAATACCATACGATCGAAAAAAACGGCGTCAGAGGTGGCTTGGGAATGAAGATTGCTGTTATTTTGTATGTAAAATTATGGGGGAATATCATCGATCGTAATTTTCTTGCCAATTGAACGCAGTTTTTTTTTCGATGGTACAGTATAAATCGAAAGCTCTTAACTCATACAAATAAACTTCTAAATTTTGACGCAAAATTCATTGACATAATATGTAGGTATATTTTAGAGCTGTTAATAGAAATATCCAATGAATAACGTCAAAATGTGGCTAAATAAAACTTAATCGCGAACGTTTTTACTATAAACTAAGGATGACGTAAGTATTGTCAAATAACAGTCCTCATATAATGGCCTAAAAATATTCTATAATGCTCCCAAAATCATCCTTGTATTAACCTAGAAATATCTCAAATAATCGTAAAAGGCTTGCCTAGGGATGTTTTGAAGATGACTTTTTTGTCCCATCTGGATATCCCATAAATATCCTTCTCTGGTTTTTGGATATCCCTAAGATATTTACTATATCCTTGGTGGATATCCTCAAGATATCTATAGGATTGTGTTGTGTTATATGGGTAGCTTAAATTTACATGAAAGAAAATCCAGAAAAGATCCAGTGGTTCTCAAAATTTTAGCAAAAAATCATTTTTTTTGGACATTTTCAAAGTAAAATAACTCGGTTATTTTGAACTTATTTGAAAAACGGTAAAGAGAAAAAATGTTTCTTTTGGCCAGATCTACCACCCCTTAAAATATTTGCACTTATTTCTGGGACACCCTGTATATCTGACTACTACTAACAGCTACTAACCAACAATTTGTTTTGTGTGCTCTGTAGCCTGTTTTTGTTTAAATGTTTTGTTCAGTATTCATGTTGGGGATTTATTTTTAAATTAACGTTAATCGTTAGGCTACCAGTAAACTCGTAGAATATGTCATGTATTTTTTTGCATAATCAAAATTGTCACTCTAAATCGCTGTCTTTTTTAAACATATGTCACTTGTCGTGTCATTATTCAATTCATTATTCGAATTCTCAGAATGTTGTTAACTTGTTGTGAACAAAAATTTCATCTTAAAATAAAATTTTAATCAATTACAATTGTTTATCTCCATTATTTACCGGATTAATAATACTGAAATTACAGCTCAATTAGAAACAATTCATTAATTATAGTGATTTACAGTAATTTTCATAATTATACGAATATTCTCGTTGATTATTGGTTTGATATAAACTCTGATATAAATATGACAGTGTCCTCCAATGAAAATGCGAGTTACTAACTCTAAATTCTAATTCTGAGCTGGCAAATGAGCTAGATGCTTTACCTAGACCGTTATTCAGAGGCTACAAACCTATCGATGAAAATATACATGAAATCAAGGCTGGTACAGTATAAAGTTTATTATAGTGCTTTTCTTAGCCGCGTCGTATGGCACAGATCGTTACATCCGGGTAGATTATTACGAGATAGCGGAGTTAAATTATCTTACAAAGGGGTAGATCTACCTCGAATGGGGTTGCTGTGGCAACACTGCCGCTATAACTTTTCCTTTCGCTAGCTCGCACGTCACGGTCGTCTCGCGTGCGTCTCGCGGCCGCCATTCAAGGCCGCGGTCTTGAATTCTTACACTTTTTTTAGAATTATTTTTGAGATATTCAGTTTTATTGGCTTTGGGGTTGAAACCCTATCATCTTGAAAGCTCTCGTCTGAAAGCTTCGTTCAGCAATGCCTCCCATAAGAAGACATGCCCTATATCGTCAATATTCAGCAAAAGGCTCTAGAAGAAGTGACAATGGACATAGTAGCGAGCGTATTGCAACGCAACAACGGTTAGCTGCGTTTTTCGGGGTGGGGTGGGCATGCTTCTCATAGAGTATATGTATCTCAAGAATCGGCGGATTGGTTGGTGGAAACGGCACCTAAGCTTAAAAATTGGCAAGGGCCGGGACTGGTTGCAGTAAAGAGAGAAAACATCCCAAAAGGGACGACCATCACGGTCTTTCTGCCGAGGAGCAAGGCAAAACACACCACTCGAGGGAGCTAGGAGGGTCATGGTCAGGTCCTCACAATAGGAATTGACCTCAAATCCCAAGAAGCAATAGAGAAAGCGGGATATATCCCTATTATAGATTGGGGACAACAGAGGCAGAGGTATCAGGTCTAAAAAGAGACCTTAGAAGAAAAAGAAGTTATACCCTCGAAGGAAGAACATCTGTTGTCCAATTCGTCTGTATTACAGTTAAAAAAAATAAAATAAGAAATTTCAGAGTTCATAATTGGGATTTCATAATTGGGACAGATATGCCTGAAGTTTAGTTTATAAATGATACTACAAGTTGCAACAGAGACACCTTAGATGGCTCTTAAGAATAAAATGGTTCCGCCATGTCTCAAACGTATCAGTCCTTGTAAAAGCTGCAAGAGCGTTGAAGTCATGATTACAAAATCTCGCTTAAGATGGGCTGGTCACGTATACACAATGCAAGAAAATACCCTACTAAAATATTTGCTTTACGGTGAGCTTGTAGACGGTAAGAGGAAACCGGGTGGATAATTCAAAAGGTACAAGCACAGTACAAGGATATTTTCCACGAAAACTTAAAGGGGACAAACATGCAGGATGAGTGGGAAGAATCAGCGAACAATAGACCGCAATGGAGAAGAATTGTAAACTCAGTTAACAGCAACAACCAAAAAGTAAAGAGGCAACAAAGCAATGAGATTTTTGAATGCCCGGAGTGCGGAAGAGAGATAACATATCATGTATCGGGCTTTTCAGTCACAGAAAAGCTCATGAAAGGAAGCGCCTTACGTAACCATGCATCTTTTCTGATGTGTATTAAATACTCGTCAGCAAGTAATGGCAGTAAGTAAGTAAATGATATACTTAGTAGTATCAGTACCGGACCGAGCCTTTTTTTTAGTGAACCGATATTACTTTTTGGTGTACAAGATCCTAAGACATGTAAGTCAAGAATGTTCCTTTAAAGGAAGTTTTGTAGATTTTTTTATTGAATATGCTTTACTGAAAATGCGCCCCTCTCGATATTGCGCTGAATCGGTCGCTTCACCGATTCACGGTAGATCCGGCACTGAGTAGTATTTCAGAAAGCACTTAGTAAAACACTCCGTATATGCCTGTATTTGTTTTTTATGACTTTTTCTAAACTTACTTATACTTGCACGACAAATAAAAATCATACCTACTCGTTAGTGAGTGTTTATGATATTAACTTTTGTTCTCTACTGTATGTAGGGAAATGAGAAGTTATCAATAAAGATAGCGGACTTTTCAATAACAAACTAACAGTTCAAAGTATTTTATGCGAAGCTAATTTAATGTAAGCATGTTGCTGTTTACTGTACAAATTGTTTTATTTCTTTTATTGGCACAAGACCAATTAATTAGTTGTAAACATATTCAACTAAAAAATAAAGAAACTGTCGCTAGATATGGGAGAAGCTTAGATTTGTTGATAAACCAACAAGAATCTACAGAGTAAGTAAATAGACATGAGATACACATCTTTGATCATCTAAAAAAATGGCGATTATTTAAATAATTATAACTAATTGGTTCTTTTGTCTGATATTTTAGTAATATTCCATTTATTTTTATTCCAGAACGAGTAAATCAGACACCCAGCTGAGATTATTTCCAGATGATAAGCAAAACATTGACCTCAATGAATTATTTGATAATTTTAAAAGTCAGAAAACAGAGAAAATTATATCAGAGCAAAAGCAAGTATATTTTAATATTATTAAATATATTGATTCCATCAGCAACCTTTAAATAATAAGCCTCCATTAATTACTAATAGAGACATAAAATTGTTAAGTTCAATACGCGATGACAGAAAACTAAACTAGAGATCTGCACGGGCCGGGTAGCCCGAACGGGCCTCAGGCTCGGCCCGGCCCGACCCCGGGCCTCGGGCCGTGTCGGTCTTGAACTGTCAATAGGGGTCGGGCCCGGGCTGGGCCGGTTCCGCACTTTAAAAAAACACAACTTTGCTTCTGTACATGTTCTTGAGACACCTTGTATTATAACAGGTATTTTTAGGCTATGTTTATGTTTACGTTTTTTATTTTGCGTATACATACGTATATTTGTAATTTTATTTTGATCATTTTATTTTAATGGTTCGGGCCGGGCTGGGCCGGGCCGGACTAGTTTAAAGTTTTAACTTTCCACAAACCGGGCCGGGCTTACAAAACCTACTTCTCTTCTCGAGCCGGGCCGGGTCGGGCTACAAAAAACCGGCTCGTGCAGGTCTCTAAACTAAACAGCATAGGTATCATAACAGTGAGTTAAATAAACGATTTTGAGCCACTCTGTAATCTCATACTGTTTCCGGAATCCCCATGATGAGAGCCGAATTTGAAACACCCAGTATATACAATCTTCAATACGTGTAGATGTAGATGTAGATTGTATGGGAGGGGGAAGTTAATTACCGTGTCTTTGTAGATCTATTAACTCATCATATACACAGTCAGGGCTTTTACAAAAGACAGTATCTGAGATGGTTTTACAGAGGGCAGTTCTCAATCTCCGATATCAGTCGTACTCTGTTGTACCAAAAGTTTATAGGACGAATGGTTGTCATGAGGTGTGCTGGTGTTTCCCCACAGAATCTGGAATTCGCCGTTGTTTCTTAGCTTCAACCCCTGTAGCTCAGCAATATAGGTAAAATATTATATTTACATATTGGCTCAACGATGCACACGACAGATTTTTTTTAATGGCCCAATATATATTATTTATATGAATCCAATATTAAAGATACGGTTAAAAGGTGCATATTCTATATAGATACAGAAAAATAGTGTATCTTTTATATATATTACTAATACTGGGCGGTGTACTGGGTTAATATTACATATAAATATAAATACTATAGTTAGGTACTCCTAAATATGCTTTGCGCGTGTTGGAACAATATTGGATAAATATTGTATAAAAATAAAAAAAAAGTAAAAGGTGCAACTCTTATATATTACCAATACTGGCTAGAAATTGCCAATATTGGGTCCATATACAATATTTTACCAATATAGAATCAAATGTTGAGCCAATATAGTGTGCTACTGGGGAATCTACTGAGGTGTTCATTGAGGAGACAATGTCTTGTTAAAAACCCCCTGACAATCCGAAGATTGTCCTTCCTAGAAAAATCTTTGACTTTGCTCGGTCGTAAGTTCTGAGAAATTTGTTCGAGTGTCTTAGACTGTTGGAGGATTCCTATTCAAAGTTACGGATGGGGTCTTCCGGGTTCTTGAGTTCCTTTGCCTTTGAGCTTTTTCTTGGGCAGCAGATCTGTTCTGGTCCAGTTAGCTATGTGTTCGCTCATTTTCTAGCTAGATCGTTTGCTTTTTCATTACCTTATATCCCTTGGTAGGCTGGCACCAAGAATAGGAGAACTTTATTATCTTGGGGGACTTTATTACATTGGGGGAAGCTGAACAAAAGAGGACAAGGGAGTAAATTCTTTTTTTCTAAAATGATGATTTTCTATAAATTCAATTTTTTATTTCAATAAAAGGTAGTAAAAAATAGTGCCGGACTTAATTTTTGTACAGGGTGGGTCAAACTTTATCCCTTTTGTGCTAATTAGTACCACAAAAATAGGAACATACCTATACTTAAGATAGAATTAAAATTTTCTGTCATTTTATTTCAAACGTACCTAGATAGTTTTCTGTCATATTTTGACTGTCGTTTGTCGAATTCGTTTATAATTCTCTCAATGATCAAACTATATTACAGATGGGCCGGGGTTGGAACCTTTGGTGTTACAACAGCGAAATAAAACACCAATTCACAACAATACACGCAAAACACACTTTACTTACCAAAACACGTCATCAGCAGAGGATTAAAACTGTAAGTTGTAATCATCTGTTGATGATGCTAACATGGTTAGCGAAACGTGCGTCCAGTGCAAAAGTAAAGTTTTTTGGTGTCTTGTAATTATGTGTGGGTGTAATGTAATTAGTGTTTTATTTTACAGACCATATAACTACCAAATATTTGTATTTGCATTATAAAACTTTTCTATTAATTATAATTAATAATTATTAATAAAATTATATTTTCAGTATGAATCATACTCAGACCGGCCACATATTCTTCTCAAAAGCACACTGTCCTAGAGGTGAAAGTCTTATTAAAATAGGATCCAAACTGGTTTGTAAGAAAGTCTGGAATTTTTATAACTATAGATAATAGTCTTAATAATAATTTTAAACTCCTAAAAACTAATATATGTGGCAATAACAAAAATGTAATAAAGGAATATTTCAAACAGTAAAATATACTTAATGTTTGAATTATAATAATATTATTAATTAATTATTTAATATAATTAATTAATATTTACCGTATATCGTATGATTGAAAAAATAGGCATTAAAACTGCCGGGGAATAACAATTTTGGCGATTATAATTTTGGCGAGGTCAACCTCTAGACCTGATTTACTTTATTACTAAAAATTATATTATAGAGGCATATACCCCCAAAAGGCCAATAAATAGTATATTGAATTTAGGTAAATACGATATACCCGGTATATACCCAATCATACCCACGTTTTTAATTTAATAAGGTATTCTAACAATTTTTAAAAACAATTTGTTGTTAAATTAAAACTATTAAATTACTAATATCCCTATTAAAAAATAGGGGTTGATCGTAGAAGGGTGAAAATTTAGGGTTGCATGTATTTTTTAATGCCTCATCATAAAAATATCAAAAAAATTGTCCAAAAAAAAATTGGGGTGGGCCACCCTTATCCCACTTAGGGGTATAAAAAATAGATTACAATACCTATTCTCAGACCTACTAAATAAACATATAAAATTTCATCAAAATCGGCTGAACCGTTTCGGAGGAGTATGGTAACAAAAAAATTAAAAAAAATAACTCCTATTTAAAAATAGGGGTTATTTTTTGTATATTCTGGGGTTGATGGTAGAAGGGTAAAAATTTAGGGTTGTATGTATTTTTAATGCCAAAACCTAAAAAAAATAAAAATAAAAAATTTTGTCCAAAAAATTAAAAAGTGGGGTGGACCACCCATATTTTAAAGGTATAAAGAATAGATAAGAACCTATTCTCAGACCTACTAAAATAAAATTATCAAAATCGGTCAAGCTCTTTCGGAAAAGTATAGTTACAAAAAATTAAAAAAATAGGGTAGATGGTAGAAGGGTGAAAATTTAGGGTTGTATGTATTTTGAATGCAGTCATAAAAAAATAAAAATAAAAAAATTTCAACATTAAATGCCCTCAATACCGGTTTCGGAACCCTCTCCATCATCAGGTGAGCTTGGGTTTATTCCACAAAATAACAAACATAGTGTGACTTAATATCTTAACTCTACTTTCCAATAAGTCGGATTTAGATACTCTGTGCTGTGTTTGTCATTCCAGCAAAATCAGACGGATAAAACGGTACGTGTAGACGGAACTTTATTAGTATTCCTCACAAATTTTGAAATGACATTGACATAGTTACATTTTGTTTACCCAAAAGCAAGTCGACTAAAAAAATAATACAAATCTAGACCAGATTTTAATTCTTTTATTTTGTCAATATAAGTATAACAATCCTTTAATAAGAGAAAAAACAATCTCAACTAAAATTATGGCATATGTTCTGGTCAATTCGCTGACCATAACTAAAAAGAGTCATCTAATCATAATAATAATAATTATTATAATATTTCAATAAAAATTACTTGTATTTACATCTTATACATACTATTCTATATAAAATAATGTAACCTTCATTTTTATCAGACTTTTCTTAAACTATAAAGTAATTTAAATATATTTTAATGTGAATTGCCCTAAACAGACTACAATAATAATATTCAATTTGCGTTTTTCTCTTCTTCATTTAGTTTTCTACGTTTCGCCCTTATATCTGCCATAGTTTGTTCTATAGATCTAACATCCTTTTTGTTTTCACTTGGTACTAAAAATATAATGATCAAAAATCAAAAAAATAATCACAAATTAATTTGCTTACCAAATCCATATGATTTATTCGTTTCTGTTTTCCTTGCAGCTTCCAAAGCTGCTTCTTGGCCTATAATATGAGCATATTTATCTTTATAATTACTATTTGGAATCATCTTTTTTGGCCTTTTTCTCTGTTCAGATTCCAGAGCCTCTATTTTATGCTGTTCTCTCTAAGAAAATATATAAAAATCAAACACATTTAGATCTAATTTTGTTAAAATTTACTGTTTTAATTAGTCTTTGCCTGATCTCTTCATTCCATGGTTCTCCGCGTCTTCTAGCTGCAATTTCATCTTCACAAGGTGCATTTTCTCGTCTATATACTCTTATATATCTATCAATACCGTCAATACCAAAAGCATAGGACAATAACTCTTGTGACTCAGCTGCTTCATGTCTATTAGTAAAATCGAATGTAAGTAGGTACATAAAACATTGCATAATATATCCCAACTTACACTATACTTCGATGTATTTGATCCATTGCATCAAACTTTAGCATGATATTGTTGGAATCACTAAAATGGCTCACCAGTTTAGCTTCTACCCTATCTTTAAATCTTTTCAGTCTTTCCTGGTCTTCTTTTTGCTTCTTTTCAATTTCTTCCTTTTTTTCTTAACAAAGAAATATTAAATTTAATACAAAAATTGTTAAGTATATCATAAATCTTCATTTCACATGGTAGATATCAAACAACTAACTATATAGCATTCTTACTTTTTAATAATACACGTTCTTTTTCGCTTAAGGAGGGAGGTTTGTCCATAGCCTGCATTATGGACCCTAATAAATCCATGATCACCTAAAAATCAAAATAAAAACACAAATTAATGAGGAGAATAATGCAACATGCAAATATTACTCAATAAAAAATGACACTATTGCTATACTTGTTTATTTTTGTTGTTGTCTTCGTCATATCTTTGTCTAATAATTAACCATAGATTATATTTTGGACTCTCTTCTTTTGATTAATCTTTTCTGGACATTGGCTGAATGACCTACACCTCTGGCCTAGAGTTGATCCAGGTAAGTTCCACTTCTATATCTCTGTTCCATACACATATAACTAAAAGAAGAAGAACATTACTTTTAATCTGTGGATACTGTTCTTTTAAGACTTGAAATACGAAAAAGAAGAAGAATGATTGTGGCGCTATTATAGAAAAAGTGAGAAAATTTTGAACTAGAGGTTTTCCAAGGTTGCCAGATATAAACAGAATCCTGTAATTAAATCAATATATTTGTAAGTTCAAAAAACTATAATATTTTTTGGTTCAAAGGTAGTAACTGAGTGGCTGAGTAAGTGACTTTCCTAAACGGTCTATTTTTACACCCAAAAACAATCAGCCGCTGAGCAAAATTCTCAGCGGTCGACGGTCGGTCAGCCGCTGTGTTCCCTGAACGAGCACATTGATTAGATTAATTTTAGTATTTTGTTAATATCTTGGCAACATTGGAAACATTTTATTTCAAAATTTCCTCACTTTTTCCACAAAGGCACCACATTCATTCTCCTTCTTTTTTGTGTTTTAGGTTTTAAAAGGAGTGTAACCATAGAATAAAGCCCCGTTCTCAGAACAGCGACTGTCGCCAGCGACACGTCAAGAGGACCAATGAGATTTGTACAAAATTCAAACAGCTGTCAATTTTAAATTTAGTACAGCTCCCATTGGTCGTTGAAGTGTCAATCAGATGTCGCTGTCGACACGACGCAGTTCTGTAACCATAGAATAAAGCCCCGTTCTCAGAACAGCGACTGTCGCCAGCGACACGTCAAGAGGACCAATGAGATTTGTACAAAATTCAAACAGCTGTCAATTTTAAATTTAGTACAGCTCCCATTGGTCGTTTGAAGTGTCAATCAGTGTCGCTGTCGACACGACGCAGTTCTGAGAACGGGGCTTAAAGCCCCGTTCTCAGAACAGCGACTGTCGCCAGCGACACGTCAAGAGGACCAATGAGATTTGTACAAAATTCAAACACCTGTCAATTTTAAATTTAGTACAGCTCCCATTGGTTGTTTGAAATGTCAAACTGTGTCGCTGTCGACACGACGCAGTTCTGAGAACGGGGCTTAACAGTAATGTTCTTCTTCTTTTTTAAACTTCGGGTTTGAAACATGGACAACCACAGATAAGATATACATTTCCTCTTCTATTTTTTTTAATGGATTGAACTTAAATAGTTCATTATGCCAGTGTCGAGAAAAAATTGATTAAAAGGAGAGAGTCCAAAATTATAATCTATGGATAATTGTTAGACAAACACTACAACAAAAATAAATAAATAATAGCAAAAGCCAAAGCAAAAGCAGAGAAAAAACTCTTTTACGACATATTATATATGATCGAGATCTTCTTCTTCTTCTTTTTCACAATGACCACGCGCCTTTCGACGGTCAGTCAGAACATATGATTGAGATAATCTCGATGTTAAATTAACTATTATCTAAAAAGAAGAAAATTTGTAAGGTTATAATTTTCTTTCAGATTTTTGAAGGATTATTTTTTAAAATATCAGTTTTACAGAAAAAGCGAGCAGAATATACTTAAAAATACTGATTATTTTTGTTATGGAAACAAATTAATTCTATCTGTGGCATATTGTCTAGTTTTGAACAAATTTAAACAAGGTAATCTAATATAATTTTTTGAATTAAAAAAACGTACAATTTAACAATCCAAACAGATGCCAGCAGTACCTGGTGGCGTATATTCTCAGCAGGGTCCTTCCTGCTTCGACAAAATGAAGACGGGCTTTCTTTTGGGCTTCTGTGTAGGTATGGCTAGTGGAGCATTATTTGGAGGCTTTTCGGCACTAAGGTAACACTTTTTATCAATTTGCACACCTTTTAACTGGACAATTTTACATTTTTAGGACTGGACTAAGAGGTAGAGAGCTAGTAAACACAGTTGGCAAAGTAATGCTGCAAGGAGGTGGTTCATTTGGGACATTTTTAGCTATTGGTTCTGGCCTTAGGTGCTAGTACTCGGAAGACTGTTGTATAAAGTGGGAAGTTTTATTTTTTTTCCTGATGTAGATATTAATACACTGTATTTGTTATTAGTAATAAATTCATAATAGTTGTGAATGGAATATTTTATTAACGAATGCTTTGCAAAAGCAAATTCAAACATAGCTAATAGGAAAGTCTATAAGTAAACAGGGTTATTCAAGCTATGCGACATATTGCGAGTATTGTAGTCAAATTATTAGATTTTTTTGGGAATTGTGAGTGATTGATCATTTAAACTATTAGAGCTACAATTTAAAATTATTTGCAAAAGGTAGAGTGTCACCGATAGTCATTTCCCAGCCAACTGGACGCCGTTTTTTCGATCACTACGTAGTATTATTTATATTATTGCAACACAAAATTTAGTAAATAAAAAAACTTCAGCAAAATACCTCGTTGTAAAAACTTAAATATGCCTAAAAAAATTGGATATTTTTTTTGTTTATTCCCCACACTACACTTTTTGAAAATAATTTTAAATTGTAGCTCTAGCAGTCCTCCAACGATACCATCACTCACAATTTCTAAAAATGTAATCATTTGACTACAATAAATATTCCGTGTCATATAGCGTGAAGAATAACCTTGTACATTAGAGTGTTCGTTATTTGCCAAGTTGATCTTTTTTGCTGCCGCCCTCTGAAATTTTAGTGTTTGCTCTAAAAAAATTATCCAACGTAAATAAGCTCTTAATTTTTGATTTAAACCGTGGCGGAATCATTATACTTTTCCCATTTATATAACATGGGATTTTCTGACCTTTTCATTTATTTTTTATCTCCAAAGCAAATGAACCTACAGCCTCGACAAATACATATTTTAATACAAAATTTTACGCTCTATAAAAAGGTCTCTTTAGTTTTTTCCATAAAAACATTCCTTTAAAAGTTATTCGCGGTCAAAGTTATGCACATAGTTTATAATCAAATTTTTCACTTTAATCATTCACTGCAAATTCTTATTGCACCTTTTGATTTTGACTAAAAAAGGATCTAGAGCCATACTTTTTTCAATAAAACAATATTTCCTTAGCAACTTTAATATGGAAAACTAATATTTCGCCCTCTATGATCAACTGATCAAAACCTTATCAAAACTATAATTTAAGGTTATTGTTTCATCGCCTTTCAGTGTGCAATAACTTTGACCGCGAATAACTTTTAAAGAAATGTTTTTATGGAAAAAACCAAAGAGACCTTTTTTGTAAAGCTTAAAATTTTGTATTAGAATACTGTCTCGAAGCTGTAGGTTCATTTGCTTTGGAGATAAAAAATTAAATGCAAAAGGTTAGAAAATCCCATGTTATTTAAATAGTTTCTTTAGTTTTTTTTTTGGAAAAGTTTCGTGACCCTCCCACGGTTTAAATTAAAAATTAAGAGCTTGTTTACGTTGGATAATTTTTTTAGAGCAAAAACTAAAATATCAGAGGGCGGCAGCAAAAAAAAATCAGCTTGGGAAATAACAGACAGAACTATACATATAGAGGTATAAGAAAATGAAAACTGAAGATTTATCTTACTTAATTGTGTGTAATTAACAGTAAATTTAAAAACTATACATACATAACATTAAACATAACCTATACAATATAAATATAACATTAAATTATATAAAGTATATTGAAATTTCAGTTTATTTTTTACGATAATAATTGGTTCAATACAGTGACTCGCCAACCAATTTAAAAAGTTAAAGCAAAGCAGAAATGTCCCATATTTTAATGACTCTATCCTGGCCAACCGTTACCAGTTTTTTTGACGTTTCGTCGACATTCATGCCGGTAATATTATGTTTAGCATCATGAAACGTTGCTAAGGATGGTCTTCTATAAAGAAAAAATGCTTAAAAAACCCAAAATATCGTTGTTTAGATCAAAGACATCTAATTAAAGCGGGGACGCCAACACACCATTCATAAAACACAATTTGTTTATGATTATACATACAACACTTTTATGTAAGTTAAAAAGAGATGGATAAATAAATATGACAACGCTGTTGAGTTTCGTGCGCATTTCTTTCTTTTAGATTTATTATAAAGGGGTGTCCTGTTTTTTTTATCAACAATCGTAAAAGGTAATTATAATTTAAATTTTGATTTAATATCAAAATATAATGTAATAAATCTATAAATATTAATATACAGGGTGGTCCGAACTGTATTCCGGAAACTTCGGCAGCATATTTTGCAGATAAAAATAAGTAAAAAAGTTCGTATAAATATTTGTCCTAAAATGCTTAGTTTAGGAGAAACGGGGTGTAGAAGTTTCATTTTTATTTCGATTTTTTCCAAATAATATATGAAATAACGTAAATATTTGGATGAAAATTGGTGTCTGAGAGTTCTTTGACATGAGAAATTTGATTTTAATGTCAATACGACTCCTACTTGTAGAGGGCGTCACCTACATATTTTTAACTGGTTTGAAGAGTAATAACTTTTAGTCCGTACCTGTATAAAACTACTGAGCAGGGGCGCATATACGGGAGGGGTATAATGGGGGTAATTACCCTTCCCAGGAAGATATTTATAAATAAGAAAATATGGTATAAATTAATAAAATATTTTTATATAAATAAAATTGTCACAAAAAATAAATTAATAATGTCAAAGTAGAAATCCCGAAAAATGTAAGCCATATAGTCACAATACCTTATACCAAAGAATATTATAGTTTTAAGAACTCTCGTGTGGAAGCTTTAGTGATTTGTCATACGGTGGCGCTTTTGAACATAATCGAAGCCTGAAAATGCTAATATTTTAAATTTTGAGGACTACGCGCGGCGATATTTCGTACGGTGTTGCCAAACATATTTTATTTCTCGATATTTAAAGAAATATGTATTGATTTTATATTTCGTATTCTATAGACATGAGGCATCCTAAGGCTATAAAAACGTAGCTATGAAAATAAAATTTTAGATTTTTAATTTTTTTGTACCTTCTAATAAAAATTACTTCTATTCCAATAAAAAATTAACTAGTATGATTATGTGTTATCTGTGCTAGTATTAGGAAACTGGAGTAAATACAGAGAATATTAATTAAGGGGAGCTATATAACTAAGATGAGCACTACTAAGTAATTTTTTAAAATTCGACCCATAAGGGGTCGAATAACTAGATAAAGGGGTGTAATTATACAAAAAAAATATGTATCTACTAGGAGTATGAAACTTTTGCACAGATGTGGCGCATTTGAACATTGATAAGCGATTTTTGGAAATGTATAGCCTAAGGGTAGTGAAACTGGGGGGTGAAATTTTGTACAAAAAATGTTAGTTCTAGGAGTATGAAATTTTGTACAGAGTTTCCTTAAGTGACGAAAGTGAGTACCCAGAAGCTAATTTTTGACATTCATCCCCTAGAAATAAGGGATGAAAATTTGTACAAAAGTTTGTTACAATCGGTTTTAGAAGTATGAAATTCTGCACAGACGTTCCTTATGTAACGTAATTTAGCACTAAGTAGCACTTTTTGGAAATTCGCCCTCTAAGGGTGTGAAATGAGGGGTGAACGTTCTGAAACAATTCTGTTGAAGGATAAGGGGGTAAAACTAGGGGTGAAAATTTGTATAATTTTTTATGTAAAATCCGTTCTAGGACTAGGAGTATGAAATTCTGTTCAGAGGTCCCTTAAATGATGAAAGTGAGTACCTAGAAGCGAATTTTAGGCATGCATCCCCTAAAAAATAAGGGATGAAAATTTGTACAAAAATTTGTTAAAATCGGTTTTAGAAGTATGAATTTTGCAGACGTTCCTTATGTAACGTAATTTACCACTGAGAAGCAATTTTTGGAAATTCGCCCTCTAAGGGTGTGAAATGAGGGGTGAACGTTCTGAAACAATTCTGTTGAAGGAATATGAAAATTTGCACAGAGGTTCCTTATGTAGCGTAATTGAATAATTAGAGCGATTTTTGGAATTCATTCCTTAAGGGGGTAAAACTAGGGGTGAAAATTTGTATAATATTTTATGTAAAATCCGTTCTAGGACTAGGAGTATGAAATTCTGTTCAGAGGTCCCTTAAATGATGAAAGTGAGTACCTAGAAGCGAATTTTAGGCATGCATCCACTAAAAAATAAGGGATGAAAATTTGTGCAAATATTTGTTAAAATCGGTTTTAGAAGTATGAATTTTGCAGGCGTTCCTTATGTAACGTAATTTAGCACTAAGAAGCAATTTTTGGAAATTCGCCCTCTAAGGGTGTGAAATGAGGGGTTGAACGTTCTGGAACAATAAATTCTGTTCAAGGAATATGAGAACTTGCACAGAGGTTTATTATTAGCGTAATTGAATAATTAGAGTGATTTTTGGAATTCATTCCTTAAGGGGGTAAAACTAGGGGTGAAAATTTGTATAATTTTTTATGTAATATCCGTTCTAGGACTAGGAGTATGAAATTCTGTTCAGAGGTCCCTTAAATGATGAAAGTGAGTACCTAGAAGCGAATTTTAGGCATGCATCCCCTAAAAAATAAGGGATGAAAATTTGTACAAAAATTTCTTAAAATGGGTTTTAGAAGTATGAATTTTGCAGACGTTCCTTATGTAACGTAATTTAGCACTAAGAAGCAATTTCTGGAAATTCGCCCTCTAAGGGTGTGAAATGAGGGGTTGAACGTTCTGCAACAATAAATTCTGTTCAAGGAATATGAGAATTTGCACAGGGGTTTATTATGTAGCGTAATTGAATAATTAGAGCGATTTTTGGAATTCATTCCTTAAAGGGATAAGGTAAAAATTTGTATAATTTTTATGTAAAATCCGTTCTAGGACTAGGAATATGCAATTTTGTACAGAGGTCCCTTAGGTGATGAAAGTGAGTACCCAGAAGAAAATTTTGGACATGCACCCCCTAAAAAATAAGCACTCCCTATAAAACAATTAAAAAAAAATTTTGTCTAAAAAAAGTTGGGGTGGACCACTCTTAAAAAATAGATAACAACCTGGGAATAGGTTGTGACCAAACCAAACCAAACCAGACCTACTGAATATACATATAAAATTTTATCAAAATCGGTCTATCCGTTTCGGAGATGGTAACAAAAAATTAAAAAAAAAACAACCCCTATTAAAAAATAGGGGATGATGGTGGAACGGTGAAAATTTAGGGTTATTTCTATTTATTAATGCCAACTAAAAAAATAAAAACATTTTTTTCTTTTCAAAAAATAAAAAATGAGGGTGGGCTACCCTCTCGGCTACCCTTACCAGATAAGGATATAAAAAATAGATAACCTATTCTTAGACGTACTGAATATACATATAAAATTTTATCAAAATCGGTTAAGCCGTTTCGGAGATGGTAACAAAAAACTTAAAAAAACAACCCCTATTAAAAAATAGGGGATGATGGTAGAACGGTGAAAATTTAGGGTTGTTTGTATTTTTTAATGCCAAATAAAAAAATTAAAATATTCTTTTTTTCAAAAAATAAAAAAAATGGGGGTGGGCTACCCTTATCACTTAAGGGTATAAAAAATATATAACAACCTATTTTCAGACCTACTCAATATACATATAAAATTTCATCAAAATCGGCTAAGCCGTTTCGGAGATGGCAACAAAAAAATATAAAAACAACCCCTATTAAAAAATAGGGGATGATGGTAGAACGGTGAAAATTTAGGGTTGTTTGTATTTTTTAATGCGAAATAAAAAAAATTAAAATATTTTTTTTTCAAAAAATAAAAAAAATGGGGATGGGCTACCCTTATCACTTAAGGGTATAAAAACAGATAACAACGTATTCTCAGACCTACTGAATATACATATAAAATTTCATCAAAATCGGTCAATCGGAGATGGTAACAAAACTTAAAAACAAATCCCTATTAAAAAAATAGGGATGATGATGGAACGGTGAAAATTTAGGGTTGTTTGTATTTTTAATGCCAAATAAAAAAAAATTAAAATAATTTTTTTAAAAAAATAAAAAATGGGGGTGGGCTGACCCTTACCACTTAATGGGTATAAAAAATAGATAACAAACCATTTTCAGACCTACAATAATATGTTATAATAAAATGTCATCAAAATCGGCCAAGCTGTTTCGGAGATGGTATCAAAAACAACCCCTATTAGGAAAATAGGATGATGGTAGAACGCCAAAAATTCTAGAGTTGTTTGTATTTTTTAAGGCCAAATAAAAAAATATTTTTTTTCCAAAAATAAAAAATGAGGGTGGGCTACCCCTTATCAATTAAGGGTATAAAAAATATATAACAACCCTATTTTCAGACCTACTCAATATACTTATATAATTTTACTCAAAATCGGCCAAGCCGTTTCGGAGATGGTATCAAAACAACCCTAAGAAAATAGGGATGATGGTAAAAGGGGCTTGCTCCAAAAACAGCCGTTTCGGAGATGGTATCAAAACAACCTCTATTAGAAAAATAGGGATGATGGTAAACGGTGAAAAATTTAGAGTTGTTTGTATTTTTAAGGCCAAATAAAAAAAAATATTTTTCTTTCCAAAATAAAAAATGAGGGGTGGGCTACCCTCCTCGGCTACCCTTATCCCTTAAGGGTATAAAAAATAGATAACAACCTATTCTTAGACGTACTGAATATACATATAAAATTTTATCAAAAATCGGTTAAGCCATGTTTCGAGATGGTAACAAAAATCTTAAAAGAACAACCCCTGTTCAAAATAGGGGATGATGGTAGAACGGTGAAAATTTAGGGTTGTTTGTATTTTTTAATGCCAAATAAAAATTAAAATATTTTTTTCAAAAAAAAAAAATGGGTGGGCTACCCTTACTCACTTAAGGGTATAAAAAATAGACAACAAACCATTTTCAGACCTACTCAATATACATAATAAAATGTCATCAAAATCGGCCAAGCTGTTTCCAAAATAGCCGTTTCGAGAGATGAGAATTAAAACAACCCCTATTAGAAAATAGGGGGATGATGGTAGAACTATAGAAATTTAGAGTTGGCTTGGTATTTTAAGGCCAAATAAAAAAATTATTTTTTGTTTCCAAAAATAAAAATAGAGGGGTTACTCCTCTCTCGGCTACCCTTATCACTTAAGGGTATAAGAATAGATAAATAACTTATTCTAGATCAAAAATGAATATACAAATAAAATTTTATCAAAATCGGTTAAGCTGTTTCGAGATGGGTAACAAAAATCTTAAAACAACCCCCTGTTAAAAATAGGGATGATGGTAGAACGGTGAAAATTTAGGTTGTTTGTATTTTTAATGACAAATAAAAGAAAAATTAAAATATTTTTTTTCACAAAAAATAAAAAAATGTGGTGGGCTACCCTTATCACTTAAGGGTATAAAAACAGATAACTAACGTATTCTCAGACCTACTGAATATACATATAAATTTCATCAAAAATCGATCAAGCCGTTTCTGAGATGGTAACAAAAAGAAACCCCTTATTAAAAAATAGGGATGATAGTAGAACGGTGATAACTTAGGGTTGTTTGTATTTTTAATGCCAATAAAAATATTTTTTTTTGCAAATAAAAATAAAGGGCACCCTTATCACTATACAAAAAATATATAACAACCTGTTTTCAGACCTACTAATATAATGGTTACTCTCTCTCGGCTACCCTTATCAAAGTTAAGGGTATAAAAATAGATAAATAACTTATTCTTTTAGACGTACTGAATATACATATAAAATTTTATCAAAAATCGGTTGCTGCTCTTGGAGATGGTAATAAAAATTAAAAACAACCCCTATTAAAAATTAGGGATGAAAGTAGAACGTGAAAACAGTTATTTGTATTTTTAATGCTAAATAAAAAAAATAAAATATTGTTTTTCACAAAATAAAAAATGGGGGGTGGACTACCCTTACTTAAGGGTATAAAAAATATATAACTACCTATTCTCAGACCTACTGAATATATAAAATTTCATCGTAACTGAAGGTTTGCTCGAGGAGTACGGTAACCAAACCACCCAAAAACTGTAACACGGGAATTATATAGATAATATTATATGAAAACTGCGGAGTGCGGAGAGCGGAAAGACTGATTATAGCAATAGATGAAATTTAAAACTATAATTTAAAACTATTCAAGAAAGTACACACAAAACAAGGCAACGCCGCGCGTCTATTCGATCAATTCCGAGCAAAATAGCGAGGCTCCACGAAGTTGGGGCCTCGCTCGCCAAAGCGAGGCCCCATCGACAGGTCAGATTTTGATGCCAGACGAGACTTCTAGGGTATTAAGATATTCTTTGCTTATACACAACACCTTAATAGCGAAAATTTAAGTTAATCTATTACTATATTTAAATATTGCCACTACCCCTCCCAGACTCAATCTCTGGATGCGCCACTGCTACTGAGTAAAAATATATACATTTACGACATTTTTTAAGTAAAAAATGTCTTTTGGGAAAAATCGCTACCAGTAATGGTTCTCGAAATATTTGGAATTGAAATTATTAATACCTGTCATCATTGACTATTTTATTCATCATTGACACAAATTAAACATGTTGACTAAATAGTTATTAGACTGAAATCATAAATTTGAAATGTTTTTGTGCAAAAAGTTCAACAGGGACTGTTTAATCATCATTTCTTCGCAGAAAAAATTGTAATTAATTTAAAAAATAAAATTTTTCCAAATTTATTATTTCAGTCAAATAACTGTCTATTCAACGTGTTTATTTTTGTCAATAATGACATGTACTGACTATTTCCATTCTAAATATCTTGAGAACTGTTACTCTTAGCGATTTTTACCAAGAGTCATTTTTTACGTAAAAAGTCACGGAAATGTGACGGAAAGTCACACAAACACCGCGCGGCAACACTGTTGAACATAATTTGAGTAAATTCATAGTAAAACATTGTAAAAACCATATAACGCAATCCGCAGAAATTTATCACCATCGCATTTTTTTGAAAACGATGTTTGATCGCGATAAAATGTAAATAGTTTTGTCTCCTTTAAGTTAGATGTCTTTGATTTTTAGATAAATAAAACTTACTCGACATCTTTAATTGAAGTATGGCAATGCTCACAAACTCTAACAGCAAATTCATAGCCCATTTTCGGTATGGTCACTCTACCCTGTGAACATTTCTCGCAAATAGCCTTGCCACAATATCGGCAGTGATGTTGTCGTAAGCCAAGTTGACGCTGATCCATCATAGCTCTAAGATATAACTATCAGTTAATTTGTGTCATTAAAAAAATAATTAAGTTATTAGTATTTCCCGAGGTATTTCTGAGTATGTGTAGGGGTCATTGAAGCCTACAAATGCTAACTTTTAATAAAGAATTGACATTACTAAGCTTTATGCAGATTTTTAGTTAACCTTTAGGGAGCTTTTAATTAATTCTGAATTTTTTATATTAACCCTTTAGAACGGCCCTGGCCAAATAACTTGGTGTACTCTGGTGTCAAATAATCATTGGTTCAAAATGTTTACTTTGGCAATGGTACATAGATCATAGCGAAAATATCTGTATTTTTCAGTTTAAAAACAAACCGCCAAGTCTTGGTTAGAAAGTGTCTCTAAAAAAATTAAAAGTTAAAAATAGTAACTTATTGTCTTATACAGGGTGCGTCGGGCATTTGTAGGGTAATATTTTAACTTTTACAGGGTGGCTCAAAAGCGTGTGTGGGTTGGGATGATTTTTTTAGCCGACCATACCAACAGGTATGGTAGGCTATTAAGATCAGCAAAAAAAAGTTTTTTTAATTTCACTCAAAATGAGTTATTTGGGTCATAAATGACCTAAATACAAAATATTCTCATGGTGTCTGTCTGTCTGTCCGTCTGTCTGTAACACGATAACTCAAAAACCGCTAAACCGATTTTAACCAAATTTGGCACAAAAATACTGTGGCACCCGAGAATCTGACCATTAGTTTTTGGTGGGGGTGGGGGGTTGGTAAGGGGATATGGGAGGGGGTTAAAAATTTAAAAAAATCGTAACTCCAAAATTACAGAAGCTAGCGAAACGCGGTTTTCAATTTAAGATTAGGAATAATATTTGCAACAAAATTTGTAATAACATCAAAATCAGTCAAAGTCGCAGTTTTTGAGATTATTGAGACGTATTTTAGTATGGGCGGCTATACATGCCTTCCGGCGCAATTTTTTTTTAAATGGAATACCTTTTATATTATTGCGTTTTTGGTTTCCTTAATTTTTGGCAATAATAAAACTATAAGATATGTCGTGAAATCAAATCTATGCTAGGTACTTACTATAGTTGGCCTGATCTTAAATTATACAGGGAGTCGAAAATTCTATGCCATTAAGAATTATTGTTTTTTTTTAAATGGAGCTGTTTAAATGTTCTGTATATTATTTTGTTGTTAGATCAAAAATTAAACAATTTATATTTTTTGTATCAAATATTTCAAAATGATTAACGGTTTCAGAGATATTCGCGGTATTATTTAAAAATAACGGCGAAACCGTTAAAAATTTTAAAACTAACAAAAATATATTGACTGAGTGTTCCATTTAAAAAAAATGAAGAAAAAAATGTTTTATATTTTAGAAAGTTTGGCATGGAATTTTGAACATCCTGTATAATTTAAGATTACGATATTTATAATAAAGTAAGTACAGACCAACTATAATACGTACCCAGCATAGTTTTGATTTCAGGACACATCTTATCTTTTAATATTAAAAACAAGTTAACTTTTCTTGTATCTCTGAACTTATAAAAACAAATTTACTAATATCTTAGGACTATGTAACGTGATCAAGAAGGAAGCCAAAAAATGCAATAATATACAGGATGTTCCATTAAAAAAAATTCCTTATACGCTCATACTTTTTTGGACCCCTGTAGCAGTTAGAAACTATTTTTTCATGAAATAGACAATAGACCGAGTATATACTTTTGAAATGCACTTACAGAAAATTTCTTTTTTATAGGACTTAGTATATACAGACGCCCTGTTGCAGGTCCCTGTTATACAGGAAAGAAACAATAAAAACAGTAAAATAAGTATATGAAAAAATAAAAAATCTTGCTTTTTCCTAAGAAAATTAATTAATTTTTTTCGCCTTTTCCCAGTACTAACCTCAAATTCCAGAAAAAGGGCCTTCCACAAAGCTGACACACATCTGACTCCTTCCAATCCGGTGTTTCTTGTCTAGGCTGGTTCATATCCCAAAAAACAATAACACCATCCTCTCCAGCACTGATTAATTGTTTGGTAGAGTCTGAATAATGCAAAGCCGACACCTACAAAATTTAATTAATTAGCAGTTAAAATTAGCACCAACAAAATACAGCACAGTAATTCCATTTTTAAGTCTTACTTTATTATGATGACCTTGTAGCTCATAAGCGTTCCCCTGTTGGCCTCCAATATCCCAAACAATAACAGTGTGATCAAAGGAACCGCTGAACAGCATCTGCCTGGCAACATCCCAAGAAAGTGACCGGATCGAACCAGAGTGACCTTTTAGGGTGGTTATGACAGTGGGTCCGTTATTATCTACCTTAAGCATAGTTATTTGACCTGAGTAATCGCCTATGAAAGCGTGTTTTGACTGTGCATCGAATCTATGATTAAAGTTAAGGAATTTCTCAATGCATTAATTATTAATAATATTAATTAATAAAATACCAATAGATATCAAATATTAAAACACACTTTAAATATTTATAAGAATTTAACAATTTTTTAAATACACTTAGGTGCAAAATGCACCTATGCGTATAATCATTTTTTGTTCTACATTTTAAAAATATTTTAAATATAATAATTTATTTATATTTAAAATATTTTATTTTATTTTTATAATTTATAATTATCGATATCAAAGAAGGATACTGTAAAGCTGTACACCAAGCTTCAGCATTGTATGTCCCAATATTTCGACCTGTTTGAGTACAATTATATGAAAATACTTTATCTCTCCCAACACTGAGTACCCATTCACAATTAATTGAAAATATAATATCGGTGACTCTGGCCTGATGAGCTAGGTACTCCCGTACTGGCATCATTCTATTAAAATCAGACGCAAGAGAAAATTCTGATACAGTTCCATTTTCTTGTCCTATAAAGAGTTGTCTTGTTTCCACAGTGTAATAGACAGAAGTGGTACCGCTTGGCATGTACTGGCATATACTCGGCCAGTATTGACCTGAATCTCTTTTTAGCCATACCCTCACAGTCCTAAAATATAATTAAATTCTTTAAAATACCTATTAATGACAACTATATGCTAGTGACATCTTTGTGATATACTAATGGAGTGGAATATCCATTTAAATAATAGAAATTACAGTGTTACTTTTATACTATGTTGTAATTTCAATAAATATTAAGAAGTCTGATAGTAGATAGTACAGACTAATTACAGTCCTAAAAATATAATTAATTTCTTTAGATACTTTGTGGTATATTAATGGAGTGAAATATTCTTTTAAAATACAGAAATATTAATAGTTTATTTATGATGTGATTTCAATAAATATTTAGAATTCCATACTCTCTCTCACAGTGCTAAAAATATAATTAATTTCTTTTTAGATGCTTATTAATAACAACTGTGATAACAACTTACTTGTAACGCCTTTGTGATATATTAAGAAAGCGAAATATCCTTTTAAAATACAGAAATTTATATTTTTACTTTACACTACACTGTGATTTCTATAAATATTTAGAACTGTATTGTATAAACATCCAAATACCAAGTAATTAAAACAAATTGAACTGTTTAGATCCCCAAAACAGTATACAAAGATTAAATAAAAGACAAATAAAAGCAGTTAACGATAAAATGAAACGGGAGGAAATAAGAAATTTGGATAACAAACAAAACAAGTAAGAAGCTTGACTCACTTATCATCCGAGACACTGATAACACCGTCTTCTCCTGGAATAATTACTGCTGCGTTTATTTCATCGCTGCACCCATCTAGTTTGGCCAGAAGGACGGGCTTTTTCGTTGTACAAAATCTATCGTTAGTTTGTGTAGCCGGTTTGATTTCCGCTGCCATTTTTTAATTTGATATTTTTTAGAAACTGTTCGAGACGTCAAAATAATTTGACGTTTTTAGTTAAAAATTCTTCCTCGAAAAAAAATATAGCCAAACGACGCAGAAAACCATAGATCAGTGAAGATTTTATGTTGCTACAATGACCCACCCACGGATTATTTGCCGAATAGTCCTGGCAACTGAGAAATTAAAAGAAAATAAGAAGAAAGAACTACAGATTTTATTAATGATTTATATATGATTTCGCTTTTAATTTGCATTTTAAGGAATATTTTAATTAATTACCTTTAGTTTAGAGAATTTAATATGTTTTTATCAAATATTCTATTAAAATATTTTACAATTATCTAAAAGAAGACCCTTGCGAATTTTTCATAATTTTAAAATTGGCACCAAACACTTGACAGATTGTCAACTAGATTTGTTTCTAACCTAATCTTTTTTAGATGTTTATGGTTTGAAATAAAATGAACTGCATAAAGTAGTAATTTGTCTAGTTCTCAAATAATTTATAGTAATTTTAATGAATTGATAGTGGACGCTTAAAATATAAGCGTTATTGTTTAGAAAATGTGGCCGACATTGTTAGACATGACAGAGGACGAATCTGTAGAAAGTTTAAGGCATCTAGGTGAGCATTTTTCTTTATGAAATGTATGTTTAGTTCTGCTAGAAAGTTGCGCTTTTGTAGCGTACATATTATTTAATTACATCGTTTAATTTTAGAGTAGAAATTTGGTAACAACCAAGGACACATACTAAATTTGTGTATTGATATAAATTCTTTGTTAGACTCATTGTGTATTAATGTGTATATAAATACTATTTTTATTTCTAGAGTTAGAAGCTTATTCATCATTAGTATCTGCTTTAAGAGCTCAAGGAACTCTAAATCAAGAAAAAAGGAATTTACTGAAGGAAACAAGTATTCTATTAAACATTTCAAATGAAAGACATAAAGCTGAAGTGCGTAGGGCTATTAGTGATGAAAGATTAAACACTATCGCATATCAGTAAGTATTATGACATACTTTCTAATTCAGATCTACTTCCAACACTTTAATTTATATTAGTGTTACTGGGCAATTGAGTTCTTTGGAAGATTGGGCATTAGAAGGTCGAAGACTTGTACCATTATTGCCGAGGGTACCCCCTCAAACACCTTACTCAATAATAGCTGATGAGGCTTCCGATACAGCTGTACAGTACAACAGCCAACTTCCATTGCCAGCTAATACAGAACGTAAAAGACCAGCTACATCACCCGTTCCCTCAGTTTCAACCAATGATGTAGCTGGAAAAACACAGACATTTAGAGTTCCAGAAGTTCCTAAAGAAGATTTTAAGAAACGTAAAAGTTATGCTGGTGAAAACAGTAGTCTTGCTCAGCATTTACTGGGTAATAAAATAAGTAGAATACAACAAATTTATCGGTGAGTGAGTTACTCTGAGTTTTCAATTAAGTTCATGAAACAATGCATCTGAGGTCTGTAGATCCTATAAAAAAGAAGGAACTTTGGAACTTTGTTTAAGTGTATACTTAAATATGAACTAAGGCCTATTTCAGGAAAATATTTTAGCTTTTACAGGGTGGCCCAAAAAAGTGTGAGTGGATTTGGATTTTATTTTTTAAATGGAACACCCTGTATATTGATGCATTTTTGGCTTCCTTCTTAATCACTTTACATTGTCCTAATATATTATTAAATTTGTTATAATAATTCCAGAGATATAAATAAATAAATGAAAAAATCATATTTTTTAGCCTTTAAAAAAATATTAAAACAATAAGATGTGTCTTGACATCAAAACTATGCTAGGTACTTAGTATAGTTGGGCTATACTTTTTACTATATTATAAATATCATTATTTTGAATAATACAGTGTTCAAAATTCCATGGGAAACTTTGTAAAATGTAAAATCAGTTTTCTTGGTTTTCTTTAAATACACACAATTTCTAAAAACACTCATTCTTTTGTTAGAAAGAGAATTAAAAAAATGAACATTTTTTGTATTTTAAAATTTAAATGAATAAGATATTTGCTGTATTATTATACTGTACGATGGCTGTGAAATGAAGATCGCCATTTTATATGTCATTTTGAGATCAAGATCGCCATCGTAATTTTATATCTAAAATTATATGGGGAATGTCAACGATCGTTATTTCCAAGCCAACTGGGCGCCGTTTTTTATTCGAACATCTTAAGAAAGCTATATTATGTAATATAATACCGCGAATATCTGCAAAACCGTTAAAAATTTTAAAATGCTTTAAATACAAAAAAGTTCATTTTTTAATTCTTTATCTAACAAAAGAATAATACACAGGGTGTATTATAAAAAAATAATAAATAAATATATAAACATAGAAAAATTATTATATTTTTTACAGTTTGGAGTTAAATTTTGAACACACTGTATGATTTACTATATTTATAGCAAAGTAAGTTTTGATTTCAGGGCATTTCTTGTATTTTTAGTAGGTTTTTTAAAGGAAGTCTTTAAAGGAAGAATTTATTTTATTTATATATTAATATCTCTAAAACTATCAAAACAAATTTAGTAACATCTTAGCACTTTGTAAAGTGATCGGAAAGAAAGCCAAAAATGCCATAATATACAGGGTATTCCATTTAAACAAAAAAAAAAACATCCAAATCCACTCACACTTTTAGCCACCCTGTAGAAGTGAAGATATTTTCCTGCATATGTACACACATTATCCAAGTATATTAGGTTTGCACTTAAATAAAATTCATACATTTTTTATTATAGGAGATACAGATGCACTTTTGTAGGACCCTGTATAATGTATATTTGTTTATTATTTTTAGTCAAGCTTCAAAGATCTCAAAGCATAAACACAAAGATTTGGATGAAACAGAGAGTAAAGATTTGATAAAATCTAGTTTAAATCCTAATTCTGTGCATAATAGAGTTCAAACTGTGACAGCTCCAACTACTGTAAATTCTCAGAAAATTAATATTATACAAAATGTTTCTATACCGCCGATGGTGTCTGAGAAATCTACAGAGACGAATATTACTAAGGAAGTAGTTAGTGAAAATCATTTACCCAATCCGAAAAGTGTTAATAATGTGACGTTTCTAAAACAGTCTTCTAGTGATGACACTTCCGATCCTGTACCTAAAATGAACACTAACAAAACTATAAACAAAGGCAAAAAGTTGATAGTTGTTTCAAACGCTTCAACTATAACTACAAATAGTATATTACAAAAGACTTTGTCAGTTCCAATGAACAAATTAACTAAATTAAATTTAGATAAATTTAAATAGTAGGTAACAGTCAGTTCCCCTCGAATCTACAACTAGCAAATACTCAAAACCTATCTCCGAAACTCGTTACTTTTAAAGGAAATACCACTAAAAAAGTGATTCCGTTCTCTCAATTGCAAATGTTACATTCTAAGGGCCTGAAAATGGTTCCTATAGCGGTAAAGTGTTTGATAAGCATATAAAATTAAGTAATCTACAATCTGGTGATGTTCCGGTAAAGAAAAACGTGATATCAGTTCAAAATTCAAACAGTTTAGAGAAATTAAAATCGACTGAGGTTCTTCCTGAAAATACTCTAATAGAGGAATTACAAAAAATGGAGGATAGTATAACGATAGACGATGAATTGCCAGAGGATGATATTAAAATTAAGTTAGGGGAATCTAATACAGTTTTGGTGGATTCAGATCAGACTGATTCAAATTCTGAGGAAAATGAAATTACGGATACTGATGAAGACTGCCGTAAGTATTATTTAATAACTTATTTAACAAAAAAAATATACAGGATGGCGCCTTTTATACGACGCGGAAGCGTTTACAGCCACCTAGATTTTATGAAATAAAAAAGGTCTACCTACATTAAATCATAAAATTAAAAATATCTAGGAAAATCTTTGTTTGACTGGTAGGCAACCTTAATAGTATTTTGAAGAGACATGAAATCCCTATTAAATATCAGAATAATATACTGGGTGTTCCATTTAAAATATTGTAACTTGCTGTTAAAAGTGACTAATGTTTAATATTAATTTTGTCTCACACTGTACAAGTTTTCAGGCCAAGTTTTCATTTGATTTAAAGTAAAATATTTATTTTAAATAATTAGGCTTACTGGGTAAATTTTAGTGATGGGAAAAACCGACTAATTTCAATAATCGAGTACTCGAGTTTCAAGCGATTGCAGTAACCGAGTGATCGCTCGAGCGAAATATCACTCGTATTTAAAAATACGGTTTTTCACCCGTCGCTTGTTGTAAGAATGGTAGGAAGAATGGCAAGTAGCAAGCGGCGAGCGATTCGCTTGATTCTTGATTTAGTTTATTTCAAAGCATTGTCGATGTAGGTCGTAAAGTTTTGTCCCTTAGATACGCAACGGATAAATATATACGGCGTCGTATAAATTTGTTACCTGCAATGTATGTAGAAAATTCGTTCGGTTTTTTATCAAGTATGTCACATTAAAATCGGATTTCAATTTATTTCATTCTAGGATCGCTTGCGTTTGTCGCTTGGTACTCGTCAGTTGCATCGCTCGTTCATAATCGAGCGATGTCGGTTATTTCAATAATCGTAGTACTCGAGTACTCGAGCGAATTCGAGAGCGATTAATCGAGAATCGCTCGAGTTATCCCATCACTAGAAATTTCAATTTAGATAGCTTTTATTGATGTTTAAAATTTGTTTTTGATTTTTAAAAAATGCTAAATATGTCAAAACCTTACATTTTAATCATATGTTTCTCTTATGAAACTCACCTTTATTTTTCCCAGAATACGAAAATCAATTATTTAATATACCGTGTGTTCCATTACAAGAAACACAACTTTGATGTGTGATTTTTTTGGGACACCCTGTAGATCTATATTTTTAAAAAATGCTCTAAATTAACATATATATGCTCACAAAATTTCAATAAAATTGTCGTTCTTCTTAGGATGCATCCATACCATCCTAGAAAAAGTGGATCGGCGTATCGGCGCGGCGGCGTCTTGAATAGATTTCGACTAATTCTATTGGCTGAAAAATTCATCTGTCAAAATTTCAGCCAATAGAATTTCTGGAATTCGATTCAAGGTCGTTACGCCGTTCCGCTTATTCTAGGATGGTGCGGATGCACTCTGATGGTGGGTTCATACAGCCAAATAAAATAAAATAAAATAAGAAATAAGGAATTCTTATTTGTGTGCGTTCATACAGTCAAATAAAATAAAATAAGAAATATATATTTGCTCATGCGCAGTACGATGAGGCTGGATAAAAGTTAACTTTTACGATTGTTTATAGTAATTTTACTATTTATAGTATATTTATTTATTCGTTGCCTACTATATTATACATTTTACTTATGTGAAATTATAAAATAAATTAAATCCAAACTGAAAATATTTGTAGGTTAGAATTAAGCGTGCGCAAAGCCGTTTTCACATAAAATAAAACAAGAAGTTAAAAGATAAAGACTTCTTATTTTATTTGGCTGTATGAACGCATGTACGGTATCCCATATAACCAACTTTCTTATTTTATTTTATTTTATTCTTATTTTATTTTATTTGGCTGTATGAACCCACCATGAGAGCTTCCCCGTCGTGTGAGAGGCGCAACCCTGTATTTAAATGTGTATAATGATGGTTTTATTTAGTTAAAAAAAGAATAAAAAAAACATTTTGAGAGCCGCCTAATGCTGCCTAATATTAAAACTGGTAAGGCGTGACTTTTGCATAGAGGCTGAGGACTACGGTTTGTGACGTCAGGATAGTAGACGGCTTAGTGCATTGTGGCGTATGTTTTTTACATAAATAATAGTATTTGTTGATAGCTTTGTATGATATAAACATGCAAAATGTCATACACAACACCATTAAAAATTTAAATTCACTTTTTATCGCTTGAATAGCATTAAAAGAGACGAATAAAATAAAATCCAGATAAAGAGCATGTCCTAAAGTTGTGTTATTAGCGGTTTTCCCGCCAGATCTAGCCGTTTTTTTTTAATTTAGAGGCTAATACTAATATAGATTCTTAAAGTGCCTAGGCCTAGAATCTTGGTTAAGAGCCATACCAAATGGTTCAAAACTAAGCGATACGGCAAAATTTCAATTTCAATGTCGCCTAGCGGATTCTAGCAGTTTTTAATAAACGACTCTGGCGGGTATTCAACTTCGATAGTTGGCAACCCTGTTAGCAACAATTAAGCGACTATGTATTAATAATATAAATGAGTTTTCACTGAACACTTTAAAAGAATGTGTTATCGTGGAGATATTTTCTTACATGAAGTTTATAAAACACATAAAAAATTTAACTTAATTTGTAATTAAAATTTGATAGTGACTTTTAAGCCAGACAAAAAAGTTGTTGAAAAAGACAAAAAGACCATACATATAAATCTACGTGAGTCAGCTAATATTTACATAATATTTATATCTTCATCTGACATTACTATTTTTTTTTCAATTAATCTCTAAAGGTCCGCATACACTTACGTTATTTTGCTGGGTTTTAACTGTACAGTTAAAATCAGTTGCATACGGAGGACAATCGCTGATAGACCCATAGGAGATATTGTGATATACTCTGACAGTTTGAGCGCTTTAAGAATCATCACTATGCAATCAGTGAGATTGAAAACTGTAATGGACTGCCGAGAAGCACTGTCCTGGCTGCGTCAAGGCGTGGCAACTCTGTGCTGGGTGCCAGGCTATAGCAATGTAGTGGGTAATCAAGAAGCTGACAGAGTCGCCGAAGAGGGGCCAGGAGAGAGGCTGTGGTAGATGAGCCATCATTTGTGACGATCAACCACTGAAGGAAGCTATAGAAATTACTATCAAGGCCAAGCAGCAAGAGACGTGGCAACATCGTGAGGACTGCGCTACAGCTCTAAGACTGTGACCCGTGGTAGATAGAAAAAACACAAAAAATGCTACAACCTAATGTAACCTAACAACTGCTAGAGCACAAAAAGAACGTAGTACGCATAATTGCAGGTGTCGTTACTGGAAACTGCCCCACTGGGGGGTAAATCTCGTGAGATAGAAGATTTCCAACGACGTCTACTGCAGAGAATGCAGAGAGGAAGAACCAGGCACTGGAAAACCGGCGCGGCGCTTTAAAATGTTACGGCATGGTTGTTTTGGAGGTACTAGAGCCAACATCAGCGACATTGGAAAGAGCTGGAAGTTCTTTAACGCAAAGAAAGAATGAGAGGAAGGTTTGGTATATAATAGTACAGGGGTATCACAATGGGCCCAAGGCCTCCGAGTGGGGGATCAAACAGGATCCCAACCTCAGCAATCTAACCTAACCTAAAACTGGATTAAATACTCACACACACTTTCGGTTAAAACCGTGTAAAATAACCGAAGTGTATGGGGACCTTTAGTATAATAGGTTCATATTAAATTAATCCATTTTATTTTTTTTTTGATTACAGCAACAGAGTTGGGGGTTGATTCCTACAGTATTGAAGAATCAAATACGAAACAGACTGATGAATTACTAGAAGAATGTGAGATATTTCACACAGAAGAACTAATACAATAAGTTAGAACTTTAATTGGAAAAATCCATGTCAATTGAGAGGTGGTGTTTATTTATTATTTTTATTGAATGATACGTATTATTATTTGGTAATATACAGGGTGGCCCATTAGTGCCAGTAAGTTCAATATCGTTGTTGATAACAAAGATATGAAAAGTTTTTTTTATAAATGTTGCATGGTATATAAAGGGACATACCCTAAAAATATTATGCTGTATACAGGGTGTCTCAAAAAAAGTAATGATAAAGTTGTAAGATTTTTTAAGTTGCAACCCCCATTTTTGTGTACAGAATTATATTCAGCATAAAATTTTGCATATTTCGTATAATTTTGTTTTCATTTGAAGCATTATTTTCTCGTCTCCGCTCCGAATAGTAGAAAAACTATTAAATTAAAATAAATATATTTTTTTAACACATCCACCTTATCATTTTGTAATGTAATATAATAGATAAATAATATAATACAAAGAATGTTCGTATTTTAATGCTGCTAATTTTAATCTTAAAGAAAAATAATATGCAGGATGTTGCATTTAAAATGTCATAAAAATACCCTTTATAAGATTGTCATGGTATTGTCACTTTTCCTTCATTATACTGTTTTTCACCAAAGTTTTAATAAATAAAAATAGCATGGCAACACCGTTTAGTGGTTCAAATAAAAATAGTGTACTATATGCTGAATTTTATGCTGAACCCAAATCTGTACAGAAAAAATGGGGGTTGCAATTTAAAAAAAAATCTTTTACAACTTTATCATTACTTTATTTTGGGATACCTTGTATACAAGAAAATGTTTTTAACATTTTTATAAATCATGCAACATTTATATAAAACTTTTTTTCATATCTTTGTCAAAAATGAGGATATTGGACCTCACACTAATGGGCCACCCTGTAGATATAAATCTATTTGTGACATATAGTTATATATAATTCTTTTTATATGGTTGGAAACCGTAGCTCAACGAGTGTAAATATTTTTGTATTTGTAAATTATTAATGTATATACCTATTTTAGTGTAGATAATTTTTTTAATGTTCTTAGTGTATTCGAAGCTAATATGAAAATTTATTCTAAATACATTGCCTTTTATTTTTCTTTATAAATCAAGGTTTATATACAGAGTGGCGCCTCTCATGGCGCAGAAGCGTTCTACAGTTTGCGATAATTGCTGTCCTCCATTCGCGAACTTCAAGTTCCGAGCTTTACGCCCCTGGGCTACTCGAGAACGGTTCTGAAAGGAGCTGTGCGCGATAGCCTGGTATCTCCATATGGCGCGGAACAGTTCTGGAACTTTATGACTCAATTGAATGGAGTGAGAGTATCGCGTTCTTGAACAGTTCAGAGCTGCACAACTGCGTGAATGGAGGACACTAAATGCAACACCATATACTAGTTCTGGTCACTTTTTTTTCTGTGGTCTGTACTTTATATATACGACAGATATAAACGACGACCAGAAGTCAGACACAGAGACAAAATAAAAAGCGGCATACAGCATTGCCGGTTCTTATGAAAAATAAAATAATAAAAGAAGATAATATATCTAAGCTATTCAACAATGCCCATTTCTGTTAGGCAGTTGTTTAAGAATCTATTACCAGCTGTGATAAAATAAGTAACTAACTGTGACAAATAAAGTTCCAACCCTAGATGCAATATTTTTCGTGAACACCTATTTGTGCAGTTTGAAATTTTGATGCAAAATCCGGCAATACCGCATAGAAGAAATGTACCAACCTAACTTTTATCTCTTTTTAATACATTTGTTTTTTCATTTAAGCTGTCTACATCACTGTCTTACGCGTTAAAATCCAGACCACGCAGTTTCGACGACCAGATCGGTGTATTAGTTTATTTTCGGATTCTAGGAGAAAAATAAAGGTAAGTTATTAAAGAAGCGTATGACTGGAATGTAAGGTTTTTGACATATTTAACACTATCTAAAGATGAAGAATAAACTTGAATTTAATTAACCCTCAACTGGCGTGGTGAATTTTCGTAACGCTTATGGCGTGGTGGGGTCCGACGGACCCCAATTTTTTTTCAGTTTAAAATACATGATGAAGAGATTTTATAAAAAGCTTGTTATTTTTACACTGTTTACAATATATTCAAACTTGTGAACAAACAATTTCATTAATTTTCAACAATTAATGATAACGGACACAAAAATAAAGTAAAACACATTTTTTAGGAATTTTTGACAACAGAAATATAACTTGCTAAGAAACCCATAGAAATTAAAAAAAAAAATATGATTTTACCGTATTATTAAAAGTACGAACAACTGAAATGTGAAGCTAAAGTAATAAACACAAATTATTTTCAACAAAACTGCAAACCTTGAATGTATATAACTTTTTCAAATACAGTTCATGCTAATAGAGGATCTGCATTTGCCGCATATGGATCGTGCACATTTGATTCATGAGGTTTTTGTTTTTTTGTCATTTCTTCATTGACATATGGTTGCCGTATACCACATCTCTTTCTTTTCTGGTATTGATTATTCAATTTTCTCTCTTCTATAAGCAAGAGATTCAGAATCGTAGTTAGGGTTACTCTTCGGAGAAAAATCAATGTCTCGATGGTCTTCATCTCACTTAAGTCTCTTTAAGTTCATCAAACCACTCAATTATTGCTTCCTCAAAATTAGCGTCCCAGTGAGGCCCACTTTTTAGTCTACCCACCATCCTAATAATATAACATTCTTGGCGTGGTGGTGCCACACAGACCCCAATGAAACTTTAGCCCCCGCTGGTAGGAACAATAATTGATAAAATCAAATGCGCCTTTAACAGTTGCATATTGGTCCTAGGGAATGCAATCCCGCACCAAAATATCAATCCCCCAAACCCGCGGGATTAAAGCAATCAATCCCGCGGATCCGTAAAATTGTGGGACTGTAAACAATAGTCATACATTGGGTCCTAAATGGTACAAAAGGCATTGTACATTTTGCATAGGCCCCACAATATATTGATATAGCGTGTATCTTAAACTAGCTGTACAGAAATTTGGGCACCGATGTATACAGGGTGTTCAAAAATATATTTAATATTAAATAAACTTAAAGTTTATTATAATTTATCTACTTATTTTATAAATAAAAATATTATTCTGATTGAAGTTTTTTTTTAACTTGTGTTAGTTATCTGCTTTTAGATGCACTCTATATCAATAATTTTTTGGCATTATGCAGAATGTACAAAACTTTTTGTACCATTTAGGGCCAGACGTATGACTAAAAATGCATATTTTTCGAAAAAACGTCGTATTTTCCTTAAAACAAAAAAACAATAAAAAACCGATCAAATTGTTTTATTCTAATTTCAATACAGATTCGTCGTACTTGGTAAAAATTTCGATTTTTTTAAAAATTGTAAATTTGCAGTAAAAAAGATTCTTGATTAAATTTTCACACTCTTATAAAACATCCAGTATACGAGAATTCGCTAAATATATTTTCGAAAACCACATCAGCATCTTAATCACAATAGATTCATCTAAAATCTGGTCCAAACCGCATCCCAAAATCTTTTTTAGTTCAAGAGATATTCAACTTTAAATTTACCCTCAAATTTTGCTTGTCCCAATAATTATGTCCGGTAATTTATTTGACGAAATTGTCCACAAGTACTAGTTAAACGCTTTTCTTTACTTACGCACATACGCCAGAAAGAAATCTAACAACTAGCCTGTTTGTTTCACTTATTTTTAATGGCCAAGCCGTAAGGGGAATCCCTCGGGTTCCGAGCGTCGACGCACCGGCCCGGAGCGAAGCGGTTTGATCTTAATCGAGATCGATTCGGTTATGCAGTAGTAATGTATTGATCCCGCGGATCCCGCACGGTAAATCCCGCAACTTTGATCCCGCGGAATCTCAGAGGGATCCAGCATTTGCGGGATTGCATTCCCTAATTGGTAAATGGTGCGGCGAGGCCTAATTCTTAAACGTAAACATTTTACAGAGGTTTAAATAGTGCTTGGGGTCCGCTGGACCCCACCACGCCAGTTGAGGGTTATAATCTACCTAAATTGTAATTTACCCTGTATATAGTCTGATATTTAGTTAAAATAAATATTGTACACAATGATATCTAAATGATTGTACCCTCGTATACGTATTGTATAAACAAGGATTGTACATTAAACCAAATTAAAATTTGACCCGAAAAGTTATACAGGGTGAGACAAAATTAATATTGAATTTTGTCTTAATTTGAAAACACATGAATTCTCCTTTGAATATCGAAATATACTGGGTGTTCAATTCAAATAAAAACGTAACTTGCTTGTTCAATACTATTTTTGTCTCACCCTGTGTGTAACTTTTCGGGTCCAATTTTAGTTTGGATGAAGGCACAATGGTTATTTTAATTAAATATCGTTAATTAAATATCGTTAATTAAATATCGGGCTATACAGGGTAAATTACAATTTAAGTAGTTTTTACTGAAATTAAATTTTTTTTCTTCATTTTTAAAAAATATCAAAAGCATTTTTTTATTCATATGTTTCTCTAATGAAAGTCACCTTAATTTTTTCGCTAGAATCCGAAAATCAATTAATAATACAGGATGTCCCAGAAATAAGTGCAAGTATTTTAACTGGTAGTATAGTTTAACCCCAGAAACACGCCTAAATAGGAGGTTTTTTTCGCGAAAAAAAATTTGAAAATTCGAAATTTTTTGAAAAAAATTGTGGACTTTTTTTAATTTTTAGTTAAAAAACATAATTTGTTGATAATATGGCAACATAGGTATTAGATTAAATTTACAAGAAAGAAAATCCAGAAAAGATCCAGTGGTTCTCAAAATTTTAGCAAAAAATCTTTTTTTTGGAAATTTTCAAAGTAAAATAAGTCCGTTATTTTGGACTTATTTGAAAAACGATAAAGAGAAAATATGTTTCTGTTATCGAGATCTACCACCCGTTAAAATACTTGCACTTATTTCTGGGACACCCTGTATATAGGTTGTTTCATTACAAAAAACATAACTTTGATATGTAACTTTTTTTAGACACCCTGTAGATCTCTATGTATTTAAAAAAATGCTCTCAATTAACCTATATATGCTCCCAAATTTTATTTCAGTACAAACTGTCGCGTCGTTATCCTTGGGGCTTCTGTGGCGTCAGAGGGGCGCCACCCTGTATATGTATGTACAAGGTGTGCCAGAAAAAATCACCAAAAATGGAAAAATGTGATTGAATCAAAGAGAAAAGATATTTAATAAATATACAGGGACTTTAAAAAAATATCAATATCAATTGTTTTGAGGTTTTGTTACTATATCTAAACAGTGTCGTTCTTCTTGGAGTTTCCGCGACGCCTAAGAGGCGCCACCAGGGTGAGCCAAAAATTCGCAGTAAGTGAAAAAATATTGAATCAAAGGGAAAAGTTATATACAGGGGCTTTCAAAAAATATCAAGGTTTTGTTTCTTGCTCTTTAAGAAACAAAAAATTAAAACTAATGACTAATAGTATCTATTAAGTTTTATTTAAAAAGTATAGAATATAATATAGAACACTTGAAATCTCGTTTTACTAGCCAAGCATTACATAAATTAAAAAAATACAGGTTATGATATATTCGCAAACTATTTTTCCTCTTTTGATTCTGTATCATCTGAGGCATCGCCTGATTCTTTTTTGTTCGCTTCTGGTACCCAAAGTCCTGAATCCACACATCTTTTCATATGATATTTAGCATCTTCCTCGTCCATTTTGCTTATAGTCTCTTGAAGCAACTCCACATTCCTTGTATCAAAACACTCTCTTAGACTTTCAGGAAGGGAATTGTACACTTCTTCTGGATCTAAACCGCCAGGACCAAGCCGTTTTTGTCTTTCTTCTTCTTCATATTCCTGTAACATATTTTACAGCATTATCTTGAAAAATATTATTTCAAAAAAATTACCTTCATTGCAGCTTCAACTTTTTCAGCTGCCCTTTTACGAATCCTCTCTTTGAACTGAGTCAGCTCATCCTCGAATGACTTTTTATATTCATATTCAGCGACTTGAATTTTACTGAAGAAAGCATCAACACATGCCCTAGGATCACAATCCAGTTGTTTGGCTAATTCCAATATGTATTGCATACAAATAGTTTGATGAGCGACATGTGACATTAGTTCATGTTTCTATAAAAAAAAATATGTATAGAGAAACCATAAAAGTTGATGGCATCGTCATCAAAGAAGTTGAAACTATTACCCAGTTAAATTTATAATAAATTAAAATTCCTTTGAAACTTGGAGCACAGTTTTTCCTTTTTCTTATAATCTTATATCTTGGTTAAAAAAAACAGTACGCTGTTGCATCAAGTAAACGAATTGGCCAATAAAAAAAGCTTTATGTTGGTAGCTATGGCAAATGTTGCCAGTTGTCATGAGATTTACATTTACAAATCTGATCTTTTATGTTATTTTCAATTTCATTGTGAGTTTTCTTTGATAAATTTTATTTTTGATCAAATCTGCATTTTGTTTAATTAAAACCATGATTTTCATTACAATAAAACCACTAAATAGTTGGAATTAGCAACTTGTCTCTTCTCTACTCAATTATTTTGAACAGGAAAGAGATCATGATGAGCCTCTTTTGCCATTAAACTGCATTAGAGGGGTAAAAATTTATATTCTTGCTTAAATTTTGGGGCTTTTATTGAAAATACATAGATCTTTCAGGGTGTGTTTTATCTCCGCTTAATATCAGTTTACGGACTGTGATTAAAATCTCACAAAAAGTAGAGACTATAATGATAACTTTACATTTTTCAGCTTTGATTCAGAAAAATTGATAACATCATTTAATTAGAATATTAGAAGTCAGTAGAAATGTTTGTGTAATAATCAGAAACAAAGTAATAATGTAGATATAAAAAAATTTAAATATGATCTAGAACAAATAGTATGTCACTTACTTCTTCAATTTCTAAATTAATGCACCATATTACCAAATAATTTGCTGTGTTTTCACACACTAAATGATTATGGGATTTTAAAAAATGCCTGGAATCATCATACTTCCTGAGCATTCCAAAATGTTTCAAATCCTTCTTATTCTCTGTTATGAATTCTTTCAACCTTTTTTCCCGTTCTTCTTCACTCAAATTCTCTTCTGGAGGATGCTGAGGTTTCTTATTAATAACAGTCTTTGCGAATCCAGGTTTACTAATTGTATCCACATTCCATGGTGCTAGCTTTAAAAAACAAATATTATTTATATAATTTCAAAGGGTATGCAAAACTTTTTATACCTTTTCCTTCTTTTCAAGCTCATCGATTTCTTTTTTGATGTTTGTAGATTCAACTTCCAAGTTTTTGAGTTGTTTCTCGAGGTCTTCTAGAGGTTTGTTTGATTCCTTGGCTTGCTTGATCTTGGTTGCAACTTCGTCGATCTTTTTTTGAGTGTCTGATTTCTTTCTGTCGAGTTTTTCTTTTTCTATTTTCCTTTCTTCCATTCGTTCGACGCGAGCCTGATGTCGCCAACGGAACAGCGAAGGCGTATCGATGTTTGGATGTGTCTCATCCTCATCATCAGATACCTGCAAAGCATTTTTTATTTTAATGCATTTTCTACGAATTCAAGAAGTTTGAACTGTAGATTATAAAATCAAAAAACATTAAAATTTTCTCTATTATTAACTTGGTTAAATAAAAGAATGAATGATGAATATACCTCAATATTTTTCCATTTACTGTAGTCCACCATACTGTATTTTTGTTAAATTCCAAATTCTGTTAACTTTTTGAAAAATTCCAAGAAATTTTATGAGTAACAGACAGCAACAGCCGTTTGACAGGTTTTCAATCACTTTTCAATCACAGATCAGTGCCTTCTATTAAAAGATCAGCCTACGGGCGAGATTTATGACGTCACGCTAGTTAGATATAACGGATTAATAAATATATTGTAGAATACATGGAAAACATAATTATTCCTCAGATTTTTGGTTTGTATTTTAAAAATGATATAGTTTAAATGAAATATACATAATATACAGTTAATGAGTTATTTGTTTTAATTTTAGTTAACCAGTTGTTCGTAGCAAACAAATAGGTAAGTATTGTGGACAGTAAATCAATAATAACTACCTACCATCTGAAGGATAATACCCTTGATTATGAATCAAGGATAATACCCTTGTCTATATATAATATAATACAAGGATAATAACTGATGAATTGTCAAGAAAGGATTTAGATTTCAAAAAAAATATATATATCAATATTTTTGTTTATTTTATTTTTAAGATTTACTAATTTTTCGGTATATTTTCTAAAGTAATATTTTTGTAGATTATCTGTATTTAGTTTCTAAACATTTTAGGGAACAAAATAAATAAAAAAAAATATAAGAAAGATTATAAATTGTGTGATCGAAAAAAGTGGCGTCAAGTTGCCTTACAAAAGTTAGAAATGAAGTGCTTTTGATTTTAAATGTTTAATATGTCAATATAATAATTGTAAAATATAAATATACAGGGTGATTCATATATATTTAACACTACAGTTGTAGCAAAATAAAACACTAAATCACCACAATATATCAAAACACTTTTATTTTTACAAGGCTTTTACACTGTTTCGCTAACCATGTTAGCATCATCAGCAGATGATTAAACTGTAGTAACTAAAGTTGTACTTTTTTTTAATGGAATGTAAGAAAAAAACTGTAGGGATTTTTGAATTTTCAGTAAAACTTCTATCGAAGATATCATAATGTCATTATCTGTATATAGAGTGAGTTTTGATTTTTTCCATATAACTTCTGAACTAGTTACCCTTGATATATTTGGATGAAAATTGTCATTTTTCGAACATGACAATAATTTACAGCGATTTCTCTTGGTCGATTTACTTATTAGATTATTTTTTCCAAAGTTATACGATAAGCCACCCGGTACAATATGATCGAAAAAAAAACCGCGTCAGCGATTGCTATGAAATGAAGATCGTTGTCGTTTTATTTGTAAAATTATATGGAAAATACCAATGATCGTCGTTTCTAAGCCAATTGAACGCAATTTTTTTCGATCATAAAAAATACTTGGTGGGTCTTAAATAAGTGCAAATATTTTCAGGGCTGGCAGATCTGACTTAATATTTTCTCTTTGTTATTTTTCCAATAAGTTCAAATTAACCAAGTTGTTTTATTTTGAAAATTAAAAAAAAGTTATATATTTTTTGCTTAAATTTTGAGAACCACTTCATTTTTTCTGTTTTTTTTTCTTGTAAAATTTAATCTACTACATACATGTTTCCATATTATCAAGATAATGTTTCTTAACTAAAAATTAAAAAAAAAATCGAAAATTATCAATTTTTCTAAAAAAAAGAATTCGCGAAAAAACCTCAAGACAAAAAAAATTGCACTTATTTAAGCCAAAATAAGACAGTCGGTCTAAATAATGAACCTGCAATATTTTTGCGTACAAACGTTAATTAAAAAGCAATAAAGAAGCTTTTGCTCGTTCGTCTGAGCGTATTTACCCAAAACACACACGTATCTACCGCAATAGACAGGTTATTCAAGACCCCTACTACCAGAACCGTACCACTAAGCGGTACTACCTGTATACCTGTGCGATTCCCCATTCGAATCTCGACCTTATGCACTCGTATCGTACGGCCTTTCATTCTGCGGAATGTGATTCACTCAGGTAAAACGCGACATTACGTTAACAACAGTCGCAGAACCATTTAGATACTTATTGTTCCACACCTGTTTTTTTAAAAACAATAAAAATATGATGTGATTTTGGTACCATGGAGAGAAATAGTTTTTCGGTGTTCACAGTGTTCTGTTGTGTGAGTTTGGTGTTTGGTGCGGTCACGTATGGAGGAATTACCATAGAAGGAACCAAGTGCGGACAGAAAGTATGTAAATTATCGGAGTACTGTTCGAATTTTGATAGTACCTGTCAGCAATGTTCTTCGGTTTGTGACGCGAAAGGACATAATTACGAGAAGCAGTTGTGTGAAAGTCAGTGCCAAGGTAAATAGAGTCATCAAAAGGCATTTTTTTTCTTTTATTAATGTTTAATTAAAGAGCTTTTGTAAATTATTATTTTAAAATTGAATTAAATTCTATTTTCTTTATTCTTGTGGTGGTTAAAGCAAAAAGTTTAGTTAAATATTAAAAGTGATCCCTACCTACATGAAAAAATTGAGAAAAATGTTCAGAATAATCAAATCACTGATATTTAGTAACTATTTGACGCGTTCTTATGTTTTTTTATAGTTTTCATATTTCTTAAGCACCGTCCATACGTAACGTTTTATTCTCTCGGTCGAAATGTAACAAGTAGATTATAGAATGTACGGGGGAGGGGTTAATCACCGCGACCTTACTGATTTATTGTGTGTTCCCCTTTTTTGAGTTATAACTCATCATACAGCCTTTGACAAAAACCAGACGGTTTCACAGAGCTTACTTCTTCATCTTCGATATCTGTATTCGCTTTATGGCACGAATAGTTGTCGTCTTGGCGCACTCAGTGATAAGGTGTTCTGATGTTTCTCCATTTTCCCCACAGATTCTGCATTCGCTGTTGCATCTTAGCTTCAATCTACTGAGGTGTACATTGAGGAGACAGTGTCCTGTTAAAAACTCCGTGATAATCCGAAGATTGTTCTTACTTAATTCAACATCTTTAATTTTTTTCGGTCGTAAAAGTTCTGAGAAATTTCTTCGCCTATCTTTTGAAGACTTCCCATTCCAGGTTACGGATAGAGTATTCCAGGTTCAGAGTTTTTTTTCTTTTCAACTTTACTAAACACAGTGCTATATCATTGATAAAACCGCGGGCAAAATTTCCAGTGCATACCCTAGTTTATAATACGTCTTACCTGACACCTAAAACGTTTTGTGTAGGCGGGGCTTTACGCATATTGAAACTGGGTACTCAATATTCATCCAGGATTTTTATCTGTGTCCAGCCAAAATAAAATGGTTTAGAATGTATAATTTGGGTTGGGATAGAGACAATAGAACCCGTACACTCAAGGGTTTTTTAACCATATCCGCCGATTCGTTCAGAATACAGGTATTTTGGTATTCACAAACGTGCATATCTGATCTTTCATATATGCGATTCTCAAAGGTATTAACATCGCAGTCGTTAATGGCAAAATCTTTTAGAACTCACTACCAATCCGGACTGCCACATATCCGATATTTCTTCGTGGCAGTTCACTAACATCACTTATTGATGGATACAGGATACTGACTGATTAACCGATATTAATGAAAGGTATAGACTGTGGCGGAACAAATTTTCCAAAAATCCATTGCGTGTATGTAGCCGCCCATATATATGTTTACACTTTTGTGGCGGGTTAATTTCTCCAAAAATGCTTGGACTGTATTTCGTCACTGAAACATTAATAAAGAAAATCTTTTTTTGAAAAATACCACAATGTTCAATTTATAAGGAAATTAGCTTGTCATAAAACAAATTTGCCTAAAGCCCCGTCTACACCATAAGGTTTTACCTGTCAGTTTTGCGTGTCAGGTAAAACTGAAGACTGTCTAGAAAATTGACGGTAGTTCTAAAGATGGGCGACAACACATAACGTGTTTAAAAACTAGCGTGTAAATGTACTATATATAAGTCCGGTTCTACAGCTCGATCCGCCTTCCGGTTTCTTGCCGCCATTACCTTCTGTCCATCCAGTCATCGGCTTGTAAATTGCGTAATGACATTGCCTTTGCCTTTTAACAATGTCTCTCGGGGTCTTCCTCGTTTTCGTTTTCCAGTTGGGATCCATTTCATGATGTTCTTTGGTAGCCTTCTTCTCCCATTCTGTTTACATGCCCTTACCAGATTAATTGTTTTATTTGGATTGTGTAAATTTACTAATTACCCACAAAGTAGACAAAACGACAGTTTTTTTGTAATACCTACTGAATGGTCTCGTCAGTTACCTAGACTTTCTTGATTCGTTTCAAGTTTCGAGTAAAACGTACTGCTTTTTTCCGTCGACATACAAGGTTTAACTTGATACGTTAACTACGAACAATCTTCGGATTGTCACGGGGTTTTTAACAGGACACAATGTCCTCGATGAACACCCCAGTAGATTGAAGCTAAGAAACAACGGCGAATGCAGATTCTGTAGGGAAAATGGGGAAACACCAGAACACCTCAACACGGAATGCGCTGAGACAACAACCATTCGTTCCATAAACTTTGGAACGACTGATATCAGAGATGGAGAACTAACAACTAACCTCTGTAAAACCGTTTCAGATACTGGCTTTTATCAAAGCCTTAAAACTATATAATGAGATAACTCAAGAAAGAGGTAAACAATAGGTCTATAAGGTCGCTATTATTAACTTCCCCCTCTCATACAATCTATAATCTAACATACTTGAAACATTTTGACTGAACAGGCAAGACTGATACAACAAACGTAAGGTAAAACGTTATGTCTAGACAGGGCTTTACTTAAATATTTTCGCATTCACTCGTAAAACACCTGACTTTTACAAATTTGTTTGTTAAATGATAATTTTATTTACCCAGACAATTTGTATATTTTATTTTGATGTCCTAACCGTAGAATCTTCCGTATACCTGGGGTTCATTCTAATTGTACCTAATCAAATAATCTAAAATTATCACTAAAAGTGCTCATAAGAACTCACAGTATTGTAAAATATATGAAACGAATACTGAAACTTTGTTTTTTTTAATAAAATGTACCAAATAAAAAATATACCCTAAAACATTTCTGAAAAATTCTTTCAACTTTCAACCGCCAAGTTCTTTTTGAACATATTAATTGAGTTAATAATGAAGGTTTTGGAACGTAGTTATGCTAATTACAAGCTAGAAACAAGCATTTACCAAGTTTTTCATTTGAGTAAATTGCTTATTATATGAACTTCCACAACTTCAGTAACGAGCATTTTTGTTATAAACTATGCCATTCAGAGCGGACGCTGGATAGCCTCATACAATTTAGAATGTTTCTAATTTCCGTTTTACAGTAATTAAAGGGTTTTACAAGAAAAAAAGTTAAAAAAGGGACTGTTAGGAGTTTCAGATGAATCGTTTTTTGATGGTATGCTTTTTAAAATAAAGTTTTTACACAGTGGCACAGTGGACGATGTTGAACCTATCCTGTGCATGGTGCTACTGTTCTACCGTGGTGGCAACTGTTATTTTTGGGTCCGTATTTACATGAGTAGAAGTAAATCGCACAGGGATCTTATTAAGTCGGAGTGAGAGATGCGACAGTGTGGTGTTGTCCGTTGTACGTTGTCGGTACGCCTTTCCTTATCAAGTAAAATATAATCACTATCGCAAACCGCTTATTTTTAAAACTTTTTTTTCAAAAAGACAACTAGATAAAATCATTAGATATATTTCTGAACATCTGAAATGGAATTATAAGGATATCGTTCGGGTGTCCATTTTTTTATAAAGAGAAAACGTCAGTAATCGCGATAACTTAAAAACTCAACTTATAACACACCATAACTTAAGATCCACTTTAGAAACTTTTTTTTAATTGTGAAGATCGGATCTTTTACAATATGTTTAAATACGAAAAAATCGATAAGGTTGTCTTTTTTCATTCAAAACTTTTAAACAACCCATCCATTTACTTTTAGTGCATAGCAATTTTCAGCAATCGTGTAACTTTTTTATTTATAAAGATTTTCACATACTGTCTGCGAAGCAAATATAGCAGAAATATTTAGAAAGGTTTTGAAAAAACTACAATCAATTATTTCTAATAGATTTTGAGATATCAATTTTTGAATTCAGAGTTCTAATCCCAACTAGCAAATATAGTTCCCAGTCCTTTTTAAAAGGTCACTGCCCCGAAAGTATAGTTGCTAGGTCCACTCTGCCACTTAAAATGTTACTCTATAAGGAATAGTCACTTTGAAGTATATTTCGAGAGTGACCGGTTAGTGCCTACCTACCATAAAAGTTGAAAATAAACACCCCGATTGCAAGTCGAAAACATGTAATTTAAAGAAGTGGCTGGAACTACCCGAATCTTCGAATATGACACCATAAAAGACCAAAAACTTTATAGTAATTTTTCAAAGTAGGGGTTACTAACAAGTGCTACCATAATGCATCCATTAAATTTTTGTTACTTTATAGTAACAATTTAAGTTAGTTTAAAGACACCTATTTACTTCGAATTTATAGTAGCATTGAAAGTAGCAAAATGGTTACTGCTACCCTCCTAGGTCACTATAAAGTAGCTGTCGCTCATCCATTGCCACTAATGTCGCTCATAATTGCCTCAGATTGCATCGTGTGCTGCTCTGTTTTGGTGTTTTCTTTTACTTGCTTTTAAGCTTTATTAAAATTTTGTAAAATCCCTAAGGTAAATAAAAAGAAATTTAGATATTCTAGTACTTTCTACCGAAGAATTAAACAAAAGGAATCACTGCGAGCCGATGCATCAACATCAGAAACAAAAACTACATCTTTCTATAATCCTACTGATGAACATCATAAATCAGGTAGTGACTGAGAAATTTTCGAAGCTGTATCTGAAACTGATTCTCAGAGGAGAACTAATTTGAAAACCAACAACAATATAAAACAAGAGCTAAAAGAGTGGGCGTTAAAATACTCTATACCTCATGTAGCTCTGAATAATATAGAAACACTAATAATAAAAAATGCACAATAAGTAAAAAATAACTTCAAAGGACAAGGCGGAACGTTATAGTGGCACCAATGGAATGTATAGTCGCCACCGCCGCGATTGGTGTAGCATAACGCTCCAATTAAGTGGCAATTTGGTGGCGCAGGGAACATTCTTGGAAAAAATCACTTTATGGTTCCAAAGAATCGTTGACCATGTAGTTCCAAAAAAGTTATTGTTTCTATAAAATCGCCTTTGGATAGCTACAATTGTCACTTCATCAATCCGAAGATTTTAAAGGTCCAAACGGGTAGGGTTGGCCTAATATGTTATTGTTCCCGGTACTTTGTGGAAGCATATGGAACTATAAAGTATTTTTCGGATTAAACGGCCATATTTTTTTCATGAATTTTTAGATGAACAGCCAAATGGCTCAAACATTATGCGTTTCTAAGCTAAATATACCAAGATTAAAGCTTTTTTCCTTAGTTATTTTGTTATTTCTGACGGTGGGCTAATATTTTAAAGTTTGACCCCGGTTTCAAGCAAATTATTATTTTTTTTAATTACCTACATGAGTTTCTATTGCAAATAATATAATAATTTGAAATATTTCGAGGGGTGCTCGAAAATTTTGTTATATAAACCCACTATTTTATTCAGTAAAGTTTATTGCGTTCTGGAATTTACCTAAAAAAGGCATTAAAATCGCACGGTAAATAACAAATAACGAAAAAATAATAATGGCTTCCATAATTATTTTCCATCATGACATTTATTTTTATGAAATGTGAAATTGCATGAAGAGATCGCTGCGAATAAAGTTCAACAGTTTAACGAAAGTTCCACATGTCGGTGGATAACACTTGGCTGCCATGAACTCGCGACTGCAGCTTCGTAACGGATAAGTCGCATTCACCAGTAGGCTACTTTATAGTAACACATCATAGTAACTCTTTTAGTGGCAAAAACTACCCAAGTAGTGTCTTGGGTACTCAAAATCTTTCCCCATTTTGGTCGCAGTTACCTAGCAGCTACGAATATACGACGTAGCCGCCGATGGTCACCGCCCACTTTGTAGTGGTTTTGATATTTGATAGTAGCAGTTATGTATCTGCCACTATAAATGCTAGTTGGGATAGCGCGACCATTGTCGAACACCAACTTAATTCCACTTATTTTTACCAAAAATGTAAGTATTTCTAACTTGCACTTAAAAATGTTCAAGCTATAGGGAAAATTACGCGTCGTTAATAAATAAACAAATAAAGTATCACGAGACGTAATTAAATCGTGAAGCTAAACGTATGATGTACACCTCTCCCTAGAACTTTAAGTACTGACCATGTACTGATAGAGGTACTGATTGGGTTGACCGGTCGACTGCGACAAATCTGCTATATCCCCTTCCACGTCTCTTAGTAATGTGCACAGTTTCTCGGTTTATTTCATACGTTTGGCAACGTGTTTACCGTACTCTCTTTGTTCAGTACATTATAAACGCATTGTACTCTTCTTACATACAGAAATCTCGACCCAAGACTAACCTTTGCCAACCCCTAGTATACCAAATACGTACAGGACTTACATTTAATATCTCTAATATGATGGAAAGCTTAGTCAAAAGCATAGAATCTTGGAAAGGCGCATATAGGACTGCCAGAGAAATAATGGAGACCAAAGAAAAATAACATCTTCTTTAGACAGCCTAATGCACTGAAGAAATGCGAGAGCGGTTACCGGTTCACAGAGGGCAAAACGAGGAGGATTTTTTTAGTCGGTAAGAATCCGACACTATAAATATCATACAGCATCACTGGTATTGAAGGTGTCTATGCAAGGCATTTTCTCACCTCATAAAAAAAGAACTATCGGAAACAAGAAATAGCCATCTTATCTGATAGTCAAGCAGCGTTAAAAGGGATCAACTCAGTATCCATCGAATTGAAGTTGGTCAAAGAATGCCTAGAGAAGCCGAATAAATTAGGCAAAGAAAATAAAGCCCTCCTATGAGAAAGCAAACGATCTAGCTAGAAAAGAAGCGAACACTCTGAAACCCATTAACTGGACCAGAACCGTTCTGCTTCCCAAGTAGAAACCAACTCAAAGCAGAACTGAAAAACCTGAAAGACTCCATCCGTAACCTGGAATGGGAATCCTGCAACGGTTTAAGACATTCGAAGAAGATCCTCAGGACTTACGACTTTACTACGAAAAATAAATTTCCCTAGATTTAAGTAAGACCAATCTCTGCATTGACACGGGTTTTTTAACAGGACATCACTGGCTCCTCAATGAACACCTCAGTGGATTGAAGCTAAGAAACAATGGCGAATGCAGATTCTGTGAGGAAAATGGGTAGTAATTTATATTCATGAAAAAAATATTTAAAACCTTGTTTTGAAAGATTAACGTATTTTAATACCGTAAATATCTAAATATAAAAATAATTAACCTTGAATAATCTTGTTTTAAATTATTTATAATAATGATTCACAACGACTGAAAACCTATTGTTAACTTAAGTTATGTTCTTGTCCTAAATTTTATCGTATCATCAAATACTTAATTTAATATGATAATTATTTTGACGAATTAATACTTATTCGTGTTATGGTTATTTATTCATCCGTCATCTACAAGGAATAGCACTAAACGTACTGTAATGCTACTAAAATGTTTTACTAGGGCACCAAGAAAATATAAGGTGCTGTTATCTGAACATATGTGAAATACTTGTTTAGATAAGTATGTAATTAAGATAGTAGCCAAGGTTGAGTCATATACTGGATGTGTTAAGAAAAAATTAACGTTAATTAGACCCATAGTATTTTATTACATTTTTTTTAAATTTAAAATAAAATTTAAAAATAAATTTTGTTAACGTAATATTTGTAGCATTTTTATAATGAGCGTGCTGTATAACATTTGATGAATTATTGTAAAAATTTAAGTAAAACATTTTTTATAACACAAGCAAAATAAATTTAAGACATAATATATGCTTATATGACATTAAACGCAAATTCAAAATATGTCTAGAATTTCATGTAGAATTCAAAAAACAAAAGATATAAAGGCTGTACCACTTAAAATAAGAAAACTATCAAACCGGAAGTGCTAGATAATTAAATAAATGTATCTAAACTATATAGATCATTTTTCCAAACTTGGTAATAAACCAATTGCTTGAAAAATCCCGTATACGTTATAGCTACCTGCTTTGCTAGGTCTATATACTGCTACCACAAGAATCAACTATCAATAAGAACTACAAAGTTCAGGTGATTTACCTATTTTTATTTATTTCTTTTAGATTACCTCCATGATCTGAGATATGTTAGTAAAACAGGAGGTGACAATGGCGACTTAAGAGGTAAATATTTTATTTTTGTTGACTTATTTACTTTGTCTCCAAGTACCAGAGTTAATAATTTTTAAGTATTTTTATGCCATGTAATTATTATTATGAGAAACAAGACAATTTCATTTACTAAGTGCTTGTTAAAGACGGGATGATATTAAAAATCTGTTATTTTGTAACTGTTATTCATTGACAACAATTTGCAATAATTGATAACACCAAAAAATTGCAAAACAGTTATGAAGATAATGACCCGTGATATTTATTAAACCTGTAGATATGGGTTGTTATTTTATAACTGTTATTTATAAATAACAGGTTTTTAGTGTTATTACTTTAAAAAATAATAGGTATCGATGAAAATAACTGTGTATCATCGCCACTCTACAAAATTCTATAAAGCTCAAAAACTGTTGTTTTAAGAAATAACAGTTCTGAAAATAACAGTTCTGAAAATAACAGATGTGATGTCAGGATCTGCTTCCTAGGTGTTTTGCCAGGCTCATAACAGTTGTAATTTTTACTTTTAAAGTGATTTCTATACTATTTCATCCTTCTAAAATTTAGTTATAACTTAAAACAGAGATTATGAAGTAACTATGTTATATTTTTAGTAACCGTTCAAGAACTGTCACGAATGGTGACAGTTACATTGACGCTAGTCATCTTGATGCTCATAGTCTTATTTGGAGTGTTAGTTTTTCAACTTTACCGATGGAAAGTCAAAAAGGACATCACATGGGATAGCATTAAAAACAAATTCTTTAAAAAAGTAAGTATATTTTTGTAAATCTTAAACTTTATTGCGTATATAAAAGAAATATCCTCTTCTTTGTCTATATTGTTCACCACAAGAAATTAATAAAAGGTTTTATAAAGGAAAACGTTTTATTTATTTTGTTATTAACATTAACAGCAAAAGAAAAAGAGAAAAAAATGCCAGAAAACATTATCATGTTAAATCCTCTAAAGTAATTTTGATTAGAAAGGACAAATATTGTGTAAATACAAAACAAAACATGGTAAATCTAATTAAAAAGTATTTTGACAGTTCAAATTAAGTCTTAAGAATATCATAGTATGAAAAAGAAGTAAGGGGAATTTTAATTTATTGTTATTTGTTTATGATTTTGGTTTTTCCTAGTATAATACACACCTTTTGCAATCTTTAAAATTTGTACAATCTTATAATAAATTAATTAAATTGTCGTGATTTAATTCTAGTTGCACACTGACGATAAAAATAGAGATTACATCCATGCTATTTATATTTAATTATCATTGTTTTTCTGTTTTATATATTCTAAAAATATAAATACTTAGAAAATTATATTTTCTTATTATTTGCAGAGAAACAGTGAAAATATCAACACCACACCGTCTCAAGACAACAAGAAAAAGGACTTGAGACTTGAAATACCCTCACCGACACTTGGCAGTGAGCATTCTCCGGTCACAGTCACTACGTCAATTGATCGAAGGCCAGCTGAGGACAGTACATTAGACTATGCCTACGACAATCCCGCAATGACTAAATCTCACAACAGCTCATTTTAAGTATTCTTAATTCCACTCAATATGTGATATTTATACACTAATAGTATTTAGGTTTAAAAGAAAATATTTTGAAAGTACTCCGAATACAGGGGGTTCAAAAAGACACGGCCAAGTTTCATGCGGTTATTTCTTATTAAAATAATATATGAAAAAAAGTTCCTGTAAACATGGGATTGTAAATCCCATCCATAAAGTCTTAATGATAAAGGATGTTAAAACTGAGATGTTAAAAATACATTTTTTTGTAATTTTTTAAACGTACATATATATTTTTAGCCGACCATACCAACAGGTATGGTAGGCTATTAAGATCGACAAAAAAAAGTTTTTTAATTTCATTCAAAATGAGTTATTTGGTTCATAAATGACCTAAATACAACATATTTTCATGGTGTCTGTCTGTCCGTCTGTATGTAACACGATAACTCAAAAACCGCTAAACCGATTTTAACCAAATTCGGCACAAAAATACTGTGGCACCCGAGAATCTGGCCATTAGTTTTTCGTGGGGGTGGGGGTTGGTAAGGGGGTATGGGAGGGGGTTAAAGATTTAAAAAAATCGTAACTCTAAAATTACAGTAGCTAGCGAAACGCGGTTTTCAATTTATGATTAGGAGATTAGATTTTTTGGGTGCAAATTGAAATTTAATTTTTTATAGTTTTTTTAATGGGATACAGTGACCAGATTGAATTGGTTTTATTTTTTCTTCTCGAAAACAGTTCCAGATAGGCATATGGTACAAGAGAAACAAACAGAGGAGTTGCATTTATAGTTAATCTTAGCTTAATCTAAAAAATATATAAAAATTGCAAATGTCAGTGGCGTACATTTTTTTCCTCTGGTAAGCTACTGAAAGTAACTATTTTAATAATAAAGGGAATTATTACTAGAAATAACACTGACAATTTTCAAAAAAGTTGGCTACAGTGTATTTAAGATAATTACAAAAAAAAACGCATTTCTGGTCTCATGTTTATAGGATCTTTTTTCCATTTTTTTTTATTGAGAACCAGTTTCTGAAATTTAGCCATATATTTTTTGAACATCCTGTATATTTACAGCAACTTTGAAAGGTGCTATTATTTAAAAAAAGATCTTAATTGTTTAATGAAGAAAAATAACATCATAGAGTTATTTATTTTAATTTAGGTTTTTTATACCGGGTGTTTCTCAAAAGTGGCTCACTCCTATAACTTTTTTACTTTTTCAGACAAAAAAATAACGATATTTGGTACGTCAGTATATGCTTTTCTATTGAATAAACTAAAAAAATACCGAGGGTGCCATTTAAAAATCAAAAGTTGTACTAATTTTCGGTGAAACAGGAAGTGGCCGAAAACAATTGAATTCGTCAATCAATCCTAATTAATGTCATATACTAATGTATAAAATTTCTTCATTTTGTCTGATAAAAGTTATATAAAAAAATGTTTGAGGTGTGAGCCACTTTTGTGAAACACCCGGTATATTTGAGATATTGTACGTTATTCGAGGTTGTATAAAGACTTTAGACTTTAGCTTCAAGAAACCATATATTTGACAGATTTTTTTTGTTGACAGATTTACAGAATTCCAATTTTTAATGTCAATAAGCAATAATAAAATAAAAATAAACTAAAGATATTAATTTTCAAAAAAATTGTTTAAAAATAGAGATTTTAGTTTAGGTCCTAATAAGTTTTGAGTAATAAGCCCGAATATATATATATTTAAAACTATTCTTTATACATAAAGAAGAAATGAAAATTTACATCGCTTGTGTCATGGAGATGTAATATTCTGAGATTGTTTAAATATGTACAAAAAATACAATATTAAATTGCAATAAAAGGGTGGTGTGCAATTAATTAGCTTTAAACAACTAAAATATACTCTATAACATCACACATATTGCTAATTATTCACATTGAGCTTGAATATTCAAAGATCTAATCTACTTTAGATTATTTTATATCATCATATTTTAAATAGGTACTTAAGTAGTTACTATAATTTTTAGTATTTAGGTATAATTATTTATATAATTTTTAAGACTTTTTGTTTTTTTATCTATTTTTTTTGTTAAGCGGCACACGCATACTTAATAATTATTGTATTTTAGAATGTAATACTAGTGATATTAATTAGTGATGTAATACTAATTAGTGATATTTATACCGGGTGCGCCTCAAAAGTGGCTCACCCCTATAACTTTTTTATTTTTTCAGATAAAAAAGCGAGATTTAGTATGTTAGTAGGTATATGACATAAATTAGGATTGATTGACGTATTCAAATGTTTTCATCCTGTTTCACATCAATCACTTCCTGTTTCACCGGAAATTACTACAACTTTTGATTTTTAAATGGCACCCTCGGTATTTTTTTACTTTATTTGATAGAAAATGATATTCTGAATAGAATGACATATCATATGTCAACTTTTGACATTCTCGCTTAATAAAAAATTGTATTTTAAAATTCAATCTAGAGTGCCATGCCATTAAAAACACTAATTCTTAATCAAGGAGCCTTGGAAAGATAGATTTGATCGTGTAATGTTTTTAGTGTCTTGTCATGGCCAGTTAGAAAATGCTCAAATCGTATTTTTAATCATATCTCAATTTTTTCAAATGGAATGAGGGTGGCTCATTAGTATATTTGGAAAAAACATTTTTTTACGAATAATTTGATACCATACACTTGGTATTTCGAGTCAAATTTTCGTTACAAACCGCAAGCTATAATTATAAAATAAACCCTATGCAAAAATGTCAAAATTGACATATGATGTCATTCTATTCAGAATGTCATTTTCTATCGAATAAAGTAAAAAAATACCGAGGGTGCCATTTAAAAATCAAAAGTTGTAGTAATTTCTGGTGAAACAGGAAGTAACTAAAAACAAGTGAATACATCACTCAATCCTAATTTATGTCATATAACTAACATACCAAATCTCGTTTTTTTAACTGAAAAAATAAAAAAGTTATAGGGGTGAACCACTTTTGAGACGCACCCGGTATATTTTATCTGTACTATTTTTAAATACCTACCATGAGAGTGGTGATATCTGACTTTTTAAATTTGGCAACCGTAACATAATATAAAAAATAACTTGTAGTAAAATAAAAATAAAAGCTGCATTGATAGATTTAGATTAGAAATTTTAGGTACCCAAAACGTCAATTTTTTTAGTAATTTGACGTATCGGTTCATGTTTTTTTGTGGACTAAATGAAATCTATACAGGGTGAGTCTTAAAAACAAGTGCGCATATTTTCAGGACTGGTAGGTCTTGACAAAAGAAACCTAATTTCTCGTTACTGTTTTTCAAATAAGCCCAAAATAGCTGAGTTATTTTACTTTGAAGAGAAAAGAAAACTTTGGCATACATTTTCAGATGCACTGTTTTATTTTCTATGTTCCTCTAAATTTTTTCAACCACCTATATAAATTATAAATTCTAAACGTTTCCTATTTTTTTTCCCAAAATATAAAATTCTAAAAAAAATTTTTCGCGAAAAATTTTTATAGACGTTTTACCTGGTATCAAAATATACCATCCCTAAAAATATGTGCATTTATTTACGACATACCCTGTATTATTTAGTACTTACAAGTTTATTCTGCAAACTTTGCTACAGTAAGAAGTTTTTCGAGAGATCTAAAAATAATCGTCTGTATAAATTAATTGTTATGAAACTTTTTATAATTAATTAAATTAATATTATTTTGTTGTTTGGTTTTAAAATTTAATGACACTAAAAATGTATATGTTCGAATTTTGTTATTATATTAGAATAAAATGTTTATATTTAAGAAACGGTCACCTAGCAAAAATCATAAATAATGTATAGGGTGTTATTATAATTTTAGTATGTTTTATTTTATAAGAAATAGTATATATGATTAGGAGATAAAATTTTTATTCGGCTATATACTTCACCGTCCATACGTACATTCCACTAGGTATAATGATTTAGTTTATATGTTGCACGATTAAAAAGCAATCAAGTTAAATAAATAACTGTTAATTTTGTATTGTTAGTTTTATTGCAAAATGTAAAAAAAAATAAATTTGCACATTTTTAGTATAAAGGTCTGTTCACATATGTGAGTGATGTCTCAGTTGCCGTACCGTCTCAGTGTCATTCTGTCAACATCTGTGACGGCTATTCAAACTTCTTCTTCGATTTAGTTAGTTGTAGCGGTTTCCACTGAAAATTTGCGAAATTAGTAGCTATACCTACCAGCTGCAGCTCTTGATGAGGAAAAATAGGTAACTCGAACTCGAAAGTGGAAGTAGGTAGGTAAAACTTGGTTGAAATAGTAATTTGATGGAGAAAAAAGCAATTTAGTTAACGTCCCAGTTGGTTAGTATTACCTAAAAGTTGTAATTTAATATTAGCGCTATACATAATTATTATTTATTGACATTTTTAAAATTCATTTTAAACCACGGTTTAACTCTCTATTAAATGGTATTGAAACATAATTTGAAGTGTCTTTATCCACTTGAAAAATCGGGTTTGCAGAAATTGGAAACTTGTACCTATCTTTTCGAATAATTTTATCATCTAATAAAGGAGGATACAAAATTACACTAGCTAGGTTCCTAATGTGATATCTTTCTATATTTGATATCAATTAAACTTTTAGCTACGTAATCCAGGGCGCGATTTTTAAATTCATTGTTGCCAACCATGGACATATTCGGCGCCGGACTGACTAACTCGAATTTAAAATTTGCGCTGGGGATTCAGGTGGTAGGTCTGCTGTAAAAAATGTCAAGTCGTCGCATTTATTTATTTATTTCATGACATTGTCATTCGTTTTGACACTTTAGTTTCGTATTATGAGTTTTTGGGTTAAATAAATAGTGTTGTAGTGTGTGGTGCCCGGTGGCGTAGAGGTACAGCTCTCGTCTACCAACCTCAAGGTTGTGGGTTCGAATCCTACAGCCGGCATTTTATCAACTATTTTTATTAAAATAAAAAGGTTTAGGTACCTAGGTCGACTTAGCCTTAAATGAGTACTTGGGATTCACAATCCTGAGGTAATAATAGGCGGTTGAAGCGTAGTGCTAGCCACATTACCTTCCTTGTATACCGAACGGCTCTAGCATGGCAAGCTGTACCTTGCTACTCCCAAGGCGTTAAACGCTATATATACGGGAGCTATCATTATTATTATTAAATAGTGTTGTGATACTTTAAGCTTAAAAATCTTTATTAGCAGACTTCGCATTCGAACATTGTTCTTTTTAGAACCTTTTTTAGTGCAAAGTGTACAAGATACCTTAATAGCCGTAAAAAACTCATCGCAACTTTACTAGAATATTTTGAACGGGAAAGCGGTAGTAGGTAATGACCCTTTATGTCCCTTAAGTGCTGTTAAGAAGGTGAGTTTTGTTGATGTGATAATAATAATTTATATTTCTAATTAAATTATTTTTGTTTTCTAAAATATTTTGATTAAAAGAAAATATATAAAAGTGGACAACGCTGTGCCGGTCAATCACGTGACTAAAAGTTTATTTGGTATGAACTGTAGCTGTATTCTTATAATTCTATTAAGTATTTCTTTAGATTAGATTTCTCATTCTGATAGTCAATCCCGGTATTCCGAGATTTTTATACGGGATCCCTATCCCGAAAATTGGAAACCCTAAATTTAATTATCAATGGTCTACTGACTTGGAATCTTACTCACGAGATGTCCGATCTCATCCTGTCTCAAACCGGCTTTAGTGATCAGTGTGTGTCAATAGATTTTACACTTTTTGCCAAGTCCATGGACCCCCCCCCCCCAACAACGCGACAGACGTTCCTGACGGTCACCCGTCCATCCACTTTCTAACGTCGCTTAACTTAGTATTTTATCGGGAACCGGTCGGTGTTTTGACGTAGCATGTGTGAACAAAACTTTATATCAAATACGTCACAAATTCCGGCACGCCTAAGCTATAACAATAATTGGCATCTTATTTTTTGATTATACTTCAAGTCAGCCATTCCTTAAATTGGTTTTTTATCAGCTTTTTATCTATTTCGTCCAAAATATTCTCCAGCTGAGCGATGTGGGTAATTTATTAATCCTGCAAGGTAAAAAAAAGCTGTGTGTAGTAAAAAAAGCAAAAAGTCAGACAAATGTACATAAAAATTATAATTTTTTTTAGAAGAGATACACTTATTTATTCTGTAAGGGGTTATTTATAATAAATACTAAAATATAACTTTATATTCTTCTTTATTCAGTTCCTCTATTCATTTAGACATCACAAAATAATAAATATTATTAATCTTCTTTGCAATTGTCGAAAATAGCTTGCATTCTTTCTGAACTGCCCAGCCAGTATTCGTTGAATCTATCAACTCTCAATGTTTCAGCTGCAGAACTAGGGAAATTGTTGAAAGCAAAGTAGATGGCTTCTTGAATTGTACTTTCAATATAACTACCGTTAAAACCGTCAATCGAAACCTAAAATTCAAAAGTTTCATTAAAGGCGGTTTCTCAAATCTCAGCCTCACAGATTCAGTGTTACATAAAGATGGAAAATGGTGCTTGTTGTGTTCAAATAAGTCTAATTTTGCTAGTTGATTTACAACCACTTCTTTGAGAAGTATGTCTACAATTATGAATTACGAAAGATTTTAATGTATCAAAAATAATGAAAATGTCGTAGATGGTGGACCAGCTAGTGAATATTACGCAGAAATAAAAGGAGGCTCTAGTTAAATTAAACACAACCAAACCCATAATTTTTGAGATCTATGAACATTTTGCGTTTATGCATAAAACTCAGTCCTTACCAAAGACTTTCTCAATTTCAAAAAATGAGATTTGAATTTTTAATGGTGAAAAAGCAAGGATACAAAAAAAAGATAATTTTAAGAATCCGTGTTGCCATCTCTAGATCTTATGCAAGCTTCTATACGCGCTGGCATGCTTCTTATTAAATTATGAACGTTTTCTTGGGGTATGTTTTCCCATTCTGCTAATGACTGCATCAATAAGCTGTGCGATATTTCCTGGATTGTTTCGACGAGCTCTAACCCTTCTTTTGAACTGATCCTACAAGTGTTCGATAGTGTTTAGAACTGTTGAACATGCAGGCCAGTCCAAAACTATGACACCCTCCGTTTTAAACTAAGACATTCTCTAGCCACACGCTGGTATGGGGAGGTACATTATCGCGCATGAAGTTAAATTTATTCCCAGTTGCAGCTCTCCAAAGCCTAACGATTGGTTCTAGCTCCAAATCAACATACCTTCGACCCGTTAAAGTTTGTCGAAGTGGTAACAATGTAGTTTTTGCTCCCAGCTTAATACCTCCCCAGAATATTACAGTTCCCCATTTATATCTTGGTACACATTTGGCAGCCTGGCCTGGAACTCTGTAACGAATTAGTGATCGGTAACGATAAAGAATACTGACCTTGGTCGTACAAACTAAACGGCAAGCGACAGTATTCTTCATCGCTACCGATCGCTATTTCGTTACAGAGTTCCAGCCCTGGAGTCTCGCTTGTCTTTCTGGAGCTCTAAGAACCCGAATTCAATGGTCATCTGATCTTAGACCACTGCTGGTCTCATCAGAAAAAAGAACATTTTGCAAATTCTCAATTTTCTAGTTTTGATGTTGAAGGCACCAATTTAGCCAGTCAATTTTATTTTGCCAAGATAACTGTGGGATCCGTAACTCTCTCCTTAAAACCCTCCAGCACGAAGCCTTTTTCTTTTAATATTGTTCAGTCAAAATGAAGAGAATTATAACTAGGTCTCACTTTCACTGAAAGCAGGAAGATACTGATCAGTTTCACTGAAGCTGTGTTATCATGTCCATTATATTCCTTTATTAGTAACACCCTTGTTTATATGTAACACTGAATAAGTTAGACTGTCAGATAGTCAGTATTATAAAGCTACCTCAACAGATTTAACAGCAGATGCTAGAGTGAATTCATCTACTTCACTAGTGACATTGGCTTGTCCAGGCTCCACGAAACCAAGGTATCCAGTCCAATCAGTATGTTCCAAAAGGATACTGAAATAATCATCCTGTTACTAAGTTGTAGAACTCAGCTTTATATCATTATAATTAAATTAATTAATAACATTTTGTATAATAAAAAAATAGGTGTCAAAGACGGTAGGGGAATGACAATCGATAATAAATTCAGTCAGGTCAATATCTAGACGTCTGGGAGCAAAAAGTCATTATTTAAAAATTAATATAAAAAATGTCAAAAATTAACACTAATTGTAAGAAGATTAAAAAACGATAGAACCTTTCCAGACACACAAATCTTAAGGCAGGCGGCCACTGCGAGCGTAACTAAACTAAGCTAAGAATATAAAAACAAACGGTAATTAAACGAAAATAAGTTTTATCGGCCACTGGGAACTTAGCTGCGTTTTCGTATTGTATCTCTGCTGTCATGGAACTAATCGCTGCGAAAAATTCGCTTGAACCTGTCACGAACTAAAGCGAGCGAAACTAAACTACGATTTGAATCTTCGTTCGTATATTTTCGTTTAGTTTCGCTCAAGTGGCCGCTGATGCATTTAAAAGTATGGGAGCTGATTTTTTCAAATCTTATCTTCGCTTGGCTTAGTTAATTTCGCTCGCAGTGGCCGCCCGCCTTAAAAGTTTAATCTTTTAGTTTATTTTTTTTTTAATTTATTTTTTTAATCTAATCTCAAAGTTTGAGGTTTTTTGGTTTTATCTCATTAAGTAATTGTTATCAGGTAGTAATTGTGAATTTAGAAGTTCATCTTGGATATGATGTCATTTTAATAGAACGCCAACGGTTTTTACATCAGACGTATATGTTGAAAAAACCTAAAGTGTTCTTGAATACTAGTATTTACATAATTTTAAATTGTTTTTTTTTCTTTGTTCTTTATGTTTTTTTTGCTTCCGGCGACGGGAAGAGATATACCGAAACGTTAAGCATTTTTCTATCCGTTAGGCAAATTTGTTTATTAGTAAATCACCGCTGACAAGTTGGTTTCCGTTGGATTAACGCAGAGGTGTTTACATCAACTGGCAGTAAGCGCCATTAATAAAATAAAAAAAGTGTACAGGCCAAGCGAATGACATTTAAAGCATGACCTCGCCAAAATTATCGTCGATTGTCATTCCCTAGCTTTCTTTGACGCCGTTTTTCTTTACCGTATGGTATTAGGTACCAGACGGATCATTATTACACAGATCGAAATAATACTTATAATCTTACATTTATATTTATACTCGTATTTATATCAATATAAGGATAACAGCAGTTTTAAAAATGAAAGCTTGGAAAGCCTTATAAAGTAATTATTCCCAGAAGATTGATAACTTTAAGGACAAATTAATTATTAAAAACTATAAGTGAACTTGTCATTTAGTGTGGTTTAGAAATAAGTACACATTAATGTTGATAAAAAAAAGATAATAAAACCGTTTAAAAATGCTTGTTGAAATAGAATAATTGTAAATTATGTTATACAGGGTAAATCTTAAATGAATGCAAATTTTTTTCTGTAAATATTTGCATCCCTGTTAGTGTTATTCATTCACATATCATTTTGACTCAGTTAACATGTGTTACGGCTATTCATACTTACTTGTATGATCCATTTACTTGATAAGCATCTACAAAGGGAACTTTGTAGTAGAATGAATAATCTCCAGTCAAATTCAGCAAAGGCCAGTACAGATCATAGTCGATTTTCACTTTTTCTGGATCATGATAATCTGTGACGTTCAGTTCTTTGAAAGTAGCGTTTAACAGATCATAAAGAACGTTATTTGTAGCGTTAAATTGAACTCTACAAAAAAGTGATATTTGATACTGATTTATACCAAAACACAATATTTTTTAACATTGTTTATGTAAACATGTTAATGTTAACATTATAAATTAATGTTAACATTGTAAATATAGTATTTTGATTTATAGTTGTGAATTAGTGTTTTATTCTGATGTTGTTATGCCACAGGTTCCAACCTGAACTGTAGTTTTGAGTTGTGAAGCTTTGAATGAAAAGATTAAGAAAGCATAGAGGATTAAGATGCATTAGAGACGGAATCGACATTATAAACTCCCATTTTTTTACAGTTCTGTTTGACGTTTCAATCGACACATTTGAATTTGATTTGAAATTTTGCGGATTTGTTGTGCGTTGTTGAGCTTGTTAATTATATTTATTATTTATACAATATATAATTTGAATTTGGTGTTTCAATAGCGTATCTAAAATCTCTGTTATTAAATCATTAATATATCATCTATTTTTATTAGAAATATATTATTTTACAATCTTAATAACTGACATTGACAACTTGAAGTAAAACCAACAAAATTTTGGGCCTACCCTATATTATATTTTTAATTTTTAAATAAATTAGAACGGCACTGATAAACCAGAGTTTAGTCAGCCATATTAAACCCCCATCGCGCTCCACCAATAATTTGTTGATATCTTCTTTAATATTTTTCTTCAAAGTACGAAGTATGAAGTTTTGATATAGATATAAAAGATAGATACTTACTTTAGCAAGGGTTGGTCTAGTTCAAAACTGATATTACGAATAACTAGAGGGTTATGTTTTGGTATGGGAATAGAAGGAATTCCATCATCGATGGCCTTGTAAGTACACCAAATGAAATAATTCACTCCATCTGTTGAATCTGTAACCGATTTAAAGTTGACATTATATTTGAGAATTCGAGAAATTTTTTTCTTAAAAACGCGTTTTCATCAGCCAAGTGAATTCATCAAGTCTTAAGTCTTAAGTCATTTCTAAAATCAAAATAATTTAAGTCTTAAGTCAAAGTCAACATAAAGTTTAAATGATTTAAGTCTTAAGTCTTTGACTTAAATCATTTTAATTCAAGTCAAGTCATTTTTGTAAAGAGTTGAATCAATATCACGTTATTTATTTAACTCGTTTTTATGACTTAAGTCTATATTTTTGACTTAAATCATGATGATCTGCAAGTTAAGTCAGTAAAAAATGACTTACTTTTAAATTACCCTCAAGTTAAGACAAACAGAATTTAATTTAAATACTTTTTTTAAATGTTAATATTAATTTTCTTGTATTACCAATTAGGCGATTGTCTTACTAGTATCATATTATTAATTTATTGTTGGTACAGATGAGACAAAACCACATAAAATGGTTAATTTTCAGAAAACTACAAACGGAAAAATATGTTTTTTATTAGGTATAAAATTTAAGCGATTTTGTAGTACTTACTACCAATACACAGTTTACATATCATCGAATACATGTCTATTAAAAAGGGGTGATGTGTTTTGATCACTTTATATCGATGGCATAAGCTAAGGGCTGGAGGATTTTAAGATACTCTTCAATATATTCGAGATAAATTTCTTTCGTTCGTCTTTCGGGCTACATAACGGAGTCGGGGATTCACTTGAAAGACAACAGACTCACTACGCACGCGTAACACGACAAATAATCAAAACTGGTTTCGAAAAACTAACATTTTATTTACTAGTGGTATTAAGCATTGTTTTTATTCTGTTGCTTGGTGCCGCCTAACAATTTAAAAATAAATGCTGCTGTTAAAAATTTATCATAAAACATAAAAATATATAAAAATCTCACTTAAGCCTTTTATAAAAAGATTTAAATCTTTTTAATGACTTAAGTCTTTTCTAAAAAGTCTTAAGTCAGCTTTCGGAAAATGACTTAAAATCAAATGAATTAAGTCAAAATTAGTCTTAATTATTTAAGTCAAAAAAAGATTTAAGTTTACTGTGAGCTTGCAGCTCTGATCACAATGCATTTTAACCTTCGTGATATAATTGATTAATTTTGATTTATAATGATTGGCTTTTAGAAGATAAGTCTTTATAGTTAATTGTTATGCTTACCAGCTCCAGTATACGTAAGACCTAACAAGGCCACTAAAAGAACTATAATTTTCATGATTTAGCTTTTTTTATTAGTATTCTAGTCGATACTTACAACTGAGAATGATCCAGCAATTATTTTAATTATTCTTTTATATAATGGGTTTTAGACAGATTAAAACAATGATGAAGTAGCACTTCAATACTGTAAACTCTGACGTATTGGGATGAGTGATAAGATATTTAATGATTTGGTATTTTGTATGTTTTTGCTACTTAATTTAATTGTAATACTTTTGACGTAATAATCTATTATACAGAGTGGTGACAATTTCGATGCTCGATAATAGCACCTCAGGAACTATGAGAGATACGAATTTGGTTAAATGAGACAAAAGTTGCGTTATTAGAAGTTTGACAAACGCCTATGAATAAAACTTTGGTTAATTAGTTTTCAATTCATGTTAAAAAATGAATATAATGCATTTATTATAAATGACAATATCATTAGAACTGTTGTGTCCCCAGTTCTTCAGTTATAACTCATACAGGCTCAGGGCTTTGATAAAAGCCAGTAGCTGAAACGGTTTTACAGAGGGGAGTTCTCCATTTCCGATATCAGTCGTATGAAAGTTTATGACACGAATGATTGTCGTCTCGGCGCACTCAGTGATGAGGTTTTCTAGTGTTTCCCCATTCTCCCCACAGAACCTACACTTGCCGTTGTTTCTTAACTTAAATCTAGAAAATGTCCTCTTAAAAACCGTGTGACAATCCGAAGATTGTTCTTACTTAAATTAAGAAAATTCAATTTTTCTCGGTCGTAACTGTGAGGTTGTCCACATAGAATGCCTGCATTGGAGCGTTTTATCAGTGGTAGCCATATCGTAGGTATTTCGGTACTAGAATTGCTAAAAATGTTATTATTGCTTGCTATAAAAACTGCTTCTTTAAATTTACGCTTTTTCCAATGAACTTCCCTGTGGGCAACACGAGCTTCCGACCACTTTATATTGTGCTGTTTTGACCAAACATGGTGCGCAATACCTGACTTCATTGTTTCAGTTTTTGTACATGTTTTCGCTATTCATTGTGTTATTTCGAACGCTATCCTAGAAATTCAAAAAGTATCTAATTTGTGGTCCGGTCCCTCTATAACTAAATGAGGATTTTTTTTCGCACAATAATGTCAATTATTCTTTTAAAGTAACCAGAATGTGTAATAAAGATTCATCGGTTCAATAATCCCGTATGAACGAAAAAAAAAATGGCATCAAAAATAGCTTGGGAATGATAATCGATGATAATTTTGGCGAGGCCAATCTCTAGACATCATTTACTAAAAATTATCTTAAAAACTTGTCAAAAATTAAGACTAATTGTAGCAGGATAAAATAAGGATGACGTCAACGTCCGCACTAGAATCAGAATCCTGAGATGCTACGTGCTCTCAACCCTTCTGTATGGAGCAAAGGCGTGGACCCTTACCGACGCATCATGCAAGCGTGTGAGGGCATTTGAGATGCGGTGCTATCGGCGCATGCTTAGGATTTCGTGGCTGCATTGCGTGTCAAATGAGACTGTACTACACCGCATCAACAAGGAGTTGGAGTTTCTTGTGAATGTCAAACGTAGAAAACTGGAATACTTCGGACACATCATGCGGAACGAGAAATACCGCCTACTCCAACTCATACTGCAGGGGAAAATAGAAGGTAGAAGATCAGCGGGACGCAGACGAATACAGTGGCTGCGAAATCTACGAACATGGACCGGATTGACGTCAACAGCTTTGTTCAGAACGGCAGTGAACAAAGTAATATGGATCAATGTGTGTGCCAACAGCCAAAGAGGATAGGCACTTTAAGAAGAAGAATAAAAAGGATAAGACCGTTTCCAGGCACACAAATCTATTTCCAAGAAATTATTTTTTCTCGGATTTTAAACTACATTATTTCAAAATCCATCTGGCAGTAAAATTTTCAGCAATTTTTATCCACTGCCTTCTTTGACATAGTTTTTTTTCGATCGCATGGTATTTTGGTTGGTTTGGTCTGGAAAATTTTAGTCTGCTTTTTATTTTTTTATTATGAAAATTAAACGAAAACATTTGTTTTCTTTATACATAATTGAAATCTATTTTTTTATAATAGAATATTATAACAGAGACTAAATTAAAAATGTAATAACTACTTTCATATATTTTTTTTTCATTCAGACATAACAATAAAAAATAACAAAAACGCATTTTAATCTAGAAAGAAATACATTGGAAGAAAATGAGAGTAATTTAAGAATATACGTAATAGAAATATGAAAATGAAAGAAAAAAAAAATACAAGAAATATAATATTATGTTCTGTAGAAGATCCATTTTTTATTTACGTTGTCAATTTGATTAATATTTGAAGTATACTTCAAGTTCTTTGTTCCTACTACTCTAGTGGCGGAAATATAACTGTTACGCTCAGTGGGCTCTGACTCGGTTGGCTAAATTTTGCCACGCCCACTCGGTGCCCACCGGGCGAGTATATAAACGCTTAACTTGTAGATTGTACTTTAGTTTATAATCATCTCCTTATGATGCTAACATGGTTAGCGAAACGCGCGTCTAGTGTAAAAGTAAAAGTGTTTTGGTGTATTGTGGTGATTTAGTGTTTTTATATTGCTGTGTAACACCAAAGGTTCCAACCCTCAACTGTAACCTAGAAGAAGACCGAACCTGAAATGGGATCATGATATCAGGAAATTGGCAGGGATAATATGGACCCGCCAGGCCAACAATAGACAACAATGAAATGGGCCCAACTACAAAGAGAGTATCTAAATATGTGACAGAGGCTACACCATAATTGGTTGAATAAGCTGAAAATGATGGCGATGAGGATGATGACATACATACGACATTTCTAATTTTTTATAAACAATTCAGCAAAATCAAAATAACTAGGTATTTCAATCATTCTCAATCGCCTTGTATCTTGATATAATTACAGAACTAACAACGTTATTTATCTTTTAAGTAGTAAAGTATTTAATTAAATTTCACTTAAATACTCTTTACCAGAAAATGTAGAACATAAAGCTTTTAGAGGGAAAACAGAACAAAAGAGAATAAAAAGCTACTAAATAAAACACGAACAAACGAAAGTTCTTAATTGATATTGCAGGAAACGCTAATGTATGTAGAAGAGATTAAATCTTGTTTTTAACGTACTTAATTTGAGCTAAAAGGCCAAAACTAGAGCCTGCTTTCAAACTGGGTAACCAACTAACTTTCAGAACCAGTTTTCTGTTGAAACAATACACAAGCAATGCTAAAATTAAAGTCCGAATATTTTATTTTATTTTTTTTATTTTTTAATATGTTTGAGATCATAAAAAGCCACAAGCATGAATTTAAAGTTATGGATAATTTGGATCAAAATATCACAGATATTTATAGAGAATATCTGGCATCAGTAAGGCATGTTGATATTACAATACTTAAACCAAACAAACTGTCAGATAGAAATAAATCAAATATACTAGACGATATATCAAAAATCACAAATACCTTTGTTCCAAGAAACATAAATATTATAAACTTCAACTCAAGGTGCAGTTATAAACCGAAATATGAAGGCTCTAAAAATGATATTAGCTACAGCTTCGATAATACTACAAACGAACTTAAGATATACAACTTAAAAAAAACTTTGTGTTCATATGAAGGTAATATAATCATTACAGAAAATGAAGAAATTTTTTTGACATGTTTAGAAACTAACATAGCGAAGATTCTTGTTGCTAAACCAAGATCACTAAATCTATTATTGTTTGCCAAGACAACATCCAGGTTCTTAGATAACTTGCCAGTTTTACTTTCATCGTTATGGAAATCATATAAATTGCTGAATGTTTTGGCTCACGCACCTTGTTCAAGTTATGCAAATAGTTTCTTTGCATACAAGCCTTTCTTGAGATCTAAGAATGGTTTACTGGGTGTTACCAAAGCTTATAGAGTAGAAGCGATTTTAAGAAACCCATTGCTGATGTATAATACCGCAAAAAATGTGAATGGTGCAGAGTTATCTGTACATATGTTTGAAAGAAAGCTATCTTCTATTCCCAAGGTTCCAAAACCTATTGCAGAAAGCAAACTATATAAGGATGTGAAAAGAACTATTGGCTTGCACAGTCTGGATCCTATAATTATTTACAACATAGTGAGGGATATGAATTTTACCACTAAAATCAGTTTTAGTTATGATAAAAGTGATTTTGGTAAGGTTTCTTCTGAAGGAGTGGCTAATGGAACAATAGGAAAGATAATCAAAGGTAAAGCAAGCATGTCAGGGAACGGGAGGTTTATCGTATACTACAATTCGAGTAATTTTGAGTATACAACACCGTATTTCTGGGATACCATTTGTATTATGGTACCGAAATCACAAAAACTGGCCCAATGGCAGAAAATAACTTTATGTTTCTCTAAGGAAATATGGGGGTTGATACTCTTATTTACCATAACTGTTTTTGTTCTTAATAATTTATTTAATAAACAAAAAACTTATTTCTATCTAGCCCAAATATTTCTAAACCAGCCATTGAGTAAGGTTGCATTTTTATCTGTTAGGAGAATATTTGTAATAAGTTGTTTTATGTTTGTAATTATTATAAATTCGATTTTTGGAGCAAGTCTATATAAGTTTTCTACAACATCTCAGTATTATCCTGAAGTGAAGACATTAAAGCAATTGGATAGATCTGGATACAGAATTAATACTCACCAATCTGAATTGTTCAACTCCAAAATTGAATCGGAAACTTTTAAAAACTTGAGGAGGAAAACGATTCAGTTGGGTTCCAATCAAACTTCAATGTTTATAGCTGCAAACTATCGAACAGTTGCGGCTGTTGAAAGGTTTGTTGATGCTAAAGCTATGATAGATCTGTATTACACAGATAACTTAGGTGTGCCTATGTTAACTATTGTGGATGAGTATGTTCAAGCTTACCACATAGGATATATTGTTGAGAAGGGGTTTCCGTATTTGCCAGTGATGAATAATTTAATAATGCACTATGTACAATCTGGTCTAACCAAAAAATGGAAGAGTGATTATTTTTCTGCTTTGCTTTTGGAAAAACGGTATACGGAGACATTTTCTGAAGATACGTTTTTACCAATCACATTAACTGGTTTGCAATTGCCTTTTATATTTCTTTTAGTTGGATATTTAATTTCAACTGTGGTGTTTCTTATAGAACTCTATATAAAATTCAAAAACAACTATTAATTTACTTAGATCTCAATTGCAATACTAGATTTAGTATCTATACAGGGTGTCAAAAAATAGTGTATTTAATAAATATGATAAAAATAAAACAAAAAGTTCCTATAAACATAAATGCTCTAAAATGCTACACGAAGAAAAAAGTCCTTGCCAATGTAAATAAAAGTAACATATTTTGTTTAGTTTTAGGAACATTGGTGAACCGTTTTTCTTGAAATTTAGCACCTTTACATACATTTTAATGCCTAAACGAATGGCGATAGTAGTGTTAAATTCCGTAACAGTCTTGAAAGCGTATTTTCCATTAGGTTAGAGAGTACCACTTGTGGTACTTCTTTTATCCTTTCAGATACAGTAATTTCACATAACTGACACATATAAAGCTAGGAATTTTTTATGTAAAAAAAGGTGCTCTTCCTTTAGTTCGAAGCGGTGAACGGTTTTCAAGATATTTGCGTTTCAAGGTTACGATGCATCGATTTTAGTTTACATAAAATTTGTTTACATTTTCTATTATATAACTAATACTAAAATCGATGTACCGTAACCTTTAAACGCAAATATATTGAAAATCGTTCACCCTTTCGAACTAAACGAAGAGCATTCTTACCTAAAAAAGTCCTAACTTTTTATGTCGTTATGTCATTTGTTTTAATAACTGTATCCATATGGATAAAAGTAATACCACCAGTAGTACTCTCTACCCTAATGGAAAGTACTTTTTCAGGGCTGTTACGGAACTTTACACTATTAAAATGGGTGTAAGAGTACTAAATTTCAAGCGGTTTACCAATGTTTTTAAAAATAAACACACTATGTTATTTTCATTTACCCTTCGAGAGCTGTAAAGTCTTCGGTTAGCATTTTAGGGGTATAAGTTCATAGAATCTGTTTGTTTTTTTTTATCTGTAGAATCACCCATTGAAGTTGATACACTATTTCTTTGACACCCTGTGTATTAGATTTAGTTCTTACATTGAATAATATAATAATTAATGTAGAATAGAAAAAATATATTGTAGAAAAAAACCCGTATTGATATAAATAATGACTATATTTTGAGAGCAAGTTATTTTTTTTTCCTAAAAACATATATTATGAAAAAAAATTATTATATTCCATTTCTAATCATTTTATTTTTTTTTTAATCGAACATTTAAAAAAAAAATTATGTATTTGTTATTAATATAAATAAATTTGTATGATTAATTGTCTTTTTAATTTTCTTATTAATCTTAGTCCCATTAAAATTTATATGACTCTGTCATACAGTATGTATTAAAATAGTTAATCCATCAGAAGTACTAAATGCAGAAAAGTCTGCAATGTAGTTCTCTCAATACAAAAAAAAATGTTATGAAGATCTCATGTAAAATCAAGTCAGTTATTTTATTTATCTATAACCGTTTTTACGTTATGAGATTCATAACACAACTAGTTTGTATAATAATGAAAAACAACTACGAACATCTAAATATATTAATTTTTGATACAAATTCCTACTACTAATTATTATAAATATTAATAACACATTTTTTACACTTCTTCAAAACAATTCCAGCTGCTGATGATGATGGTGATGATAATAGTGAAGGTCTAACTGAAATAGGTTGGGCTGTTGATCGGTTTGGCTCGCACTCTGGCTGGCATGCTTCCTCAGCGATTCTTGATCCCAAAATGTGCATCCCAACTATTTTCTTGTTTTCTTTTGATGTATCTATATATCTCTCTGCGACGGAACTAATTCTCCAACCTCCATGATGCTTAACCATTAGTAGATCTGCCCCCGACCATGTGACAAATGTCATAGTTAAAGGTGTTAAAGGTGGGCGACTAACAAAAATAAACGAAAATTAAAACAGCATTTTCTTATTTTTTGGTTGTAGATAAAACGTTGTACATGACACGCGCGTTTAAACATGATTACAACACTCGTGTGATTAAAACAATTCGGTCTACGACCTCGTCGTTCTAATCGTTCAAACTCGTTGTTGTAATCATGTTCATTAACACACTTGTAGTGTAAATAACTATTAATAAACGTTACAGCAATTAAAATAAATGCTAACACATATATCTGGGCATACGAGACTTTGGGCCTTAAGCTGAACATCGTTAAAATAAAAATCATGTGCACTCCCACGGAAAATCATAACAATGCTATAAAAATCGGAGAAGAACTATTGGAATATGTAGCGGAATTCAATTACCCGGCAGTTTGATTTCAGAAAAGGCCAATATCTATTTTGAAATTCAGCAAAGAATTAGCATCGCTTCAAGAGCATTCTGGAAATTAAAAGACGGGATTTTCTACAATCATGACTTGAGCACAAAAATGAAAGAATATATATGCAGTGTACGGAGCAATAATAATCCCCACCATGTTATATGGAAGCGAAACTTGGGTGCCGTACCCCCGGCACATGAACGCATTAAACAAGCTGCAACACAGACGTCTTAGATAACTGTTGAGAATCAAATGGTACCATCATGTCTCAAACGTATCGGTCGTTGAAAAAGCTAGCTGCGAAGTCATGATTACTAACTCCCGCTTAAGATGGGCTGCAACTTACCGAAATCTCTACGGTAGAGCTAACCGGGTGGACAACTCAAAATGTACAAGGATATTTTCTTGTAGAATGCAGAATCAGTGGGAGGAAGCAGCGCACAATAGAACGCAATGGTGAAGAATTGTAAGCTCAGTTAACAATGACAACCAAAAAGTAAAGAAACAACAAATTAATGAGATTTTTGAATGTCCGGAGTGCGGAAGAGAGATAATATGACGTATCGTGTTTTTCAGTGACGAATTCAGAATACAGTACAGTAGAGTTATAGCTAAATATCTTGGCATGACACTTGATGTTAAACTAGGTGGAAATATGAAGAAAAAATGTGAAGAACTCAAATTAAAGTACAGGAAAATGTACAGGGTGTCCCATTTTGGTTGAAATCATACGGTATCTCCGTTATTAGTGAAGATAGAAGGATGCGGTTGGCACAAACCTGTTCCACTTTTTTGTCAAACGAAACATGTTGTAAACAAAATTTTCATAGCTCGCTTTGTTTCTGAGCTACAAGGTCTTTTTGAAAATTTTGCAATTTGGGACACCTCCCGTATCTCTGTTATTGTGAAAGGTATCGAGAAGGTGAAGACTGTTTATTGTAGAACTTTTTACGGAAAATAGAGTGGCGTAGTCTGTTATTCTACGAAAATAATATTTTCGAAGATATGAACTAAAGTTATGTTTTTTTTAAATGGAACACCCTGTATATTTATAAATTATATGATTTGGCTTGCCATAAGCTTCTCAAAAATATATATCACTCTATGCTAAATGTTGTAAATTATTAAAAGTATACTGCTATCTGACTCTTGTTTTATTTTAGAGGCCACTAATAATTTTTTTATATATTAGGAAAACTTAACTCTCTACCGGTATTTGTAAATCTTGGAAGTTATCGTACCGGAACTTTTAGATATTCCTTTAGCTAATTTACGTGAAATATACTTTCAGCAAGATGGGGCTTTTCCTAACAACTTTGAAAATATTAGAATTTTGTTAAATTATAATTTGTCAAATCAATGAATTGGAACCAATGGACCCATAATATGATGGCCTCCCCGATTCCCGGATTTATCCCTTCTCGATTTCTGATTTTGTGGATTTTTAAAATATGAAATATATCGTGGCAACTACAACAATGTCGAATACTTAATAATGCAAGCTTTTAGATATTTGCAAACCCATCCCATTATAATAATTCCGTTATAAAGAAAGAAAAATATATTTAGAAATTCAGTGATAACAGTTCAAAAGTAAAATATATCAGTCCCAAATAAAAATTTAATGTGTAATTATCACATCACGGCCTACTAATAAAAAAATGATATATTTTAAATATTGAAGTAAAGAGTGAAAATAAATATAGCTTGATATACAGGGTGTTTCAAAACAAATACGAAAAACTTCAGGGGGTGATTCCTTGTTCAAAATAAAGGGTAGTTTGCTTCATAAACGTTGGGTCAAAAGTCAACCATTAGGGAGATATCGCGGTACAAAGATGGCGGAAAAATAATGTTCTTATTTTTTATCTTGAAAACGAAAAGAGATAGACTAATGAAATTTTATGGAAGCATTACTGTTATGAAAACACACTTTCTGGTAATTTTTTCACATTTTTAAAATAAGTGGAAGGGGTTGAAACAAACTACCCCTATCATTCTTGTTAAATTTAGCTAGGAAAGGAGCGAACACTCCACTAACTGGACCAGAACCGTTCTGCTTTCCAAGTGGTAACCAACTCAAGGCGGAACTCAAGAACTTGGAAGATTCCATCCGCAACCTGGAATGGAAATCTTGCAATGGTCTAAGACACTCGAAGAAGTTTCTGAGGGCTTATGATCAAGAAAAATCACAAAATCTTCCTGGGTCTGAGTAAGAACAATCTTCGGATTGTCACGGGGTTTTTAACAGGACACTGTCTCCTCAATGAACACCTCAGTAGATTGAAACTAAGAAGAAACGGCGAATGCAGATTCTGTGGGGAAGATGGGGAAACACCAGTACACCTCACCAGCACTGAGTGCGCAGAGACGACAACCATTCGTGCCATGAATTTTGGTACGACTGATATTGGAGATGGAGAACTACCCTCTATAAAACCGTCCCAGATACTGGCTTTTGTCAAAGCCCTGGGACTGTATGATGAGTTATGACTCAAGAAAGGGGGACACAATGGATCTGTAAGGTCGAAATGATTAACCCCCCTCCCACTCATTCTAAATTCTAAATCATTCTTGTTAACGAAATTTAAAGAAAAATCTTATCAAACACATGCAAAAAAAAAATAATTTGGATAGTTTAGTTTGTTTAGAAACTTTTTTATCTCATGTATTTTTTTTATAAAACTCGCCGATTTGAAATTAAAAAATAAAATGTAAAGCATTACATGTCAGGACTAAAAATATTTTTAGATTAAGAATCTAGTGATAATAATGATAATAATAATAATCTAGATAATAACGTATTGCAGTAGGGTAAAGTCAAATAAAACAATATTAGAAACATCCTAAAAAGTGACAGCGGCCGACTAGATTTTTTCCTAAAAAAATTACAGCTGCCCACTAGATTCTTTATCTAAAAATGTTTTTTGTCCTGACATGTAATGCTTTACATTTTATTTTTTAATTTAAAATCGGTGAGTTTTATCAAAAAAACGTAAGAGATAAAAAAGTTTCTAAATAAACTAAACTATCAAAATTAATTTTTTTTGCATGTGTTTGATAAGATTTTTCTTTAAAATTTCATTAACAGGAATGATAGGGTAGTTTATTTAAACCCCTTCCACTCATTTTAAAAAAGTGAAAAAATTACCAAAAAGTGTGTTTTCATAACAGTAATGCTTCCGTAAAATTTCATTAGTCTATCTCTTTTCGTTTTCAAGATAAAAAATGAAAACATTATTTTTCCGCCATCTTTGTACCGCGATATCTCCCTAATGGTTGACTTTTGACCCAACGTTTATAAAGCAAACTACCCTTTATTTTGAACAAGGAATCACCCCTGAAGTTTTTCGCATTTGTTTTGAAACACCCTGTATATTTTTGAGAAGATCATAGCAAGACGGATCATATGATTTATAAATACAGGGTGTTCCATTTGAAAAAAAAAACTTTAGTTTATATTTTCAAAAATATTTTTTCCGTAGAAAAACAGAGTACACCACTGCATTCTACGTAAAAAGTTAATATAAGAATCAGTTTTCACCTTCTCGATATCATACACAATAGCAGAGATACGGGGACTGTCCCAAATGGCAAAATTTTGAAAAAGACCCTGTAGCTCAGAAACGAAGAGCGCTATGAAAATTTTGTTTACGGCATCTTCCGTTTGACAAAAAAGTGGGACAGGTTTGTGCAAACTGCACCCTTCTAACTTCACTAATAACGGAGATACCCTATGATTTCAACCAAAATGGGACACCCTGTATTGGTTACTAGGGTGACAGTCAACCATGTCAATATATAATAAGCTTTTGCTTTATCAGCAAGTCCTGAAGCCAATATGGACTTATGGTATTCAAACTCTGGAGTTGTACCAAACAAAGCAACTGACATATTATCCAAAGATTCAAAAACAAGATACTACGAGGTATTGTTGACGCACCGTGGTACATTCGCAATGAAAATCTACATAAGGACTTAGAAGTGGATGATGTCGACAACGTCATCAGGAAATATGCCTTATGACATGGAGAGGGACTCCACCAGCACATCAACATCGAGGCCCACCAGAACCTGAATGGTGATGGCTAAGTTAGAAGACTTAAAAGAACAAAACCGTTTGAACTAGTGTAGTGAAAATATTACTACAACCCAGTGCATTCCAACATAGTGCCCCCCCCCCTAAACAGAACTGACACAACCAAGTCATTCTTGAGGAGTTATCAATGGTGTAATTAACTCAACTTTCTTTTATTTATTGAGATTATTGAAAAAAAATCAATAGTTAAGAACTACCTTGCGATCGACAAAACAAACCGGCGTACAGTTGGCTTGTATATGACAATCGATGATATCGCTGACGCCGCTTTTTTTTCAATCATATTGTTTAATTTGAATAACCATATAATCGTAATTGGCTAAAACTACCGTACGTTAATTCCCAGGGTTAATGAAACAATTCCTGGCACTATTAACGTTTACATTAAGTTGATCGATCACCTCCATTGCAATATCATCGGTTATAACCGAATTATGAAGGTAATTTTACACAGGAAAACGCTTGAGGTTGAAGGTTTTACGAAAACAAATTGCATATGGCTATCGTTTCTCTAATTAAGAAAACAAGAAAAATAAATCAGAGATCACTGTAATAATACGTAGCAGAGATTTTTATTGTTTACTGAGGATTTTTTCAATAATATTTGAATGAAAAACGAATCAATTATAATTATAAGTAAATTAAAGAAAATAAAAGTTCTTTAATGTAATCTAATATGGATAAATGTATAAAATATTTAATCAAATTTTTTTCAAGATACTTTTTTGGTTTGGTAATATAAACTTTTGAAATAATTCTTAATTAAAATCAAACCATATGAATTTGAAATGGGTTATATTGTTTTATTATACTCAAAATACTGTCATATCAATAGATACACATAGCAATAAAAAATAAAATTTACGTCATTGAGAGCGCGATTATTAAATTATTTGTTAAACAGTTCTGGAAATATTTTTTCGTGAAACATTTTGTAAAACATTTCTGGAAATACTTTCGGAAGTGAACTCAAACATATGATCATGTTATAAAAATTAGTTCGTACGTCACCTGAAATTGATCGAGACGCGCCGTGATTGGTTGTTGGTTTTTTATTGTCAACCCAGATTAACAATAAAAAACAAACAACCAATCACGGCGCGTCTCGACCAATTTCAGGAAACGTGGGAACTAATTTTTATTACACGGGCTTATATTTATCGTACTATTTTTTGAAATAGCACAAAGCAATCAAAGTCAAACGTTGTGGTGGCTTCAAAAAAATAAATAAACATGTTATTATATATAAAAGTAATTGTAATTTTGACTCTATCAAACGGTATTGAAATATAATAGCTACCAACTAAATTCTTTTTTATCATTTTGACAGATTGTACTATCGATGACTAATTACAGGGTATCAGTTATCTACAACATTAATCCGACTTAAGGCATTGAAACATAATTGCCAAAAACGAGGCCTCGGATATTTTTCGTAATTTCTATCTAAATCAAGGAGAACTAATGACTGAACTCGGAACCGGCGTCAATCAGGCTTTATCTAATGGATGTTTGTAAAATTAGCAGATATAACTCTATAGCAGCTCTAACAAGCGAATGCCGTGTTTGTAGTCCCTATACGCGAGTAAAGCGGAATATGTAAGGGCATTATCGTTCGACAGTAGAGGACTTCAGAGATTTTAATATTTCAAGTCCGCTTTTAGCGAAGCATAATAGGCATAAGCGTATATAAAAAGACCTTTTGATTACTTCCTGTAATAGTAGCTTTAGTGTTTTCTATGTGAGAGTTTAATTATAGTTACCAGGACATATTTTGAAACGCGGTAAAATAAGGGCAAAGTTATATTCTGGTACAGTGTATAATAGGAATGTGATCTAGTTTATACTTAGAATCGGTAAATCACAATTTATTATGTTATGTAACCTAGTTAAATTTATCTTAAATTGGGAAAAAAGAAAATAAAATCCTCCTACTCTGTGTACCGGCTTACCTAAATTAATATTTGGGGACGCATTTATAATATAAATCATGTCACCTGAATGCAAGAAAGGGGTAACTCGAAATATTCATGTTATAAGTTACCTACTCGAAAATATGCACTAAATTCTATATATACATATATATATATATATATATATATATATATATATATATATATATATATATATATATATAGGCGATCTTTTACATAATTTCGAGTAGGTATAACTTAAAACATGAAAATTTCGAATTACCCATTTCTTGCATTCAGGTGACGATATGTAAAGTAGATATTTAAGAACAAAAGTTTTCACTCAATCTGCAGGAATATTATTACAATATGTTTATTATTAATTTTATTATAATGAATTAGTATATAAAATTGTATATGTTATGTTTGTTTACGCAGCCTTAATTGATTAATGTAACAGTAGTATTTCTTGATGAGTAATAATGGCAACATCATCAATATATCGAGTTGATTGGGAAAATGATTTATTGACCCGATGTCAATAAAAGATACTTTAATATTATAATAATATGGTTATGTTATAATTATATTTATAATTAGTCATCGATAGTACAATATGTCAAAATGATAAAAAAGAATTTAGTTGGTATCTATTATATTTCAATACCGTTTGATAGAGTCAAAATTACAATTACTTTTAAAGTTAAACTTGATATAATGCTACTTTACCTTAACGTCAACGGTGTTTGTAGACGTATCTGTTTAAAAAAGTAAAGTGTTCTCGAATAGTTGCATTTAGATATTTTAAATAGTTTTTTCTTTGTTCTTTGTATTTTTTTGCTGCCGACGACGGAAAGAGCATACTGAAACGCTAATTTTTTTGTCCGTTAGGCAAATTTGTTTATTAGTAAGCCACTGTTGTACTTCCCCTAGGAGATGCAAGACCTTGTCGTTGGTGGGGAAGCTCCTGGTCAGGTGCTGGGGGGAATCCCCTCTAGCACTTGGCTTGGTCTAAGAAGCATCTCACTCATCGTCTTGTCCCTGACTGTAGTGTCGTGGCCAGGGAATTGCACCAAGACATATAACGATACCGGGCGGAGCTACGGACAGCCTCAACCTTGGGGCACCCCATTGTATTTTACCCCTTACTTCTACATGCGGGGCTCTGTAGAAGTGGACCGACTGTCCCTAGCGACTCATAGGAACACTATGAGATCTGGTAATAATAGTAATAAAAACATCACCGGTGAAGCTGTGGGGAAACCCCCTAGCGACACTGGGAACAGTAACAATGAAAGTTCCAAGGGGCCAAACCAAAGAGAACTACAGGAGAGGTGGCTGACACTTGCGTGAGACCATCCTCCGCAAGTGGCATACAAGCTACCACCTCCTCCAAAGGTTGGGAGCCTACCTCCTACCTCTAAACCCAACAGGCGACACAAGCTACCGTTTCGTCTACCCGGCCTGGGTCGTAGCTCTTTGACTGTGAGGGACGGGTCTCCGTAGGAAGTCCTGGGACTGTATGATGAGTTATAACTCAAGAAAGGGGGACACAATAAATCTCTAAGGTTGCAGAGATTAACCCCCCTCCCACTTATTCTAAATTCTAATTCTAAAGCCACTGTTGACAATTACGCCACGTTATGCCATGCTATCTTACGCCATTTAATTACATGTATTGCGCACACACTAGGCAACACGCGACGCCATCCGACGCTATAACACGCTATGACACGTGTGATGGTCGATTTGTCGTTCCAAGATCTTACCGACGTGTGCTACAGCGTGTTGTTCCCCGCTTGCCTCTCTAGTCCCGCAGCTATCTACTTTTGTAGTTGATGTAGGGATGTCCCAAAAATAAAATAAATAGATATTTTGAATCGATTCAACATCGGATATAACAAAATAGATCCAGAAAAAATTCTGGATCTAAAAAACCCAAAAAATTGATTTAATAATATCGATATTCGATTCTGAATATATTGGTGTACTGTATAATCTAATATCGGTATGGGTATTCTAGTATTTTCGTAACCCTACTGATAACTTTTTTAACATTAATAAAAATTTCAGGAGTGTTACCACGTGTTAACACGTGTTACCTAATGTGTACACCCATTCCCACGTTGCATCACGTGGGATAGCGTGGCATCGCGTGTCATCACGTCGGGTGTTGGCTAATGGGGTCCCGGCTTTAAGCGTTATTTTATATCTGTTATTTTTTAGGAGTAGCAACGGTTGTGTTGTGTTATTTCTAAATAAACAGTTATTTATAAAATAACGCATAATTAAATAACAACCCATCTCTACCCGTTAGAAAGTTATAGACATTATTTAAGAACTTTAAAACTGTTTAGTACTTTATAAGGCTAAGTAAATTTTAAATGAATGCTAAGTATCGCAGTTAAACATTTAGTATGTTTATAAAATATTATTTGCTAAGAGATATTCAGAAATAATGCAAACTCTAAAGTGAACTTTCCTAGAGTTCAGCTTGGCTATTGTTTCAGCTTGACCCCTGTTACGCTAGCGTCAACGACATGCACATTTGAAATATTAAGAATGCCCAGCGTATCCCTATTTAAACAACGCCCTTTAACCCCCGTTTGACAGTTCGTAAAGTATAAAGCCCTTAGCTCGTAACGAGAGCATTGAGTTTCAGTTTCACCTCGATGATCTGCATAAAACTCTAAAAAAGTTTTAATTATTCTGCAATTAAAATGATTTGGACGTGATTGCGACTGAACTCTTGAGATTTTTAAGTAAAAAAAGAAGCAAAAATATAATTTTTCTTTTAATAACATTACTTATTAAAAAAAGTAGAAAAATATAAATAAATAAAAGAAAGTCGCGTTAGCTAGAGCACTTATAACTCAAGAACGGTTGGACTGATTTTAATGATCTTTGATTTGTTGGATATCTCTTCGCCCCGAATAGCAGAATAACTATAAAAATATCGCAAAAATTTACGAAAAACAAATATACAGAAAGTCATCATTTAAATAAATTAGATTTGAACTATAGATTAATGTCATGTACTAGAGATAGATTGGACACTGATATAAAAAATAGGTCCGTCGTTTAGAGCCACCTGGTGATCCGGAAGAAACTAATGGAGAGTTTTGATATAACATAATTTTAGCGTTCCGTTACTTATTAACGCTAAGTAAAACGGTAACGTTTTTCAACCGCAAGATTATTCCTTGTAAAATATAAAATAATACATATATACTTTTTTACCACATTTTCTGTTTTATTAGATCGTTAGAAGTACCGTATGATCGAAAAAAAATTGGCGCCGGGAGGCACGTATAGCCGCCCATACTTGATATTTTTTTTTATCTCAAAAACTGCGACTTTGACTGATTTTGATGTTATTACAAATTTTGTTGCAAATATTATTCCTAATGTTAAATTGAAAACCGCGTTTCGCTAGCTACTGTAATTTTGGAGTTACGATTTTTAAAAATTTTTAACCTCCTCCCATACCCCCTTACCAACCCCCACCCTCACCAAAAACTATTGGCCAGATTCTCGGGTGCCACAGTATTTTTGTGCCAAATTTGGTTAAAATCGGTTTAGCGGTTTTTAAGTTATCGTGTTACAGACACACGGACAGACGGACAGACGGACAGACGGACAGACGGACAGACGGACAGACGGACAGACGGACAGACGGACAGACGGACAGACGGACAGACGGACAGACGGACAGACGGACAGACGGACAGACGGACAGACGGACAGACGGACAGACGGACAGACGGACAGACGGACAGACGGACAGACGGACAGACGGACAGACGGACAGACGGACAGACGGACAGACGGACAGACGGACAGACGGACAGACGGACAGACGGACAGACGGACAGACGGACAGACGGACAGACGGACAGACGGACAGACGGACAGACGGACAGACGGACAGACGGACAGACGGACAGACGGACAGACGGACAGACGGACAGACGGACAGACGGACAGAAACATGAAAATATCACTAAAGAAAAAAAGACACTATGAAAATATCTGGAATTTACGTCATTTATGACCCAAATAACTCATTTTGAGTGAAATTAAAAAAACTTTTTTTTTGCCGATCTTAATAGCCTACCATACCTGTCGGTTAGGTCGGTTAAAAAAACAGACAGACAGACAGACAGACAGAAAGACAGACACCATGAAAATATCTGGAATTTAGGTCATTTATGACTCAAATAACTCATCTTGAGTGAAATTAAAAAAACTTTTTTTTTTGCCGATCTTAATAGCCTACCATACCTGTCGGTATGGTCGGGCAAAAAACAGCGTCAGCGATGGAATGAAGATCGCTGTCATTTTATATGAAAAATTATATGGGAAATGTCACCGATCATCATTTCCAAGCCAACTGGACGCTGTTTTTTGTCGATCATTCGGTATAACATAGATACAAACAAAAATAAAATTATGAATACATACATTTTAAACACCAACAATAGAGCACATAGCGAGTATTTTTTTGATTTAACAAATAAAGTATAATATATAGTAAAAATATTACTAATTAACTGTTGCTAAAAATATTATATTATTGTATTACCAACTATGTACTTACTTACTATGATAAACAATTTTTTTTATTTTGAACATAAATTTGTTATTTCTAAAATGTCGTCTTTAATGAAAAAGTTTAGTATCTAACACGAAAATGATGATCGGCTGTAAATATCAAAATGCACAAACTAATAAAAACACTGAACTTTCCGATAAATCAGGAATATCTGAATTAACAATTCTTTAAAAAAGGATTTAAAAATAACTTGATGGATCACCAACATTTTATCAACTAGACCAAAACTAGACCATAGAAAGTAGTCAACATAGAGGCTGTCATGTCATCTTCATATATAAATTAGATACCTGTATTTTAATGTCTTTTGCGCCGCGCCGGCTGGCAATGCGGAAGAAATTAAATTTGTAGGTCTATAAAATTTTACCGTTGAGTGTCTACAGAGCCTGGTTTAGACCTCCGCCGTCTTCCGCAATTGACAGTTCAATTGACAGTGACATACGAGACATTACAGAACTGCAGTGCAATTTTGTAAACATATTTCCTCTCTAGTGACTCATCAATCGTGTACAAATAACATAGGCTAAGCAATAAATTTCTTGCTACAGAGCTTACAGAATCGCACCTCTAGAATTTAACAAATCTAGTGGTACAATTAGAAAGACATTGAAATAATATAGATACTACGCGAATTTAGATGTAAAAAAATATAGAGAAGAAATAGCAATTGTCAAATCGATTTGATATCAATCATTCCAGAAAATTTTGTCAGTCAAACATACCATAAGATTGAATAAAAAAACTCTCACTCTCAATTTACAGTTAGGTGGTACGATGTTAGTATTTTTAAAAGATTGATTTTTGGATCATTTATGTTTTTTTTTCTTCTATAAGGCGAAGTTATAATATATGTATATAGGTATAATATTAGGTAATTGCCAAACTTTTGGTTTATATTTGCAAATCTCTTTAGTTTAAACTGTGTAAATTAAAGCTTAAATAAACATAATTAAGTATTAAATCATTAATTTAACTTCAGTGTATGTATGCCAGTTTACACAAAGTTAAGTACATTGAAACAGCATTAAATTAAAAAGCAGTAGAAAATTAACAAGCAGCAGAATTAAGCATTGGTATCTCGGTAATCGTAATAGATACGAAAATGGTTAGTTGTAATGGCGCTAATCAATATTGTTGCCATGAATATAATCATATTAAATAATTTAAAAAAAACAGAGTCGGAATTATTTTAAATAAAAATTAAATAGTTTTGTTATTAAGGTACCCAAAACAAAAAAAGTATAAAATGTGGCACATCATTGTACTCAGGAGACCGAGTTCTTTTAAAACCTGAAATAAAAAATGCAGCAGAAAAAATTAAGTTGGTCTTTGTATCTCACAAATTACCAGCTAATTTGAAAATCTAAAAATACTATGAGATAGCTATGAGAATATACAATTAGTTTTTTGATTTTCTAAGAAGTAACGACAGAAAAAAATAAAATTTATTTTCAAAAAAATCCGTTTTTTTTTCAAAAAACTCAAGCAATCCTTCTGAACCTCCCAAAGCGCAATTTTGCCCCAATTTAACCATATTCGTATCAATTACGGTTATCGAGATACCAATGCTCGTACCTCAAATTTATACCTCTAAGTTCCAACGAGTTGCATGTGCTAAAAAAAAAAAGAAATATACCATACGATAGAAAAAACGACGTCAAATACGACTGGAAAATAACAATCGATAATAATTTTGGCGAGGTCAACTTCTTTTTATTGTATAATCTTCGGTATTTTTTTTTTCAAGAAATGAACCTGTCACAAAACTATTGACAATATTCTCTTTAAGTTTGTAACTAACAGAGACATTCGGTTGGAACAGAGGTAACTACCACTTAACTAACAATTTATTGAATCTAAATGCTGACACTGCTTCTATCCAAAACCATAATTACGTATTCTTTGGGGTCTTCCAGCAATATTTTCAGTTTTTAATGGAAAAAAGCCTGGGTTGCGGCTGGTCATGAGCGCTGGCGCGAAACTACACGCTTGCTTTGGTTCAACCGTCGCGTTTAATGCCGCATCCCGCATTGTAAGCGCTTTTCTTCGAGCGTCCAGACGCTACTTGACGTCGCGACGCTTCTCGACGTCTCGATCGCTTTACGTAGTTTTTATAGTCGTAATTCGTTATTAATATTGTACTAAGTGATATAAATATCTTCAAAACCAACTTTTAAGACTCTAGTCGCTTCGTTTTGATAACGTTTGTTATCGCCTTTTGTTGTTAGAACTTCAAAAATAATAATATTGTACTATAAGTGATAAAAACATCTCCAATACCAACTTCAACAATTTTATTTGACACTTGTTTGACTTTAGTGGCTTCGGTGTTGATTGTTTTTGGATTTGTCGCTAAATTTCTCTTGACTAACTTTGACATAGCTTAAACGGTATCGCGTTGTGGTAGTGGGTGTAACAGTATGATTTGAACATTGACGTATACATCGTGTATGTTGGTGCTGGTTTTCTTGAGAGGATAATGTGGAGTGTGGAAATCAAGATTTTTATTTTAATTTGCTTGATGGGTAAGTTTGACTGATGGAATATTTATAATTATTTTTGAGGTTTTTATTATTTGTAGAAATTTATATTATACTTAATCATTAGTTACGTTAAGCATATTAATATTTTTATAAATAATAAAAGCAAATACAGAATACATAAACATATATGTGTTTATATTTTTTATTATATTCAAATTTTAAATTATTAGGGTGCCCGGTGGCGTAGAGGTACAGCTCTCGTCTACCAATCTAAAGGTTGTGGGTTCGAATCCTACAACAGGCATTTCATCAGCCGACTATTTTTAATAAAATAAAAATAGTTTGGATACCTAGGTCGACTCAGCCTTGAATGAGTACTTGGGATTCACAATGCTGAGGTAATAATATGCAGTTGAAGCGTAGTGCTAGCCACATTACCTTCCTTGTATACCGAACGGCTCTAGCATGTTAAGCTGTACCTTGCTACTCCCAAGGCGTTAAACGCTATATACGGGAGCTATTATTATATTGTTATTAAATTATTATATAGAAGTTTCTTTGAATGTGGTAGACAATGATTCAGTATTTAAACTAAAAAAATTTCGGACTTTTTTTCTTTATTTATTTTAACATATTTTTTATTAACACAATGTTGCGACCAGAAGGATCATTGACCGTTACCAAGTGTAAAAAATATAAAATACAATGCAAGTCCAAAATTCTTTTAGTTTCAGTAAAAAACTTACTTATATGCTACCAAATAATAATAGTTTTTTCACAAGATTTATTTTTCACAATACCATAATGTATGATGGACATTTCTTTTGACGGCAATTATAGTATATTTGTTAGTTGTATTATTAGTTTTAAGTAAGAATTTATCCTAGTGATAGGGAGTAAATTAAAAAAAAACAATTCATTTTTAAATAAAGTCACTCTAAATATAGAGTTATTATTTTAATTTAATATGTTATTTAATATATCTATAAAAAATATAAATAATATTTATAAGCAAACAACTGCAAATATACTAGTTGTTTGCTTATAAATATTCTTTTATTTTGCAGATATATTCAAATAGTTGAATAATTGATAATTTCAAATCATTTTTTGATTTTCATATAAACTGTGTAATTATATTTTATTATTAATTGTCTTTTACACAGGGTGAGTCTTAAATAAGTGAATCAATAAAAGAAACATATTTTCCCGTTACCATTTTTCAAATAAGTAAAAAATAACCGAGTTCTTTACTTTGAAAATTAAAAAAAAGACGTTTTGCTTAAATTTTGAGAACCACTGATTTTTGTGGGTCTGCTTTCTTGTCAGTTTAACTACTACCTATGTTGCCATATTATCAAAATATTATGTTTTTAACTAAAAATTAAAAAAATCCAAAAAATATTTCAAAAAATTTCAAATATTCCATTTTCTTGCGAATAAAAGTCATAGATGTGTTTCTGGGATCGAAATAGACCACCTCTAAAAATATTTGCACTTACTTAAGATTTCCCCTGTATACTACTGGTTTAATATCCATTACTTTAATTTATAAAATGCATGTGTGCTATTTCGCATAACCTAATTATGCTTGATTTTATCATATTTCATCTGACCACTTTAAGTTTAGTTTAATTTGCTGTCATGCAATCAATATTGTACATAAAATTTTAAAGTTCACTGTACTACTTAAATATTTTAATACACGGATTTGAATTAGAAAAGAAAATATACCTGAATACTTTACAACATCACCCACAATATAAGTGATACTTAAAGCAAAAGATAGCAAAAATTTTATATATTTTATAAAGCATTCACTAGAAAACAATGTTTATAAATATAGATACTCATGTATATTTATAAACATTTTTATTTCATAGATTTTTCTTTATTAGATTCCTGGGTTAAGTAGTATATTAAACAGAAAATTATTTAAATTTCTTTTTCTTACATTTAGATTGTATCTCGATCATTTTTTTTTTAAGTTTTATAATATCTATTACATTTTTAGCAATTTTTTAAATAAAAATTTACATAGTCTTTTATTACAATTCCATGGTATACGAATTCCATTTATATAAAAATACTAAAAGTAAAATATTTCAATTTACTTGACAAGTTTGTAAATCGACTCCCACTCACGAGATATCCGATCTCACCTTGTCTCGTACAAGCGTGAATGGGCAGTGTGTGTCAACAGATTTTACACTCTTGCTCTGGAACAACAGTACGATAGAATTCTTAGACCGTCACCCGTCCATCCATACGCATCGTCACTTGACTTTCTTGATTTATCGGAAACCGGAGTTTTGACATAGGTGGGCCCATTGTCTTTTCGGCAATTGTTTATTAACAGTAAGTAAGAATTTGTAAAATATAATAATTTTTAAAAGTATTTCCAACATCAGTAGTTATTCTGTGGATATTTCCTTTCCTATTTTTTTCTTTGAGTGTACTTTTATAATTTAGTACACTCGAAGAAATTTCTCAAGATTACTATTAGTTGAGTGCCTAGAGACTTTTACCTCGGAATTCAATTACTGTGGATGGTATTTTGTATAAAATACAGAATTTTATTGTTTTATAGATAAAATATTAAAATGTTTCCCATTTTTTTCGTTGCTTTTAATTTTTTATTTTAGCAATTTTAGTAAATTATTAATTTCCTTCTTAATTTTTTGATTTTTTTAATTCTTTTTCTAAGTAAATTTATTGAAATAAATAAATCTAATGCATAAGCTATACCTATTCTGCTTATATTCTAATCATTGAAATTTTGATTGAAATCGATTTTTTTTTCGACACGGTTTTTGCAAGGAGAACAAAGGTTTGTATTGAAGTGAAATTTTGTGAGCTTTTGGAAGTCAATTTAAAGCATTTTCTAAAATTATATGGAGTTCTACAGGGTGTCCCCAAAAAAAGTTACACATCAAAGTTGTGTTTATTGTAATGGAACACCCTATATATTAATTGATTTTCGGATTCTAGTAAAAAAATAAAGTCGAGTTTCATTAAAAAAGTATATGACTTAAATGTATAGTTTTTGAAATACATTCACCGGCACGAAAAATGGACACCTTAAAACTTTGAGGTATTTTAAAGTTTAATATATTTTGTTCTAGTGGGCTGATTTTGATGATTTTTTAAGCAGTATGTAGCCAAATTATCTGACTTCTTAGTATATCTTTCTAAATTAAAAATGACTTCCAATCTGTTAATTATACAAGGAAAAACAAAATGTTGATATTTTGGTGGAAGTTTGAAATACCCTGTGGAATATGTTAAAACAGCAAGAAATTTATAAGTTAATTTATCGTCTAGTCGTTATCGATACATCCTTTCTCCATAGTTTGTTTTTCAGTTCATCTCGTTAGCTTTATTTTTGTTGGAGATATTCGCTTTTGAAGAAGGCACTAACATTTTTTCGTAATTTTTACATTAAAACCATGCCTTTGCTTTTAGTCCTAGTCAACAGATCTAGTAAGTTCTGGTCCCGAAGCAGACCTTCTTAATATAAGATTTGCTTCATTAAATTTTCTTCTTATAGTCCGTTAATTAATATATACGTTCCTTAGGTGCAATTCATAATAAATGGTATAAATGGTTTGAAAAGCTGGTATAGTAAATGCCACGAATGTTAGGGAGAGATTCATCGCTTGATGAAGTTAGAATCGACACGCGCGCTATCATTTTTACATTAAAAACGTAAATTTTTACCGCAGACGTAGGTTTTTAAAGGCCCGGTCTAATCATCTGCCTGCGCTCCTCCTACTTATTCTAAAATGTTAGCGTGATTGACAAACACGATACTATCTCGCGTTTCTTTGATTGATTCGTTTTTGTGCGTCAGTCCATTGGTGTGCTTGCAGTGCGACCAATGGGGCATTCCAGTTTATATTTATAACCAAAAATATATGTTTTGACAGTTAAAACAACAAATTACAACAGATTATATATTGATTATTATATGACTTGAAACACCACGGCACTGGAATTAAGTTTTATGTGACCTTGAACAGATTAGTTCACATAGTAGCGAGCGATGAATCACTCCCAAACATTCGTGGCATTTACTATAAACGGCTGTTTCTTAGCGATAAACTTACAATAAGTCTATTGTCTCGATTAGAAGTTCTCATACGAAGGTTCCTGGACGTCTAGGTTGACGTCCTCATGGAAGTGGTCATAATTCAAAAACCACTCAGCATACTCTATGGTAATAAGGTATTTTTGGAACCGGAATTTTATAGCAAATTCACTGCACAGATATAAAACATTTAATTTGAAAAACTAAAACTTAAGTGTAAAAATATATTTGACTTACCTTGTATATCTATAAAAATATTTGTGAAATGTGAACTACCATTAAACACATATCTTGTAAAAGGTTTGGAGTGAAAATCTCAAATAGGAATCCTAATTCAAAGCTGTTTTAGAACACGGAGCTATCTTGTATGTATGCATTTGTATATGTGTATTTATTTAAATACTAAAGTGAAAGCAACGAATATAAATGGGCAAACTTTGTAATATATCTTATTAATAATACAATGCAAAAAGTTTTATAAAATTCGTTCACAGTAAATTAATTCGGAGGTTTGTATCCCATAACGGCTTAAAGCACTCCACTATATCCAGAAAAATCAAAGATTTTCCTTGATTTTATTTTTATTATTTCCATTCGTGCCATAAACTTCTGCAAAACCGTCTCAGATACTGGATTTTGTCAAAGCCCTGAGACTCTATGATGAGTTATGACTCAAGAAAGGGGGATAAAATAGATCTGTAATAGATCTCTGTTACGGTAATTAACTTCCTTCCTTCCATACAATTCATAATCTTATTTAGAAATAACACAAATCTTAATATTTAAAAACAGAAATAAAAAAATAATTCTAAAATATTTTTTATTGTTTAAAGATCAACCAACATAACAGAAAAAAATATGAGACAAAGTGTACACAATATTATTGCGTGTCCATGCTTAATTCATGCAAATATATTTATATTCCTATAGAATATTTACTATTTCCATAAGTAATTGCCCCTTGAAGCAAAAATAAACCTTACAATGTATAATAAAACTATTTATAATGACTATTTCAAAAATAAAATACACATATTACGGTTGTTATCAAAATATATATTTACAAAGTTGATACGATTTTCTACGTTAAAAATGTTACAATTTAAAATTATACATGCTACGTACCTTTTGCTCGTTAAAATCAAATAAACATTTAAAATAAATTTGTAATATTTCCTCTGGAGCGAATATCAAATTAAATTGCATTAACAAACATTTCGAGTCAAATAGGTTTGATTGATGTTCAGTTATCATGATAAAATAATATAAAAAAGAGCTTGAATATAATATAATAAAATATTGCAATATTTTATCTGGATTTTAATCTTGATTTGACTTTTGACATGTTGTTTGTCAATTTATTTTTGTAAAATATTAGTTTTTGTTCGAGTTTCTATAGAAATATAGTTATTGAAATAATATTTAAAAATATATAGTTTTCGAGTTTTCATTTTGAACCATTTTTAAGCAATCAAAATAGGTATAGTCAAAACATTATGTCATCGAGCAAACATCATACCGAGTGCGTCTCAAAAGTGGCTCACCCCTATAACTTTTTTATTCTTTGAGTTAAAAAAACGAGATTTAGTATGTTAGTACATGACACAAATTATGATTGAGTGACGTAGTCACTTCCTGTTTCACCGGAAATGACTACAACTTTTGATTTTTAAATGGCATCCTCTGTATTTTTTTACTTTATTTGATAGAAATGACATTCTAAATAGTATGACATATCATATGTCAATTTTGACATTTTTGGATATGGTTTATTTGAAATTATACCTCGCGGTTTGTAGCGAAAATTTGACTCGAAATACCAAGTGTGTGGTATCAAATTATTCGTAAAAAATGCTTTTTCCAAATATGTTAATGAGCTACACTCGTTCCATATGAAAAAATTGAGATGTGATTAAAAATACGATTTAAGCATTTTCTAACTGGCCAGGACAAGACACTAAAAACAATAGACATTAGATTTTTAGTGTTTTTAACATAGCCATGGCACTCTAGATTGAATTTTAAAATACAATTTTTTATTAAGCGAGAATGTCAAAAGTTGACATATGATATGTCATTCTATTCAGAGTGTCATTTTCTATCGAATAAAGTAAAAAATTACCGAAGGTGCCATTTCAAAACCAAAAGTTGTAGTCATTTCCGTTAAAACAGGAAGTGAACAAAAACAATCGAATAAGTCAATCAATCCCAATTTATGTCATATACTAACATACCAAGTCTCGTTTTTTATCTGAAAAATATAAAAAAAGTTATAGGGGTGAGCCAATTTTGAGACGCACCCGGTATTATGCAGTGCAAGCATAGTAAGTATAGCCGTGTATTAATATAGACAATAAAAAATGTAAGATTAATTATAACGGGAGTTATTGAGTTATCATTTCATAAACTACGGGTCGGTGGCATGGTGGACAAAGACATCGCAAGTGGGCGAGATAAGGCTCTTAAGGTGCGTTTAGATTGAGCACGCACGCACTGATCCTTCGCGAATGCTCAAGTGTAAACGAGGGCGCACGCTCACTCTGAATCTGTTTGTGCGCGAGCAGCTGCGAACGCGAGTCGTCTGGTGACGGTTTTTGGGCGGTAATCAAAGGGATTTTATGATTTTATGTGTTCGCGAACGCTCAGTTTGCACCGGCAATTTGTTTTGTGTGCGTGCATGCGTACGTTCACCAATACAACTCTGCTGTTTGCGCACAAGTGAATCACTTCATTTGCCAAAAAATAAGTTTTTAATTTAAACGGAGCCGAGAGCGTGAACGAATGCCGTGCGCGTACGTGCTAAAGTCTAAACGTCCCTTTAAGATCCACACAAAGACTTGCTTGCCTATGCGTAACGGGGGCCATAAAAACCACTCCCACAAATGCGATGAAAGTTTTGTTGAATTTACCACCACTATATGTTTTCATACAAGGCGAAGTCAGATCTGTTATGCACAGTGCTGAAAACCAGAAGTTAATTGAAGAGTTAAAAGCAGACAAGATATTTGGATTACAGTTAGATCAACAGCTATATGGTATAGCTTTAAAAACACATTTAATATAACCATACCAGGAAGGGAAGACTGGAGAAAAGATGTACACATTCAAAAAATTCAAAATTCAAAGTACGTGGAAAGGCGTAGTGAGTTGGAATAGCAGGGCCAAAGAAAGGAATATTTTGGTACGTAATGTACTCTAATGATGTCACAAACTTCCAGGCGGAAGTAAGGACAATCCATTGTTATGTAGAAAGAATAATAAGGCAGCAAAGAACACATCGTTCGGTGACCATCTTCACAGACAACCAATCAGCGCTAAAGGCACTCGGTTACACGAAGGTCAATTTTAGACTAGTGTGGGATTTTTTGCATAGGTATTCTAAATACATTGGATGAGCGTAGTAGCCAAGTCACAAAGGTAACAAAAAGGCAGATAAAATGAACAAACAAGGCTCATCAATGGCATAAGTCCAAAACCCTTATGCGTTTCTGCAAATGCAGTCACATGAGTGGCCACAAGACCAGTCGGTGTTCGCTATATTATTTAAGAGTCCATTTCACTAGCCCAAAACAGTAGCAAAATAAGCGTTCGGCATTTAACGTTTTATGTAAAACTGGCTAGGTATTTTACCACAAATGAAGAAGGAAATTAAAGATAAAGGATTATACTATATTCGTATTGTAGCACATTTTTAGAGAACTTCATTATTTTTAAGATTTTGATGGTCAAAGATACGAAGAAACAGATTTGAAGTTTTGTGATTACAGTGATATATCATTTATATGATTTTGTAACAAACTGCTCGCTATTCTATGGCCAATGCTGCAGCTCTGTAAACCTTAATGAACGTGTGTTGGAATTTTAGGTGTGGCTTAAAACGACAGGATCGGGCTAAGCCTTAGGCAGATTTATGAAATATAATATATATTTCCTTCGGCCTCACATCCGCTTTACCCGATCGACCCCTGAGAGCGACTCGAATAGTACAGCGTAATAGACTCTTTTAGTCAGTTTTTGAATTGTGCTCTGTAATATCGAATTGTGGACTATATGACAAAAGTGCCTAGAAAATCTCTAGTTAGAGTTAATAGTCTTTTGTATTGTATAGTGATTATGTGTCTAGTTAGAAAATACATTTGTAAAATATTTTTCGTCAGTTTGAATTAGCAAACCCACGGAATCCGTAACATTAATAAGTATTTAAAACTGAAGAAGTCATGTGCAGATTTGTCAATATGAAGAAATGATAGAAAATATTTTATGTCAGTCCTGCAAATGGACGGTTCTTTGTACTAGGCAATGAAAATCCTCTGACAAGAGCTATATGGAGGGTTCAATCTCCAAATTATTAAACTTTCTGTAAATGATTTGACTGGAGAATGTAAATCTAGAGATCAGATGATGACCACAATAAAAGTTCGCAGTGAAACAGGTTTGGTTTGGTTTGGTTTGGACAAAAAATCTAATCTAATTTTCTTCCTCATTAAACATCTTTATGAAATTTATATTCATAAACCTACACCCTTCTAAACTGTTCTTACAAAAAAGCATAGTCTTGGAGCGTATTATTCATACTACTCTCATTGTTCATTAGAACAATATAATCTAAAATATTAATTGAATTAATTAATTTTAAGCGAATCGCAGCGCGCCTCAACTTCAAAGCAAGGAATTTCTTACACCTTTCTGGAAATTATGTCTTATATCATTGGTAACGAGGGAACTTGTGCTTTTCATACGTAAGAACTAAGTTATATGGTTCTTGAAGCGTTGTTTTGTATTGTTAATTTGTCGAGGCACTATTATGCAGTTAGAGACCTTTGATAGTTGAGAGAAGTTGAGAAGTCCTAAGGAAAAAAGAGAAAAATTTAATATACAGAATGATTTGTACAGGGTGGGTCAAATTCGACGCTTTTAAATGGAAACATCCTTTTCTATAGGAGATAGACGAAAACTAATAACCGCACATCGACATCTGGTACCGTTTATGAGTTACGGGGTGTTTTTCAAAAATATGCATTTTTAACAAATCGCTGTAACTTTTTTTCTATGGAAAATTTTGTATTTTTATGAAAACATTTCCAAAGCACTTTTTTACGTAGAATTTAATGGTTTAAGTATATATTTTTTTTAAAGTTAATAATTTAATTTTTTTATTGGGGACATCCTGTATATTTTTAATTAAGTAAAAAGAACATAAAATTACCTTTCTAAAAATATAGCACACTTGATATTTTGTTGTAGTCCCTTTTTTTCCTATAACAAGGGGCCGTCCTTTGCCAGAAACAATGCGACCTGTGAGGCCTATTGTGTTTGTCCCCCTTCTATATCTGTACCCATTATCCTATCCCTGTGCCCTGCACTAGCTTATGCAGGTCCTTGATAGGATGGGAGCATAGTTCCTCCAGTCCTAGCCTAGCTTTCCCAAATAAAAAGTGTCGCTTGCGATCCAGAGCCTCGCAATGACATATTATGTGCTCCGCTGTTTCAGGATCTTTATCGCAGAGTCTGCAGCAAAGACTCCCTTGATACAGGTTGAGCTTGTTCAGATAACACTTGACAGCCATGTATCCTGTCAAGAGGCCTGTTGTAATACGCACTTTATTCCTGCTAAGCCTTAGCAGTTCTTTTGCGGTTTTAGAGCTAGGTCCTTGGATAAAATCCTTGCTGTGCCTGTGCCCCTGTCTGTTTCTCCAATGGACATTGTGCTTTTCCCTGATCCAGAGTTTTAGTGCACTACGGGCCATACATTTGGGTATTCCCAGTACTGGCTCTGGACCAAGATAGGATGCCGATGATCCCTGCCTATAGTCCCCTTCGAAATACAGAATTTTTATAACTTCGCGACTTTTAATTAGTAGGCTTTGAACCCCTTATTGATGATCTGCCCCTAATGAAACTCGAAAATATATTTTTTCCAGCAAGACGAGGCACCGCCTCAGAAGGCTGAAGCTATCAGCAAATTTTTGCAGCCAATTTCAAGAATAATTGAATAGCTAACCAAGATCCCAGCAGTTGGCCGTCGAGGCCGCCGGACCTAGTGCCTGTTATCCTTAGTTGATTTTTTATCTTTGCGGAAGAATAAAGGTTTTTATTTTAAAATTGCCCGTATAATCTAAACAAGATTACATTCCATTACAGAGACGGTCGTTATGTCGAACACCTGTAGCAGCATGTCTTGGTTGGCTATTAATTTTTATTGTTATTAGATATAGTTTAAATATGTTGAAGTTGTTAAATATACTTGAAATTGTTATAAAATTCAACATCTCTCATTGTAAATATTATTTTCGTTTTAATTGCTGCTCACAGCTAGAATTTTTTTGCATTACAACTAGCGTCGTTCAAAGCCTACTAATTCAAAGTGGGCGAATTTTTAAAAAAACTCTACATCTCGAAGAGGAATCGAGCAAAATATAAGGTATGCTATATTTTTGGAAAGGTAATTTTAAATTCTTTTCAACTAATTAAGAATATACAGGGTGTTCCATATAAAAAATCAAATTTTTTGTTGATAATTCTTAAACTATATAACCTATAGGAAAGGGTGTTTCCCTTTAAAAGCGTCCAATTTGACCCACCCTGTACATAATTATACTCGCAGAGCTTTTGAACAATATTAAAGGACTCAACAAGAATATATTTAAAACCCAAACTGTATTCTTCAGTTTATTATCCTTGGTATTTAAAATAATATATCTCTGATTTAAATTTATTTATCACAATACTTTGGTACATGATTCACATTTCCTTATTTTTTTAATTTTATACAAAAGAAAATTTCTTGAAAATAATAATTTTTAATAATAGTAACTTTTGTTCATTATAAAAACATGTGCAAACATTTTTAAAAATATTGAGAAATTTCTAAAAACTAAGATCCAAGAACTCCAAACCAAACCAAACAAAAACGTATTCTTTTTATCAACTTTTATCAGTCTACATAAATCTTTTGTTCATTTGAACAGAAAAAATCTTTATCGTTTTTATGTAAAACTAGAAATATTTATAAACAAAACTAAAAATATATTCCTTTATTAAACTTAGTAGCGATAACAAAATGGTCTGACCTTTCTTATTTCACCTTATCTACATTTCTAATAAAACTCAGACTTTTATGAAACCTCTAAGTGCCATCGTTATATTTAAATAGCAATAAGAAAAAGTAAATAGCCTCAAAGAATCAACGTCTGTTGGCGAGTCGAACCAAGAGATAGCTTTCTTAAAGCTTAAAATAATTCGTTTCTTGTTGGCAGCGCTTTTCCAGAGCTATTGCAGCTTGGAAAAATATTTTTCTCCAGAGGATTATAACCTTGGGTGATTCTGTTCCGGAGATGACTATACTGTTAGGTTGCGTGAAATTTCAGAGGCTACATTTAAAACATATAATATAACCACAGATAACACATAATGTGTTATCTGTGATATATCCTACTTCGTTTTTACATTTAGGAATAATTATTTTTAAGAATTAGTTTTGTTTTACATTGGTTATTGTGCTAAAAATCTGAAGTTAGGAATTTAATTATACAATAATTCGACAAATTAAAACGAATTTAAACCGTAAACCATTAGATTGGAAAGTGCCCATTAGGACAATGTAAGCACTATTTGACGCTATTCTTGCAACGGTCGCGACCCAAAGCTTTTGAAAATTTTGAAGCGGTTCGGCTTTTTCCGGAATTATATCGGCAAATATTATTTATTCAAATATATTATTATTTTCTTTTAATTTTATAAATAAAATACAGTGTGTTGCATACAAGAAACTTTATTTTATATAAGGACATGTATGAAATACCTATGAAACATTGGAAACCGACGTTATGCCACGATCCACGATGGTTTTTGCAGTTCACAGTTCACAGCACAGCTTTTTAAGTTTTTAATGCCATTTTTTCACAGTTATCGCGGGTTTAAGTAAATAAAACTTAAATTAAACTCATAAGATAGCAATAATTAAGTACTTTGGAAATTAACGCTTTAAACAATTTTCGGAATTTTTTCAATGAGAGCGGTTTAGATTTTAAAAGATTTTATAATTTTTGAAGATTCTGACTTTGACAAGAGATATGGACAAGTGAAAATTATTTCTGTTTTTGTTTGCGGTTGTTCTTAGCAACCGCTATAGCAGCGCCAGATCGGGTACAATGGCCGCGACCCAAAAACAATTTCGTTACCCAAAATTTTGACGGATATTCCAATCTAACTGACCTCTTTTACCGACTGATAAATCTTTTTAACTGGCCATAGAAAAAGGAAATAAATATTTCGCTTAACTATGGTCAGTTAAAAATCAAATTATTGACATATTATGACATTATTTTCATTGCTGATATTAACGGTTTTGGAATTTTGGGCATTCTGGTGGTTGGAGAAATTTGATTTAATGAACTGTCGTTTCCATATGAGTTTGGTTAGATTAGGTCAGCCATGTTTATGAATTTAAAAAAAAAATTGACAGATACCAGTATAAGATTAATTTTTATTGTATAATTTTTAATTTATTTCAATGAAAAACCTTACTCTAAAGCTAAATTTTTCATTATAGATTTTTCCGAAATTTTATTATAAACTGAAGAAATTTTAAAACCCATTCTTAGGCTATATAACAAAGATTTTTAAAAGTGTACTCTGTGAGAAAATTGCTGTTTAACATTCTAGGTCGATAAGCGCTATTATTTTGCACGTTAGAAACTTTATAAAATTGTAACGAATTTAGCCAGTCTGAGGTTTCGCTGTTGTACTTTTTAACTTCATGGTCGTTTTAAAATTCCAACTAATCTGTGATAGGTTTTGAAACTTTAAACGATTTTGTAATTAACAGTTAAATTTTTTAGTTCGACAGAAAACTTTTTCAGTTGTCATTGGTTCTGTTTGAATCTTAAAGAAACTAAATAGCAGTGATACTTTCTCAATCATCATCATCATCATCATCATTTTCAGCTTATTCAACCATTTCTAATTATCGTCTAGCCTCCGTCACATATACCAGGTGTTGCATCGTCGGACTGGACATAGGAAATCACATGTAAATTTTAATGGGGTCAATTATTGGCTTCCCTAATTATTTTAGAGAATAATTCTATTTAGGTTTATTGAAGAGCACTAAAACCTACATTCAAAAGAATAACTTTAGATATTTTTGATTAGCTCGTTTACGAGTTATCGCCGATTTCTTTTTAAATATTTCTCCTTTCTTATGGCCCTGTATTTACTTATGAGCACCAGTCAAGGTAAAAGATAACTGTCAAATGAAGTTGTCATTTCAGAAATTTACCTATTTAGTGCATTATTATTATTGAAAACTTATTCGTACATCGGAAATCTTAAAGATGTATTTATAAATACAAATTAATATGAATTAAAGTAAAATAATGTAACCAATTACAAGGTTAATTATAGTATTATTACAATATTCAATAACTTATTAATTTAGGTACTATTAAATTGTTAGAACTTTAGGATTTAAGAAGATGTTCAAATATTCCTCCATCGACTGCTAGACAATAACCCAAGCGATCATAAAATTCTCTTCTTACATTCGCTAGTTGGTAAACTGAAATTTTATTGCATTCGGCAGAAATAGCATTTTTTAACTCGTCTAGATTTGGGTATTTTTTATCCTTGTATATCCTGTTTTTTAAATGGCCCCAGAGAAAGAAATCATTTGGCGAAATATCAGGAGACCTTGCTGGCCAATTTACTATATGATTTAGGCCAATAACGTTTCCGTTAAAACTATTGTCTAAATATTCCCGAACAGCCAGGGTACTATGTGCCGGGCAGCCATCCATTTGGTACCAAACTGCCTGATTTTCCCTAGCGGCATCATGTAAAGCAGGTAAAATATGATTTTCGAGTACTTCCAAATAATATTCTGCATTTAAATTTCGCGCAAGAAATAATGGCCCGATAATATTGTGTCCGAATATCCCTGCCCAAACATTTACTTTCTGTGGATATTGCGTCCTTGTTTCGACAAACCTGTGTTGGTTTTCTTTGTTCCAATATCGATAATTTTGAACATTGGGTTCATTATTTAAGGTAAACGTGCATTCGTCAGTGAAACATATGTTTTTTAAAAATTCCTTATCCGTGTTTGCTCTTTCCATCATATCAAAACAAAACGCCTGCCGCCGTATTTCGTCCCCATCTCGTAGCTCTTGGTGCTTTTCATATTTGAAGGAATAGTATTTATGTCGTTTCAAAATTCAAACGTTGCGCTGTACTGTGATCTATTCCTATTTCATCCTCAAGTTTCCTTGTGCTGATCTTTCCATCGTTCTCTTCCACGCACAATAAAACTTCCAAGTCGGTATCATTTCTTGCATCTTCTCTTTGTTCCTGCCTTGCTTCACATCTGTAGTTATTTATTAGGGTACCTTTGGTCTTAAATCTCTGGATATTCCTTGCGATTGTAGATTTTCCAGGCATCGATCTATTCAGATACAGAGCAGCAAACATGCCCGACACCTTTTGATAACTATTTCCTTGATAATACGATGAATGAATATGATGATGAATATTTTTGATGTAGGTATGAGTTTTTAATAATAATAATAAAGCACTAAATAGATAAATTTCTGAAATGACAACTTCATTTGACAGTTATCTTTTACCTTGACTGGTGCTCATACAGGGTCATAAGAAAGGAGAAATATTTAAAAAGAAATCGGCGATAACTCGTAAACGGGCTAATCAAAAATATCTAAAATTATTCTTTTGAATGCGGGTTTTAGTGCTCTTCAATAAACCTAAATAGAATTATTCTCTAAAATAATTAGGGAAGCCAATAATTGACTCCATAAAAAAATTACATGGGATTTCCTATGTCCCGCTCGACGATGCAACACCCTGTATAGATACACTCTTTGTAGTTGGGCCCATTGTTGTCTATTGTTGGCTAAGCGGGCCCAAATTATCTCTCCAAATTTCCTAATATGATGGTTCCATCTTAGGGTTACTCTTCTTCTAGGTCTTTTAATTCCTCGTGGGTCCCATATGCTGTAATTATTGTGGTCGAGTCCTGTTGTCAGTCTTTTTTGCCAGGTGTCCTACCCATTACCACGCGAGGGATTTAATTCTGTGGGTCTTTTGTCTTATTTTAGCAAAAACGAAATACATAGTAGACAGAAAACACATTCAACACAATAGTGGAAATAGTAGAAGGATATAATATATATTTGGGAAAACTAATACACAGCTCGGGATCTCTGCTACCAGAAATCAACAGAAGCATTAAGTTAGCGTGGAGTACTTGAAAGAAACTCAATCATGTTTAAATCTGGAATGCCACATAACCTGAAAATTATGGTTTTTAAAAAATAATCTATTTTGGGGGAAAATAATAAGATGAGAGACTGTAAGAAGATTTATTTCACATTATATTAAATATTTTCGAGCAAAACCACTAAGCTAACTTCCATATTATTTATTCCGCAGTATCTCATTTACATTTTTTGAGTATTAACCTGAAGTACTATTTATCTTTAATATACGTTTAACACATATTTTCACTGTCAGAGAGTACATAAATTTTTGTAAATCTTTTTTTAAGCACATCTATCAGCTTCAAAAAGTAAAAATATAATGATATTAAGCATTATAATAATACATTTTTCTGTCTTTAACATCTATCTTCAGTGTTTTTTTTTCTATTATAAACAAATTAATATTAAATTCAACCCAAAAATATATATGCTTAACAAAAATCTGTAATTGGTTTGTTGTGTTATCAAAACATGAAAAGTCTGAATGATCTACATATTAAACGTTTAACATTTTCATGTTAAACATTTAACATGTAGATCATTCAGTCATCCTTACCTTAATACTAACAAAAAAAATTACGTGATGCTACATTTTGTAGTTACTGTTTATTTTTACGTCTAATTTATTTACGGCTTAATAACACCGAATACACTTTCTGGATTTTCCTTCTAGTAAATTTAACTTTGACAACAATAGCGATAATCAGTAGAGTCAACTGACCTAATTTTTTCAATCCCTTAACAACTTCGTTATAAAGACACTGCCTCCTCAGTGATCCTGTATCGAGTTTAAACGCCAAGTGAACCAAAAATAAGCCGATTTAAACCTTTTAAGCCGAAAAAGTAAGTATATCTTTAGTTCAATAATAACGATTGCTAAAAATTGATGCATTATAAAAATAAAATAACTAACTAACTGGAAAACATGAGACAAATAATATAAATATACGTATCTATCTGTAAAACAATAAACTGAAATATAGAAATCAGGTGTATACAAAGAAAATGCTTTAGGTGTTATATACTTAGGTATTATATCGTTTTCTCGCTTCACTTTTTTATATACAAATTTATGGATTTTTATCGACTAAAATATATTATTTATTTGTTTCAACACAACTCCGAGTTGAATAATCATTAACGACCATTTTCGTCTTTAAAAATTCAATTTGATAATATCAGTTTATAATTTACAAGTTAGGTCTAGTTATAACCTAGTCAGCTAATTTAATTAGTATCTATGGAAGCACTCCTAAGTAGCATCTATCTGACTTCGAACTAAATCTGACCTGAAGCGACGTCAGACGTTGTGCAAATTTAGGTCGGGTGCTCGTGAAACGTCCTGTGACGTCGCTTTCCTATTAAAAGCGACGTCGTTGGATCCGAGTCGGTAAATCCAACGATCTGTCGACGTACAAAATAACAACGTACCATTTTTATTAATTTCCCAACGTCGCGCGTCGTTCCCACGTTGGCTTGCACGACGTACATATACTTGAACTAGCCCGACGTCTACCCGTTGTCCGAATAGGATACGTCTCACTGATAATCCGTAAACTAACGTCCAATTATATTTTGTTGTATTTTATGTTCATATTTATAACCTAATTTACGTATCTCTATTTATGTCCGTAAATACAACCCATTAAGTAGCATTTGCGACGTAATGAACATCATGAACATAACCTAATATAAAGTTTTTGTAAACAAACTTAAATTTTTTATTATGCCTAAAAAACCACTAAAAAGGCATTTAGACATTCATCTACATTTTACAGAAAGAGGTCGAGGCTTTTGCAAAATAATAATAATAGTAGTGATGTCTTGCCTCCACCCGTAAATGCTTTTTATCCGGAAGAGATGCTGCATTACACTGGTGCATCTTAATTTCATTTTTTAGCTTAGGATACCAGCAGACCCCATCCTCCTCCGACATGTGAGGTTAGGCTTAAAAAAGTGGTTGCCCATTTTTTTTAACGAGAAAACAAAAATTAAAATATAGTTGCACAAATCCACAAGTCACTGATACGCAAAACGCAAAGTGAGGTTACGTGGCGTACGTTGGAATTATATACGTCATAATACGATTGCCGGTCGTCCGGTTTGATGACTTCGGTCGTGTGAGACGACTAATGTTGGAGACCCGGTCGGAATTGGTATATTGGTAGTTCATATTAAGTCTGACACAGAAATCCGCCATTCTTAACACGTATCCGATTGTCAGCCATTTTAAAATCGTTTTTTGTTTTTAAAATTTATATTCACATTTCGATTTCTAGTAGAATAATATTGATAAGGTTAAGTTTGGGAGGAACCACAGTACAGTTTTATGATTAAAGCAGCTAGAAAATTAAAAAAATATTTTGCGAGTTACTTTTTTATAGATATTTTTATTTCATAAATCTACCTAATTTTGAAGGCGCTCGTTGTTTTCCCGAGTATTTTAATCAGATATATCAAGAAAGTAACTTCCGTTGACAAAACTGATGTCTGGATTAATGATTCAGAATTATTATAATACGAAATTAAATAGGCACTTATAGTTATATTCGAGGAGTGATTATGAATCCATTTGTAATTAGGTAGTTTGGTTAGGTTTTTATGTATTCTTAGTAGCGAATATGAAACCAAACGTAACGTAAGTGCTTAGCGACGAATTTTAAGTAACTAAAATCCAACGTAATATGACGTTGGTAATTGGTAGAATTACATTCTCTATTAGGTCAGATACCGACGTCGATGCGACCCGAATCTGTATTCCCCATTTAGGTGCAAATAAGGGTCGTCAGGCGGTCGAACCGACGTTGGTACCCGACGTCGGGTTTATTGAACGCGGCGTATACCCGACGTTAGATAATGTCCAAATGTTACTTGGGACTTATTCAACAATTTTGATATTAATTGTTATCTAATGAATTACCTATCGACATTTTATTGTTGAACAAATTAGGTAAAGAAAATAAAGTAAAGGTAAAATTAGGTAAAAAGGTAAATTAGGTAAAGAAAATAAAGGTACCTACTCTGGGTGCCAGTCCATCAAGGGATAGAGGGCAATGAAAAAGCAAACGATCTAACTAGAAAAGGAGTGAACACTTCACTAACTGGACCAGAACCGTTCTGCTTCCCAAGTAGAAAGCAACTTAAAGCAGAACTCACAAACCTCGAAGACTCCATCCGTAACATGGAATGGGAATCCTCTCTGGAAGAAATTTCTCCGGATTTACTTAAGATTTTCTTTGATTTAATTAAGAATAATCTGCAAATTGTCACGAAGTTTTTAAGAGGACAATGTCTCCTCAATGAACACCTCAGTAGATGAAGCTACCCAAGTAGCATTTGGACGTTGTCTAACGTCGGGTATACGTCGCGTTCAATAAACCCGACGTCGCCGTCGGGTACCAACGTCGGTTCGGCCGCCTGACGACCCTTATTTGCACCTAAATGGGGAATACAGATTCGGGTCGCCTCGACGTCGGTATCTGACCTAATAGGGAATGTAATTCTACTAATTACCAAAGTCATAATACGTTGGATTTCAGCCACTTAAAATTCGTCGCTAAGCACTTACGTTACGTTTAGTTTCAAATTCGCTACCAAGAATACATAAAAACCTAACCAAACTACCTAATTACAAATGGATTCATAATCACTCCTCGAATATAACTATAAGTGCGCCTACCTAATTTCATATTATAATAATTCTGAATCACTAATCCAGACATCAGTTTTGTCAACGGAAGTCACTTTTTTATATATCTGATTAAAATACTCCGGAAAACAACGAGCGCCTTCAAAATTAGGTAGATTTATGAAATAAAAATATCTATAAAAAAGTAACTCGCAAAATATATTTTTTTTTATTTTCTAGCTGGTTTAATCATAAAACTGTACTGTGGTTCCCCCCAAACTCAATCTTATCAATATTATTCTACTAGAAATCGGAATGTGAATATAAATTTAAAAAAAAAAACGATTTTAAAATGGCTGACAATCGGATACTTGTTAAGAATAGCGGATTTCTGTGTCCGACTTAATATGAACGACCGGGTCTCCAACATTAGTCGTCTCACACGACCAAAGTCATCAAACCGGACGACCGGCAATCGTATTATGACGTATATAATTCCAGCGTACGCCACGTAAAATTTGCGATCGGCGGGCATACGTAGGAGCATCCGTCGTCGGCCACAGAGCATATAATTTTTCGTATTCCTTGTAAACGATTCCCGACGTTGTCTGTTATTGGTCTATGATAGGTCAATTGTTTGTTGTCAAAAAATGTTTGACGGTTGACGGTTCAACGGTTTCGTAGGCGTAACCTCACTTTGCGTATCAGTGATGACGTCGCTTCAGGTCAGATTTAGTTCGAAGTCAGATAGATGCTACTTGGGTAAAAAACAACGGCAAATGCAGATGCTGTGAGGAAAATGGGGAACCTCCAGAACACCTCATTAATGAGTACACCGGGACGACAACCATTTGTGCCATAAACTTTGGTACGACTGATATTGGAGATGGAGAACTAACCTCTGTAAAAACTGTCTCAGATACTGGCTTTTGTCAAAGCTCTTAGACTGTATGATGAATTATAAATCAAGAAAGGGGAACACATTAGATCTATAAGGTCACGGTGATTAACTTTCCTCTTCCAATACCATTTACAATCTATAAGCTTAAAAATCTAAAAAAAATCTTAGCTTTAAAAGTAACACACATCTTAATATCGTCGTCAGATGACTTACATAGGAAATTACATCGAAACAACATAATTTTAATAAGGTTCTTTCTTAATCATTTTTATCTCTACATTCTCTCATTCTTCATGTTATTAATTCAATACAAAAGAGCCAAGAAATACGAGAAGAAATATTCACGTGGTAAAACCGTTTTTTTTTGGCTTGTGAATTTTTGAGGCGTACAGTGGGTAATTTATTAATCGATATGAATTTCCATGGGGAGTGTTCGCATTGACCTACTACATGTAAATAATTAAATTTTCATTTATAATTCAGTTAAACTGTCATAATGTTTAACTGAACGGGAACAGTGACCACATAAACCCAATTTAATGGAGGTGTAACAATCAGTTTTGATATAGTAGTAAGTAGATATGAACTAATTTATTACTATATTTAGATAAACAATAAGTTTCTGTCAATAATTATTAATCTATAACAATCACAAGTTTTTCGCTGTCTTGTGAAATTCGCATTGTATTTATTTTCGAATTTACAAAATTATGAGGTTTTAAATAAATAGATATGTCACTTTTATATCAGTTTAGTTAGGTTTTAAAGTAGGTATCAAGTAGAGACTAACTAACTAAGCATTGTAATTGATACTAAAAGAGTTTTAAGATACGGAATGACCCAACGTCAATAGAAAAAAAATTGGATGTATATGACATACCTTACCACGTTGCCACGCTGGCTTGGTGCTCATAAGAAAACTGCAAGTTACACAACGCTGCTTGGTTGTTTTGTTTTGTGTTATTCTCGAGATTAACCGGGCTAATGTCGATATTAACCGAATATCGGAACTTAACCGTAACAAATACATGTCTACAAGTTTTGTTCTTCTACATGTCTACTATAAGTACACGGAGTATTGTAGATTTTTATAAATTGTAAGTTTTGGGTTCGTTGAAGGACTATTAGAGCTGCAATTTAAACATATTTTTACAGGATCCAGAGTGTCCCAAATAAATAAAAAATATTATATAAGTTGTATTTTTTAAAATGGAACACATTGTTTATAATAATGTAACTAAAACAAGTATGTGATTAATTATAATTTTTGGGTGGAAATAATTGTCCCTGTGAGCATTTTATTCCTTTAAGGGAAATTTGTTCTAGTTCTATGTGACAAAACTTTGGTTACGGGGGTGGTATTGGTATACGTAAAATTGGTATACTCTTTTACAAAAATTTAAATAGTTTTCTTTTTGTAAACAAATGGGCTTGCAATATTATTGTTTTTAGCACGTGTACATTTTGGACATTTGTTGCTTTAAGAAAAATAAAATGTCAATATTCCATGGGTATATTGATAAATAAGATCTAAATTATAAGAAAATACATTTTCTACGAAAACTTGAAGGGATAGGTAGAAAATGGTGTAATACAATTTGATAAACAATTAAATTATGCACCTGATTCTCGTAAAATATACAGGGTGTTCCATTTAAATTAAACAAGTTATTGCCGTTTAAAATTAGAAATTATTTAAAATAAATTTTTAACATAACACTCTGTATAAGTAGTATGTTTATTATAGCAACACAACACAATATCTGATCAATCATACAACTGATATCATACAACACAATATCTGATCAATATATGATAATGATAATACAACATCACTAAATATGTAGTATTCAAAACTTCCATATTATTGGAGAAATGAAGCCTTAAAATTTTTACTATAATTTCACAAAATTTAAAATATTTCAAAAACGGTAAGGTTTAAGTGTGATAAACCTTAATCAAATTTACCTTTATTTTAATCGTAGAATCTCAAAATAAAGTAATGTATATGGTGTTTAAAAAAATGCAACTATATATTTTTTTTATTTATTTGGGCCTTTATATTTGGGAAAATATAGCTCTAATAGTCCTTCAACGAACCCAAAAATTACAATTTGTGAAAATCTAATCATTTAGCTACAATACTCCGTGTTGTATGTGATAAATAACCCTGTATATATCATATATTATTATGCCAAACTTAAGATGTTTAATACAGCTTAGACAGAAAATTAATTTATCTTAATTTAAAAATAAGTAGATAATTGGCCGCAAAATTAAAGGCCTTGTCTATACAAGGTTGCAAAAATACAGTTTCTACAAAAAAATTGCTCAATTATCTCTTTAGTCACGGTGACTGACTTGATCTGTCTTCTTCATGAATAATAATACTTTTATAAATATTGAAGTATTCTGGTAACTTCGGATACAAAATTACATACTCAACTATATTATTTATTTCTTTTTACGAAGGAAAAAAATACAATTTCCGTCAAACCAAACTTCTGTATATTCTCTTATACATTATTAAGAAACGACGTAATAGAACTGATAGAAAAAAATAAAAGATATAGAAAAATAAAACGAAATGGAGACTTATAAGGTTGAGAAGGTACGCACATGGCAATTTCCAATAACAATTTTCCGAATTTTCCTAGCCAAAATCTCTCCTCGTAACAAAATTTAATATTCCGAACGCTTTTTTGCAGGCCTCGAATATAATTTTGAAGTGTAATTTGTATATTGTAGCATGTGAATGCGTTTTTATTTATATTTCGAGGTAAAGGGTGCAGGGCACAAAAAATACAACGTTTTATGCCGTATTGTCACGCACTCGAGTTAAGGGTCAGCAAGTTAAGTACAGCGGGTTGCTGTTTTATGGAAATTTTAAACAAATAATGTTTTTAAAGTTACTATTAACCCTGAAACTAATGTATTTGAAAATTTAGTTTTTACCGAAAACGGAATCCTGTCAAAAACATATAATGCAAAAAAAGTTCCGCAACTCTAATTCTTCCATAGCAAAAATATGTAAGATCTCATGTAAAATCATATTTACATGATAACGGTTATCTGCATACATACATACCATACATACCGCCATTACTCGCTGACGAGTATTTGACACGTATCAGAAGATGATCACGCAAGGCGTTTCCTTTCATGAGCTTTTCTGTGACTGAAAAGCCCGATACGTGATGTTATCTGTCTACCGCACTCCAGACATTCAAAAATCTCATTGCTTTGTTGCCTCTTTACTTTTTGGTTGTCGCTGTTAACTGACTTTACAATTCTTCTCCATTCCGTTCTATTGTGAGCTGTCCCTTCTCACTCATTCTGCTTGTTAATTCCTTTTAAGTTTTCGTGGAAAATATCATTGAACCTTTTGAGTTGTCCTCTTACCGTCTACAAGCTCACCGTAAAGCAGAGATTTTGGTATGCGATTTTCTTGCATTCTGCATACGTGACCAGCCCATCTTAAGCGGGACTTTGTAATCATGACTTCAATACTCTCCCAGTTAGCTTTTTCAAGGACCGATACGTTTGAGACATGATAGAACCATTTTATTCTTAAGAGTTGTCTAAGATGTCTCTGTTCCAACTTGTTTAATGCGTTCATGTGTCGGCGGTATGGCACCCAGGTTTCGCTTCCATATAACATGGTGGGAATTATTATCGCTCGGTACACTGCAAGTTTCGTTTTTGAGCTCAAGTCATGATTGTAGAAAACCCTGTCTTTTAATTTCCAGAATGCTCTTGAGGCGCTGCTAATCTTGTGCTGAATTTCAGAGTCGATATTGGCCTTTTCCGAAATCAAACTGCCGACGTAATTGAATTCCGCAAATATTCCAACAGCTCATCTCCGATTTTTATAGCATTGTTGTGATCTTCTGGGGGAGTGCACATGATTTTAGTTTTATCGATGTTCAGTTTAAGTCCCAAGGCCTCGTATGCCCATGTATATGTGTTCAACATTTCTTGCAATTGCTGTAACGTATTTGCAACAAGAGCACAGTCATCAGCGTATTGAAGTTCTGTGATGAATTTTGTACGTGTTTTCGCCCTGAGTCTTTTTATGTTGAACAGACCGCCGGCGCCGTCGTATCTGTATCTAATGCCCAAACCTCTCTCCTGCAGTTTGCTGTCCACTATAAACAAGATAATTTATAGATAACCGGTTACCTCAGACTTTACTAAATCCCCGTCCAGATTAGCCTTAGGAGTAAAAAGGAGACGTTAACTTAAAATATTTTTTTTATTCTTCAATTATTATGCCATGCAAGCGCCAAGTTATTATAATTATTATTGTGGAAGTTAAAAATGTCTAATACTAAATACTATCTATATCATTGTGACAGGTTAATTTCTTGTAATAACTTCTGAATTGAATTCTTCACCACTAGAATGCTATGAATAAAAAAGTATTTTTCTTTATGAAGACGATTTGGGGACATACCGTATATTGATAATACTTGAGTTTTTAATAACTTACATTATTTTTAAATATATCGTTTATCTTCCATTTATAAAAAATCATCACGTGGTGAGAGTTTCACGTGATATAAATATACAATTGATTATAGATAACATTTATTGAATACGTTGAACACACGAGTCTCCCACATACGTATATTTTGTTTTGGTATATCTTTATCTAAAACGAATATGATTTGTATAAAATACTTGTAAAAGTAGTCGGGTTTGGTTGCTATTTGTCGAATTTATGATAATTAAATTTTCTAAATGTAAAACTATAAAGTTGTCACGTTAATTTTGTTATTCTGAAATACATTAAAATGGCTTTTTTCATGTGCCATCTCTCGTGGAGAGGTTCCTGACGAAAAAATAAGATTTATTTTTCATATCAATATAGGTCCGATTCTGCTTTGTTTCGTAGCTTCTTCTTCTTAAAGTGCCTATCCTCTTTGGATGTTGGCTATTACATTGATCCATATTACTTTGTTCACTGCCGTTCTGAACAAAGCTGTTGACGTCAATCCGGTCCATGTTCGTAGATTTCGCAGCCACGATATTCGTCTGCGTCCCGCTGATCTTCTGCCTTCTATTTTCCCTTGCAGTATGAGTTGGAGTAGGCGGTATTTCTCGTTCCGCATGATGTGTCCGAAGTATTCCAGTTTTCTTCGTTTGACATTTACCAGAAACTCCAACTCCTTGTTGATGCGATGTAGTACAGTCTCATTTGACACGCCATGCACCCACGAAATCCTAAGCATGCGTCGATAGCACCACATCTCAAATGCCTCCACACGCTTGCATGATGCGTTGGTAAGGGTCCACGCCTCTGCTTCATATAGAAGGGTTGAGAGCACGTAGCATCTCAGGATACTGATTCTAGTGCGGACGTCGAGGGACAGGTTGCACAGTATATTTCGCATTTTGTTAAATGTCCCTCTCGCGATTTCGATTCGGTGTTTTATTTCGCGAGAGTGGTCCCAGTCTTTAGTCAGGGTGCAGCCCAGGTATGCAACTGTCTCGGCCGCTGGGAGAACGATGTTGTTAGTTGTTGATGTAGTTTTTGCTAATGATCAACGTTTGAGTCTTCTTGTAGTTCATCTTCATTCCGTATCTGCTGCATGTATTCGCCACACGATCTATAAGTCTTTGGAGACCTTCAGCGGTATCGGCCAACAGAACGGTATCATCTGCATATCTAAAATTGTTTACTATGTCTCTGTTTATTACCAGCCCATCCTCTGTGCCATCCAGTGCCTCTCTAAATAGATGTTCCGAGTACACATTGAATAGCAGAGGCGACAATATACAGCCCTGTCGCACTCCCCTCCTTACACTAAACTCTTCTGAAGTTTCGTTCTCGATTCGAACCACGGCCTTTTGTTGACGATAAAGTTTTGCTATTATCTCTGTATCTCTATCGTCTATTCCTGATTCCTGTAAAATCGAGATGAGTTTGTCATGCTGGACTCTATCAAAGGCTATTTTGAAGTCTATGAAGCACGCAAAGACATCTACATTGACGTCGCGTGCTCGTTGGATTAGGACTTGTATTGAAAACAGAGCCTCCCTGGTGCCCAATCCCTTTCAGAAGCCGAACTGAGTTTCACCTACGTTTTCATCGAGCTTTCTATATATACGTGTTTGAATGATATTAAGGAGGAGTTTTAGGACGTGGCTCATCAGACTGATCATCCTGGATCAGAGCATTTGGTCGCGTTTGCCTTCTTGGGAAGCGGTATAAATGTTGATAGCAGCCAGTCGTTTGGGATTGGACCACCTGTATAAATTTTGTTGAATAGGGTGGTCAGTAGTTGAACTTGTTCCGAGTCCAGCAGTTTAAGAACTTCTTTGTGTATCTGATCCGGTCCGGAAGTCTTGTTGTTTTTCAGACGTTAGACGTTTCGTAGCTACAGGGTGTTAAAGTGTTAATAATCTTTCGATTTATTGTAATTTTTTTCCAAGTAGTTTTAGTGATTCGAATGAAATTTTGAGCGTTTTTAAACAGTTACTATAAGTGTTACATATTTTAATGCGAAAAAAGTGTCAATAAATACATCAGGGACGTGCATATGGGTTATCACTGTAATATTTAAAAAAACATATGCGCCAATGATTTTTTTTCTTTTGATATCAACATTATGTAGGCCGTTTTATGCCAATTAAAAGTTATCCCTTGATATTTTGTCGAATTCGGCCTCCTTGATGAGATAAACGCAATTTCATTAATCACAATTAATAAAATTAAAATAAAAATAAAATTAACAAATTACATATTTTACCTAATTTATTATTAAATATTATTACTATTAGTTATTATTACTATTAGTCCAACATACGGCAATTTTAAATAAAAAAATAATGGTATTTAAGATAATTACAAAATACCTAATTTTTAGAAGTTATTTATTATTATTTAGAAGTTATTTATTATTTTTTATCCCGTAACTCTAAAACTATACATTTCCATACCCATGTTTATAGGAACTTTTTTTCATATTTTTTGATGAGGAATCAATGAGAAACTTTCACAAGTTCTTTAAAACTTTCACAAGTTAATTATATTATTTTTTTTCAAGCTTGTTATTAGACTAGGGTCAAGGCAAATTAATAAAATTGCGTTTATTTCATCAAGGAGGCCGAAATCGAAAAAATATTAAGACAACTTTTAATCGGCATTAAATTACTTACAATATTTTGCTAACTAAAGGTACATTCAGACTGAGAGCGTCGAGCGTCGCGTCGCGTTTGCGTCGCGTCCGCCCCATTGAACTCGAACCCCGACGCTCAGCGGACACTAGCGCAACTCCAAAAGCGACACTGTCTGACTGAACGGTCTAATTTTAATTAAGTGAATTGATTCCATTTCGACACGCGGATGCGACGCAAACGCGACGCGACGCTCGACGCTCTCGGATGGAATGTACCTTAAAGAAAAAAATCAGTGGGGTACATGTTTTTTTTAAATATTCCAGTGATAACCCATACGCACGTCACTGGTGAATATGTCGACACTTTTTTAGCTTTAAAATATGTGGCATACTTGGAAAAAAATTACAATAAATCAAAAAAATATTAAGACTTTGACATCCTGTAGCTACGAAACAAAGCAGAATTGGACCTATGTTGATATGAAAAATAAATCATATTTTTACGTGAGAAACCTCCCCACAAGAGATGGCACATGTTTTTTGAAACACCCTGTAAATTGAAGTCTATAGAAACTTTAAGGAATATGCTAAACTTAAAAGAGCAAGTTAGAATCTTTCACTTAGCAGCGGATAATGCTTCTAATTCTTTTGTTACACTGTACACAATGGAAGAAAAAAAATATAATAAAAAAATCTTGATGATTTGGGTCTTATCTGGGAAAGAACAGACTACGTCCATTTGACGGTACAAAAGAGGATAAAAAACTTTCATTTTATTGACCGTAGCGATTAAGCCCAACGAATTTATCCGGAACCACAAAAGAAATACGTGCATTACCTAGCAATATACAGAGTGGTAGTTTTAGTTTTAAGAATGTAATTTTAGAATAATGGTAGAGAATAATAACAGTAGAGACAACTAACGTTAAATACTTTTGTTACCATAATAAAGTTTTCTTTCATACTGTTTTAGAGAAAAGTAAAAAAAATATGAAAATATGGTTGAATTTTTTTCTGGTCCTAAAAATCACAACGCAATTTTTGGTAATGTCATATGATCGAAAAAAACAGCGGCGTCCAGTTGGCTTGGAAATGTCAATAGATGATATTCCCCATATCATTTTACCCTAGATCATATATACTTTCGTGGATAAGTAAATCATTATGGAAACTGTCGCAAATATATCAACGACTTCCATTTATCTTCTTTTTTTGTTGCATACGCGATGCTTCTACTCTATCTATCCTTGTCGAGGACTGATCGTCCGCGCGCCAAATTTGAACGTTAATTTTAAAAATTTAATTTGTAAAATGCTTATATTTGAACAATAAATTGAATGTTTAATGTCACAAAAATTAAATTATATAAAAAATACATTTAGCTACTCTGTACGAATATCAATATTCTTAGGAAACCTAACCAGAAAGTATGCATGTGGTTTAATATAAATAAAAGAACGACTGAATACTTTACTTGCCTATGAAAAGATAATTCGGGAACCTTAAAAGTTTAGAAATATTAGAACTTGCACACACTAAATACTTTCTAGTCATTTTTAGGAGAATTTAGGAGGTCCAACGAAAAAAAAAATAGGAATATAGTTGCACAAACTTAAAATTAACTTCTCACTGAACACACTTGCATCCTTGGCTATATAAAAGCAGTCAGTAAAAGAGTAATTAATACAATTTTAAAAAAAAAGCAAAAAAGAAGCGTCGTTACACAATGGAAATAAGATTATGACATATGATTATGACAATATGATGACAATGAAAAGTTGGTTTCCATAACAATGTATAATTTATACTTTCTAAATCGTATAAAATTGTGATCATTTTGGAAATACGTGCAACTTTTAATGCGCATGCGCAAAGTAAGGTCCTCGAGAAGGATACACCTATTGAATGTTTCATAAGTGCAATAAAGAAGGTTTGAAAATGGCATGTCGTGATGTTGGAGAGATATTTTTTAATGCTAAATTTATGGCGTTGATTTATCCACGTAAGTATATATGATCTAGGCATTTTACAGCGCTTTCACATGCGACGGACCGTCCGCGACGGAGCGTCCTTGACCTCGAGTAAGTACCATGAGTTTATATGAACAATTTCACATGGGCGCGTATGCTCCGTCCGACGGAGTTTGTTCAACGGCTATCTTGAAAAAACACGACGGACGGTCCGTCGCGGATGGTCCGTCGCATGTGAAAACGCTGTTTGATCTTCAATGACAGTGATCTTCATTTCATAGTCATCGCTCTCTTTTTTTTCCGATCATATTGTATTTAGTTCTCGTTGTTTGCTAGATGATTATTATTAGTTTTGATTAACATTTTTTCGCTGTTTTAGAATGTTAAGGGAGCAACAAATTTATTTACTATTATTACACCATGGGAGAATACTAAATATAGCAGACTGCAAATAGCAGACTAAACAAATATACGATACTGATGTCATTTGTAACTATTTGGCATATTTATTTTTCTGAAAAGGTAGGGAAATTTGAAAAAATATAAACTTTCATAAAGTATGCATTTTGCTAAAAATGTGTGTATATGTTTTCTCAAAGGAATAATAAAAAGCTATTCCTCAATTAAAGATAATCCGGAGACATACCGTATAAAAAATATTGTATTACTTTTCTATATTAAATATACTTTTAGAAATAAAAAAAATAAATAAAATTCAATTGATGGCAGTGGCCAGACAGTAATGGTTATTTAACTACGGTTCCTTTATGCCGGATTCGAAATATAAATTTAATAACATAAATAGACTTTTCAATTGAAAATTTCGACAGTAATGGCTTTATGATTTCGTCAAATTGAATATGGAATGGAATATTTTATTTCATTTTTTAATAAATCTGTCATCTACCAGTTAGACCACATCCAAATATTATTATTTGAAATAATAGAACTGAATGTTTTCATTTAAAACAATTTTGTTTTAATTGAGATAGGGTGTTCTAATTTCCGGGGATGTAGAACTACTTCGTATTTTTGGAATCAAGATGGGTTTATTGGACACCTGTGTACAAAAATGCTCTCCTTTGTCCGTTAGAAAGCATCAAATTTAAATAACCCCAAACATTAATTAATTTAAAATTTATGAAGTTTATTGTCAAAAATCAATTGTGACACTGACTTAACGTTTCAGAGTATTGGCCGACTTGATTTCAATGCAATGATTTCAATTATACGGCAACAAATATTTCTTGTAGGACTATTTCGGAAAAAAATCTTAGAAACTATACTAGAGCTTAATCGCTCGAACCAAGCGTGACGTTTTTTCCAGTTGCTTTTATCTGTACGTATACGGTAAAATGGATGACTGACAGTTGCAAAAATATTTTTCTTCCTGCGATTGAACTGTGACGTGAGAAAAAAGCCGAGCACGGAGCCGGCCATTGAATTAATTTTAACATATCTGTTGTCATTTTAATCATAAATCTAGTAGTATTTTGCGAGAAAAGAGGAGAAAAGCCCATCATAAACCTAAACCCAATGATGGCGGGACCAACCCAAGCAGCATTTGGACGTCGGGACAACGTTGTGACATGCGACCAAACGTCGGGGCGCAACGTCGGCACAACCTCGTGCCAACCCTAGTCTGCACTAGTTTGGAGAATAATTTTTGGGTCGAAACGACGTTGGATACCGACGTTGGCTAGAAGCCTAATTTAGTACAAACTGCAACGTTGTTTAAAATCCTAATTCACAGAAATACAAAACTAATATGGCGTCTAAGTCGCGTTTTATCCTAAATTGGGATAATTATAGTAAAAATATTATTTTTATAATTTAGTTAGAGACATATGTCAGATGGCAGTGAAGGAAAACAAAACAAAAGTATTTAAGTGTGGAGGATGTTTGAAGATCATAATTATCGAAACACTTTAACCGACTCTGTAACTCGTTACCCACGGCAAAAAAGTTAAACGCAAATAACTTTATTGATAAATGTATTGTTTCTACTTTGAAAAATACTAATGGGCCTTAACATTAAAGAAGTTTTAAACATTTTCTTGAATTTTTTTTTTAGTAAAATGTGAATAATTTATTCGCAGTCGAAAAAATTGTTTCCGCGTGTTTTTTAGGGTCAAATATTTCAAGTTAATGTATTCAAAAAGCAGGAATTGCTATTGTAGGAACGAAACATTTTCTTATTTAACAACATGGCGGCTTTCACTTTGTTGTTTTGGAGATTAAGATGGAGTAGTTCGAGTAGTCGCATACTGGACTAATAAAGTCGCAGTTCGGCCTTAACAGGTAGTATACTAGTCGCAAGATTGACTAATTTAGTCATCCTAGAGTCTAGCTTGTGCCGCCCTCTATAATCTAAATAAACGAGGAAGTGGATAAACTATCGGTAATATATGTCGATGTATATTTAAATTTAGTTTTATATGTACCTTTCTTATAACCCATTTTAATTAAGTTTTTTTTATAAAAACAAAAACAGCACTGAACTGTCTGACTGAACAGAACAATGAAGTGAAAATGTAAGATTTAAGGTTATGGTTCAATACAGTTGCAAAAAGGTAGTGACTCGACGTCCTACCAACGTAAGAATAAGGAAATCTAAACAACGTTGGAATTAGTAAAACAGACGACGTTTGCATAACGTTGGAATAGGTCCTGAAACTGACGTCGGAAAACTCTATATTGTCCAACGTTGTAACTACGTTGTCCGAATCACCTAAAGATCACTTAAGCAAAAAAGGTTACAAGACAACGTTTATTCGACGTTGCAGAAGCTTCTACTTTGCTGTAGTACTAATCCAACGTCGGCACAACGTTATAAAAACGTTTAAATTTATTTTAATACCCAAGGTAGGGAGCTAACTGTTTTTTGTAACTAATCCAACGTTGTGTTTAGTAAACATGTGGTCGCAAGTCGTGAAAATGCTACTTGGGAAGTCAAAGGGATGCATGACTAGATAAAAGACTAGCCTCTACTGGTCTCAACCTTGGGGATCAAGGGGCAACCTATTGTATTCTTGTCTCCTTTACTTCTACATGCAGGGCTCTGTAGAAGTATACCGACTAACCTTTGCGGTGTATCACCGGCTTTGCCAGAACTCCAATGTAAGCACATCGACTTGGCCAGTCATAAACTTCAGGAGGGGAGCGTCATAGTTCCAAATCCAGGGAGGCGATAAAGAAAGAGAAGTATATCCTCTCTTAAAGATCCGGAAAAACACCGGTATCAGGTCTAAGGAGAGACCTGATACCGGAGAAAGAAGTTAAAGAGGTGGAGAAAATGGAGACACATCATTCAGCCTCTACCTCAAGAGTACCTGAGCCGGAGATAAGCTCTTCGACTGTGAAGGGCACGGAAGGTTAAAGCTCAACAGTGGAAGGCTGTATACTCTCGGATAAACAGTTATTGTTAGAGGAGGATGGGAAATACCCTGTCCCCCTTAAAACAGGAAGATCCCCATGTATGATGAGTTATAGAGTGTATGATGTTATAACTCAAGAAAGGGGAACACAATACATCTTTAAGGTCGGGGTGCTTACTCCCCCTTCCACTCATACATTCTACAACGCTTTCTGGTTGTTTGTGAAAGTTAACTTTTAAAGTGTCTAGAAAAACATAAGCAGCCCAAATCTCATTCAAATCGAAATATCGGGTTTTAAATTATTTTTTTCCATAGCAACTGTTAAAATTGCCTTATATCTATCAAAAATAGTATGGGGAAATTAAAATAACTTTGGTTGCACATCATAATACGACCACCAGCAAACTCCATAAGACGACGTATGGTGTCATTGATGACGTGCAACGAAAGTTGTTTTAATTTTAGATAAAATAGTACTTTAACCGCAAGAGGATAGATTAAATGATACTTTAACAGCGAGGATAAGTTCAAAATTTTATTTCTTCTCGCACGTTTTTTAATTGCTTTCATTTTTGAAAACTTTTGTATTCATTTTCATAAGTTTTTCGGGATTTAAATGGAAGTAGTTTGGATATAGCGTTTGTCGCCTCAGCCTGAATATCTGTTGGTAATTAATTTACTTATTTCGTTTTCAGCCATTTCTGGCTCCAATTCAATCAGCAATCGACACGAAAGAGAATTAAAAAATATTGACCAAAGATATTGACTCAAAACTGACAACTAAAGAGACACAGCTTTATTTATTTGTCAAATTACATAGAAACCAACGCCAACCCAGCACAATATTTTTTCTACTCGTACTAAATTCCTTGAAATAATAATTTCTGAATATTTTTTAAAACGTAACTCGCTATGGAAAAAAATATTGTTTTATACACGACGATAAAATTGCATTATCGTCTCCCGAAATCAATTCATTGATATTTTCGGTCGACGATAAAATACCATTTTATCGTCTTGTATAAAAAATAACTATTAAAAAATTGTTTATTTTTTGGTAACTCGATGACCTCTAACAGACAAACAACCTACCTTTGTATTGAGATAAATTAAAGTTGAATTAATTTATTTTGATTCCAAATATATCTAGTAAATCCAAAAAAGCAAAAAAATTAAACTACAGGCACGTATTTAGTATTTTGTTAAGTAAAATCTTAAAACTCTAAACTCGTTTATCATTGTACTAATGTTAACATTGCATGCTTCTATCTAGACATAAAAAAGCAAACGTAGAAACCATGGCAAAAATAAAAATCAAGTTATTACTCGTTGAGAATTCTAAAACCGACCCATGGAGATAGATAGCTCTAAAACTAAAATGTATGCGTGACGTTTTTTCCAGTTGCTTTGTACGTATACGGTAAAATGGATGGCTGACAGTTGCAAAAATATTTTTCTTCCTGCGATTGAACTGTGACGTGAGAAAAAAGCCGAGCACGTAGGCAGCCATTGAATTAATTTTAACATATCTGTTGTCATTTTAATCATAAATCTAGTAGTATTTTGCGAGAAAATAAGTGATTTTATTTTGAAATAACACAGCACTGGAAGTAGTAGAAATATACCTATTTGGCAAAACCAATACACAGAGCTCAGGATCTTTACTACCAGAAATTAACAAAATAATTAAGTTAGCTTGGAGTAGAGTAGAGTGGAAGAAAATCAATCATATTCAAAGGTAGAATGCAACTTTATGCAAAGAAGCAAATATATCAATGTGTACTAACAGTTATACTACACAACACTCAATGGAACGAAATATGCTGGAAATGACAAAGAAAGATCGTAAGAAAATCAAAGTCATAAAGTAACAATGGACATGACATCTGGCAAGAAGGACTGACAAAAGATGGACAAAAAAAGGGACTCAAGAAGACACAAGAAACTCAGAAGGAGACCAAAACTAAGATGGGATCATAATATTAGGAAATTAGCAGTGATAACATGGACTTATTGATAACAGGTAAGGAGAAAATATGTTTCTTTTGTCGAGATTTTGAAAATTTTACCAGCCCTGAAAATATTTCCATTTATTTAAGATTTACCCTTTATAGGTACTAAAATACTGATAGAATAATGAAATATTTAGGTATGACTTACAGGTATACATTTTTTAGATACCTATTATTGTATGATCGACAATAATCGGCGTCGAGGTAGGCCTAGAAATTACGATCGATGATAATGTTGTGCAGATTGTTGCTTTTGACACAGTGCAAGGGTTGAACGCAGTGTTGGATATATGAACGACATTGATAACTTCATCCTTGTTTCGTATTTATCTAAGTAGGTAAGGAAGGCTACACCATAATTGGAAACGATGAATAAGGCTGATGATGATGATGATGAATCTTATGGTTAACATGGTCCCTACTCTGTGTGCCAACCGAACAAGGGATAAAAGGTAATAAAAAGCAAACAATATAGCTAGAGAAGGAGCAAACACTCTACTAACTGAAGCAGAAAGCACGTTCTGCTTCGCAAGTGGAAGCCAACTTAAAGCAGAACTGAAGAACCTGGATGCCTCCATCCGAAACTTGGAATGGGAATAATCCAACAATCTAAAACACTGTAAAAATTTTCTCAGGATTTACGACTAAGAAAAATCAAAGATTTTCCTTGATTTATATATTTCGCACCCACTTAGTATAATTGTCCGTTTCATGAAATGGATATCCACTGAACCACACACCTAACCAAACCAAATAAACTTTTATTCCTCCCTCTGGTACCAGTTCACGAAGTGGATATCTATTTCATGAAACGGACAATTACATTAAGTGGGTGCGACATATACATATAATAGCTCTAAAAGCCTAAAAGGCTCATGGCTTGAGTGGTTATCTTTCTGCATTTGTTTCTATCTTTCGTTTTTATTCTCCATCCATCATTATCCTTCTTAACTCCTCTTCAACATCCTTTTTCTTTTCTCCTTCTCTTTCCACCTATTTCATGTTCCATTATCATACTAGGAACTCTTATTTTAGCCATTCTTTTAATGTGTCCCAGCCATCTCAGCTTTTGCTACTCCCGTTATATTCGGTGCCCGATATAGTTGTTTTAATTCTTCATTTGTTCTTCTGGTTTATATGTTGCCTATCGTCTTTGCTCCAAAAATCTTCAGTATTTATATCAACCCAAATATCTAGCCTCGAACTTTCCATTGCATTGAACGTTCACGTTTCACATGCATATAGCACTATTAGGTCGTACATTGTTTGGTACATTCTAATTTTTAAACTTCCAGAGATGTTCTTACTCTTAATACTTTTCTGTAAGTAGTGCGCTAACACATCTATTTCCTGCCATTATTCTTGCCACAATTTCCTGAGTTACATTTGGTTTCCTTAGAAATACGGTTCCCAGATATGTCAATGTATCTAATTCTTCAAACTTGTATCTCTCGTTTCCCTCTCTCAGAATCTATTTGAAGACGTCTTTCCTTCTCAAAATCCTTATCTGACCACTCCATAAACTTAGTTTTCTTCTCATTAAACCCTAAGCCTACTTTTTGCGCTTGATCTTCTACTCTTTTGGTCACTGATATCAGCTCTATTACTCAAATCCGTGGGGAATATGGGGAGACACCAGAAAACCACACCACTGAGTGCGCCGAGACAACAACCATTTGTTTCATAAACTTGGGTACGACTGATATAAGAGATGGAGAACTAACCTCTGTAAAATCTTCTCAGATACTAGCTTTTGTCAAAGCTCTGAGAATATACGGGGATACAATAGATCTAAGTAAGGTCGCGCTGATTAACTCCCCCCTCTCTCATATATTCTAAAATCTACCGTTCACATGTTTGAAGTACATTGCCGCTGTCGATTTTTTTTGCAAAATATACCTAAGTCTTTTAAGAACTATCTCTTAGAGACTGAAGCAAAAGATTTAAGATTTCGCCTAGTAATTTATTACGAAAATCCTAAATTATTCAAAGCGTAATCTCTATATTTTCCAGAGAGAGAGACTTATCCCATTTTCCTTAAAGACAAACAAGGCGCCTAGCCAGGCTAAAGATTTCCATAGTATTGCAGGAGCACAGTATTTAGTTGCGTTAAAATTGCGGCTTGCCTAACTCGCAGTATTAAAGTTAACGAGCCATCGTGGAATTGAAGTTGTTTTGTGTTTAATGTGAACTAATATAGCTAAGCTGCCATTTTGAAGCGTAAAATATAGTCGCGCTGTTGTTCAAAGCATTTCCTATTTTATTTTTCGGTTTTTCGCGTAATTGCAGTACTAATTTTGCGGTAAAATGTGTTTGAGAGGTGTCTAACGTTGATTCGTATTTCGTTTTTAGTGTAAATACAGGGTGATTTAGATTTTACTAGAATAACTTCAGGTATCTCTCTCTCTCTCGATAGAACTAACCGAAATAATGATAGTTTGTATTATAAACCATACTCCAAAAACGCTTCCGCTTGGAGTAAAATGGCGCTAAAATTTGAATTATTTTTCATATGGCATGCTGCTAATTAACATTTTTCGAATGCAGCTGAGCTATGTTCGGAGTTTTGTGGAATATCTCGAAAACTAAGCGACATATCAAAAAAAATTAAGAACAAGAAAAGTTAGCAAAAAGACGGAAGGTATGAAAAAAAAATACAAATTTATCCAGTGGCGTGCGACAAAAAAGTTCGACAAGGTTCCGTGCAGTTGACACTCACAAAAACAACACCCTGTATAGAAATTAATCCAATTTTTTTCACACATATCAGCCACGTTGTCCTTAGTATTTAATCAAACACTTGCGTATTTAGATCCTCTGGTTTACGAGTAATAAGATAAAAACCGAAAAATAATTCAAAATTTAGCGCCATTTTACCCCAAGGGGAAGCGTTTTTGGAGTATGGTTTATAATACAAACTATCATTATTTCGGTTAGTTCTATCGAGATACCTGCAGTTATTCTAGTAAAATCTGAATCACCCTGTATATTGTCGGCATTACGAATATCTAATACATACAGGGTAAGTTTTAAATATGTGGGAATATTTTCAAGGCTGGTAGATCTCGATAAAAGAAATATATTTCTTCATTACCGTTTTTCAAATAAATCCAAAATTACCGAATTATTTAACTTTGAAAGTTTTTAAAAATATGATTTTTTGTTTAAATTTTGAGAACCACTAGATTTTCCTGGGATTTTTTCTCTCTTGTAAATACAGGGTGTTTCAAAAAATATGTGCCATCTCTCGTAAAAATAAGATTTATTTCTCATATTAACATGTACTTCGATCCTGCTTTGTTTCGTATCTACAGGGGGTTAAAATCTTCATCTTTTTTTTATATTGATTTATTATAATTTTCTTTTAAGTGCTTTTAGCGATTCGAATGAAATTTGGAGGGTAAAGGTTGCCATGAGTGCTGTAGAATTCTACATTTTAATGCTAAAAAGTGTCGACATATTCACCAGGGACGTGCATATGATTTATCACTGGAATTTTTTCTAAAAAAAATATGTGCGCCGATTTTTTTTTCACTTGTTCGGAAAACTGTTTAGAACGTTAAATGCCGATCAAAAGTTGTCTCTTGATATTTTATCGATTTCGGTCTACTTGATGAGATAAACGCAATTTAATTAATTTGCCTTAATCGAATTATTGTAATAGTACCTTTAAAAATTTTTAATGTCATTAACTTGCCAAAATGTTAACTATTGATTCCTTAAAATTGGAAAAAAGTTCCTATAAACGTAGCTGCAGAAATGCATCGTTTTAACGTTATATAGGATGTTAAACCTTTTAAAAAATAGGCCTTTTGTAATTATCTTAAATACCGGTATTTTTTGGATAAATTTGCTATAGGTATCGCTGTAGATCAAAGCTATACATTTTAGTAACATTTAGTAATAAATTACATTAAATAATTAATTAATTTTATTATTTTAATTGTGATTAATAAAATTGCGTTTATCTCATCGAGTAGATCGAAATTGGCAAAATATCAAGATACAACTTTTACTCGGCATTAAATTGCCTACACAAATTTGCTACTGAGAGGAGAAAAGTCAGTTGCGCACATGTTATTTTTAGGAAAATATTAGAGTGAGCGCCTTTCCATATGCGCGTCCCTGGTGAATGGTGAATTGGTTGACACTTTTTTAGCACAAAAATATGTAGCACTAATAGTAACTTCTACCCTCTAAATTTCATTCAAATCGTTAAAAGCACTTGGAAGTAAATTATAATGAAAAAAAATAAAGACTTTAACCTCCTGTAGCTACAAAATAAAGCAGAATCGGACCCATGTTGATAAAAATAAGTCTTATTTTTACGTGAGGAATCTCCTCACGAGAGATGGCACATGTTTTTTGAAACACCCTGTATAATCTACTACCTATGTTGCCATAATATCATGATATTAAAAAGAAAAAATGACTCAATGTCTCTGTCTCATATACCGGGTGTGTCCCTAACTTTTTTTTAGATAAAAAGACGAGATTTGGTATGTTAGTATATGACATAAATTAAGATTGATTGACGTATTCAATTGAGGGGGTGGCTGCAATAACCAGGCAGCTTCACTCTTTTACAAAAATGAAATTTTTACTGAATTTCCCTTAAAAAAAGCCCAATCGTTCCTTGCAACAATCAGATAACTCCATTTAACAGTACACAAATGACAACGTTATTTAGAGCTAACTTGCTTTCGGTTTGCAGCAAAAACCAGGGTAGCTCCTGGGAGCTATTTGTAGCAAACAAAATTTCTTAAAATGGAGCTGCCTGGTTATTGCAGCCACCCCTTCAATTGTTTTCGGTCACTTCGTGTTTCACCGGAAATTACTACAACTATTGATTTTTAAATGGCAACCTCGATATATTTTTACATTATTCGATGGAAACTGACACTTCGCCCTTACACACATTTTCGCTTTGAAAATAATTGGCTGTTTTAAATACACTAATTTTCAATCAAGGAGTCTTGGAAAAATAAATTTGATCGTGTAATATTTTTAGGGTCTTGTTCTGGCCTGTTAAAATATGCTCAAATCGTATTTTTAATCATATCTCAATTTTTTCAAATGGAAAAAGGGTGGTTCATTGGCATATTTAAAAAAAGCATTTTTTTACGATTAATTTGATACCACACATGTGGTATTTCGAGTGAAATTGTCGTTATGAACCGCATGTTACAATTTCAAATATAAACCATGTGCGAAAATGTCAAAAGTGTCATTTTCTATAGAATAAAGTAAAAAAATAACGAGGGTCCCATTTAAAAATCAAAAGTTGTAATCATTCCCGGTGAAATAGGAAGTGATCAAAAACAATTGAGTACGTCACTCAATCCTGATTTATGTCATATACTAACATATCAAGGCTCGTTTTTTTTATCTAAAAAAATAAAAAAAATATAAGGGTGAGCCACTTTTACGAGACGCACCCGGTATTTACGATAAAAACTATATTACACAGTGCTTCGCTCATACGATAGCATCATCAGACAAACATAAATTAAAATAGAGCACACCACACGTTTACATTATACATATTAAAACAACACCGAAAAATAAAAAGTTGTTTTAATAATATTATTAACTATAATTTATTTTATTTTTATTAATAATTAGTGTTTTAATTTATTTTTGTTTATGTTTTGCATGCTCGCAAGTCTTGCATTTTTTTAATAGAATTTTACTAGAGGCACTTCTACATAGAACATCATTAAATAAATAGTATTTTTAGTAATTTAATGCAAATAAAACAAAAAATAAATTTAGAAATAGAGAGATAGTCAGTTGCACCACAAACCACAAAAGCCGCTTGGTTTATTTAAAAAATGCAGTCGTCGGAATAAAACATTTGTGTTTTCACCCGATTGGGAAAAAGTCGTTTTCTTTCTTTTATCGGGGCATAAAATTTGTTTTTACGATGGAAAGCACGCTATTTCTCACCGACGCGACAGAAGCACAAAAAATTACAGTTTAATTATAAAACATCTAATTATCTAAATAAATAACGTTCAGCTGCTGGTTATTTATTTACGATCGTAAACAACATTATTTAAAAATGCTGAACGTCGAGTTTAATTATTCTTAATGTTGCGAAAAGTTGTATTTACATATTTTTTGCTTGAATATTGTCGACAATGAGTTATAAAATAACTATATTTTTTATATACAAGGTGCGTCTCAAATGTGGCTCACCCCTATAACTTTTTTATTTTTTTAGATAAAAAACGAGATTTAGTATGTTAGTATATGACACAAATTAGGACTGACTGAGCTATTCAATTCTTTTCGGTGACTTGCTCTTTCACCGGAAATGACTACAACTTTTCTTAATTTTCACTTTATTTTACTTTATTCGATAGAAAATAACATTCAATAATAACTTTTCGAAGAATGACATATCATATGTCAACTTTTGACATTTTCGCTTAAAACAAAATTGTATTTTAAATTTCAATCTAGAGTAGCGTGGCTGTGGTAAAAACACTAATTCTTAATCAAGAAGTCTTGGAAAAATAGATTTCATCGTCTAATGTGTTTAGTGTCTTGTCCTGGCCGGCTATAATAAATAATATTCTCAAATCGGCTCACTAGCATATTAGGAAAAAGCATTTTTTTACGAATGATTTGGCACCACACACTTTCATTATTTCGAGTCAAATTTTCCCCAATCGGGTGAAAACACAGTATGATCAATGCGAAGTTTGTGAGTCTTGGTTAATACTATAACCACTGTAACATCTACTACATTTTCCGAACTGGCTTCCTGTGCAGCATTATCCGCTTTTTCGTTACCAGCTATTCTGACATGGCTTGGAATCCATAATAGTGTTAGTTTATATCTTCTTCTTCTCTCCAAAAAAATCCTTTATGAGTTTTCGCCACTGCACTGCAAGAAAATCTACAAAATAAAATAGTTATTTTTTGTAAACACTTCTGGCGTTAAACCTGCTTGTCAGAAGTTATGTTTACAGTTATACAAATTTGCCTAACAAAGAAAAAAATGTTTAACATTTCGGAAAGTTTATCTCTTTCCGTCGTCGGAAGCAAAAAAAAATACAAAGAATAAAGAAAAAAAACTATTTAACATATTTAAATTTAACTATTCGAGAACACTTTAGTTTTTTTAATCAAATACGTCTACAAGAAATCGTTGACGTTCTGTTAAAATGACTAAAAAAAAAATTTTGGATTTTAATTTTGAAGTTTAACTTGATATAATGTCATTTTAACAGAACGTCATCATTTTAGCAAAACTTTCCGAAACGTTAAGCATTTTTTCTTTGTCAGGCAAATTTGTATAACTGTAAACGTAACTTCTGACAAGCAGTGTCCGTTTAGGTTTAACGCAAAAGTGTTTACAAAAAATAACTATATTATTTTGTAGATTTTGTTGCAGTGCAGTGGCGACATACCCATAAGGGATTTTTTTGGTGAGATGAATCCGCCACATAGGTATAGACATTTTTTACAATCCTCTTGTCTTGTTCATCAATAGATATTTTGAGTCATAGGATCTTTAGTAGGTATATCTATCAGACTTTCTAGAACGCTCTTTGAATCACAGACATTTAGGCTTTTAGTGGGACCATTCGAGAAGACAAGGAAAATAAGAGTCTGCCAAAGTTTTCCACGGTTTTCAAGACATGTTCTGATTGTCTTTTAGAAGTTATAAATTATAATAGAATAAGAATACCAATGCCCCATGCCAAAGTAACATTAGTTAAAAAAGATTAGAATTAGCTATAATTCAGTAATTTTTCGAAAAAAAAAATATTATAGCTTATATCGCTGGAAAACTTAAAAAATGACGCTTTTTATGAAGTTAAAAATCCGAAAGGCGCATATGTTTGTCCTTACAAAACTTCAATTCTTTCTTTTCATTGGACCGACTCTTTAGCTCTAGTAGTTTCCAAGATACCCATAGAGAACATCGTAGAAAACTCATTCTGTATAAAATGAATTTTATTGGATTAATATTTAGGTGTTATTAATTTAATTACTTAACCGATAAATAAATAGTATACTATCTTTATATACAAAAGTCTGCTTTTTGCTATATAAAATATGAAATTACTACCAAACGTACATAAATAATATTTTATTCGCACAAAATATTTAATTTTTTGTATAAATAAAGTATTCACTACTTTGTTTGCTTAACATATGAAAACAAACATAACAAATTAAGCGGCAAATATGTGGCTTTTCACCTTGTATTTAACAAATTTCCGACCATGAAAAGCTGGTCAAACTAAAGCAATTTGCAGCTGAATAATAAGTTGTTTTGTTGCGTTCTTTTCAACTTTAGATACGTCAACAAAGCCATACACAGGCCCTATTCAATGTTCAAATTCCTGGAAATTGAACAATAGACTTTATCAAACTTAGTTTCATTGTAATGGTAAGTGTTTTGTGGAGTTTCTCTTATACTGGATAAGCTCCGAAATATTAAAAAAATAGAAACTGTAGTTACATGCTTTGGATATAAGCATGTTTATTATTTTACGTATTAGACCATTGAATGTTTAGATATTAATATCGCAGGAGTGAAAAAATATTCATGAATTATTTGTTAAAAGTGAGGTCATAAGCTTTTAAAATAGGAAATAAAAATCCAGGTCCTATTTAAAAAAAAAGTTGATATTGGTTAGATTCATTAGATTCTTGAGGTCGCTGATATCTAGGTTACATTGCATACTTTCAGATCTATCAATTGCCTGGTACAAATAACCGCCATTTCTCAGACTGTCGCACCGATATAAAATGTCTTCTGTTATTTCTTCTTCAGATTGACGAAATATCTGTACCTGGTTTTGTTTGTCAACCCCATAAGCTTTAGATGCTTATTAAGCTTACAATGCCCTATTAGTTGACCCACTACAGCTTTGATCGTCATGTTGTTGCCTGTTACAACCTTTTTGCCTATCTTGGTCCTGGTGAATTTCCCCACTCTATTAGAGATTTATTTCACCACCCACTGATTTGCGGCCATTTCTTGTGATTTGGCTTTTGTAGTACTGCAGAAGGATTCTGGGCCTATGAATGTCATTCGTGAGTCAGCCATTTTATCTACAGCCTTTTCGTTACTCTCGTGGCCCTGGTATTGTATTGTATTGACTAAGAGTGGGTCCTATGGGACCCTCCAATGCGGCCGCGAGGGCCTATTGTGGCTCAGTTTCTACAAGCTCTAATATACAAGAGCGTCAAAGTTCACCCTCAAGACCCAGCCTCTTAATATAGGCCGTTATGTCTGAGGGCGATATGTCTCCTAGGTCTGATAGGTCTAGCATGGGTTTGCCAAACATCTCAAACCTGGTCCTGCCCCCAGCGGGGCAGGTACACATAACGTGCTTCATTGTTTCGTCATCTTCCATACAGAGTCGGCATTCGGCGTCTTCCACCAGTCCCATCCTCTGTAGGTGAGATCTCAGCCGGCAGTGGCCCGTGTACACTGCAGTGAGCGTACGCGCTCCATTCCTACCGGCCTTTAGGAGTTCATCTGTTCTACGTTTGGATGGCCCTGCTAGGATTGTCTTGGCATGTTCCATTCCGGGACTGTCATACCAGTCCCAAAACGTCACACCCCTAACCCATTCACAGAGCCTGTCTCTTGCGAGATTTTTTGGTACGCTAAGTGTCGGTTCTGGGCCCACGAATGGCCAGCCTGCACCAATTTTGGCGAGGGAATCAGCACGTTCATTTCCCTCTAGGCCGACATGTCCCGGTACCCAAATTAGCGACACTTTGTTTCCATCTCCTAATATATTGAGTAGTTTCTTACAATGAAGAATCGTCCTGGACGTACTTTTCGTTGCCTCAAGTGCTTTCAACGCGGCTTGACTATCCGAAAATTTGCTTATTGTTTTCCCGGTGTATTGCAGTTGCACACAGGTTTCAATCGCATATAGCTCAGCTTGGAAAATAGTGGTGTGTTTTCCAAGACTGTCGCCCTGGTACTCGCCTGATGTATTTAGAGATAATTTGCTGGTGTATCATACTTTGATGATGTAGTAAGAAAAAAACACAGATTGAAAATCTAATAACATAATCTTGTAGAGCAATAAAAGTAGCAATAGGATTGTAAAATTTGTATTGTCATATCGTCTTAATTAGAATGAGCAAAACATAAAAACTAAATCAGGAAGATTTGTTTTTCCACAAATATATACAAAAGTAATATTTTTTTTTAGATTTCAAAAAAATGACGTTGTAAGGTTCAGCAGGGTGTAACTTTTCCTTAATTTAATTAGCTTGGTATTTTTTCTAGTGTTCTAGATGAGTAGTGTGTATCCTTGTATTTGAGACACTGTGTATAATTTATATACCAGTGGCAGCTGGTTCTAAAGAGCACAGATAGACGTACCCATCTAATTGTTATGAAAAAATGAAAGAAATAAGTATACCGGGTGCGTCTCAAAAGTGGCTCACCCCTATAACTTTTTTATTTTTTCAGTTAAAAAAACAAGATTTGGTATATTAGTAGGTATATGACATAAATTAGGATTGATTGGCGATTGATTCAATTGTATTCGGCCACTTCCTGTTTTACCGGAAATGACTACAACTTTTGATTTTTAAATAGCACCCTCGGTATTTTTTATTTTATTCGATAGAAAATAACACGTGAATAGAAAGACATATCATATGACAACTTTGGACATTTTCGCATATGGTTTATTTGAAATTATAACTTGCGGTTCGTAACAAAAATTTGACTCGAAATAGTACCAAGTGTGTAGTATCAAATTATTCGTAAAAAATGCTTTTTCCAAATATGCTAATGAGCCACCCTCATTTCATTTGAAAAAATTGAGATATGATCGTATTTTTACGATTTGAGCATTTTCTAACTGGTAGGACACTAAAAACATTAGACGATCAAATCTATTTTTCTAAGACTCCTTGATTAAGAATTAGTGTTTTTAACATAGCCATAGCACTCTAGATTGAATTTTAAAATACGATTTTTTATTAAGCGAGAATGTCAAAAGTTGACATTTGATATGTCATTCTATTCTGAATGTCATTTTCTATCGAATAAGGTAAACAAATACCGAAGGTGCCATTTAAAAATCAAAAGTTGTAGTCATTTCCGGTGAAACCGAAGTGACCGAAAACAATTGAATACGTCAATCAATCCCAATTTATGTTATATACTAACATACCAAATCTCGTTTATTTTTATCTAAAAATATAAAAAAGTTATAGGGAAGAGCCACTTTTGAGACGCACCTGGTATAATTGAGTGCCATGATGGTATTTTTATGTTGAACTTTATAGGATTAAATACTGACATTATTTATAGTATGAACACCTAGAAGGATACACTGTAGGTACAAAAAATAGGTTGTAGATCAGTTTTTTTTATTTTTTTTTCTTGGGAAGGTTGTTCCCACTCTCCTTCAAAATTCAGGAGCCGCTACTGTTATTTATTGAAGAGAATTTTAGCAGACCCAAATTTGTTTCGACGATTTGACACATTCTGCGCGAAACATGAGAATTTAGGGCGGTTTGGCTTTACATATTAAAAATATAGATATCTTAAACGGGTTCGAATAAAACAAAATTGAAAAATATAAACTATTTTTTCATATTAATTTTAGATAGAAATGTCAAAATATAATGTTAGTATATGGCCGGCTGGAATATAAAGTTTTATCACAAAAAGTTTTAAGCTAGTATTTTTTTGATATCTAACTTTAACTAAATTTTTAAAAAAATTGTGATTATTTTTAGAAGGCCAAAATCTAAATAAATAAAAGAAAGTCGGGTTATTTATATCAATTATTATAACTCAAGAATGTCTGGACCGATTTTAATGATCTCGGATTTTTTGGATTCGTCTCCGATCCTAATAGCAGAATAACTATTAAAATATCGCAAAAATTCCTGAAAAAAATAAACAGAAAATTAATTTTTAAACAAATTAGGTTTGAAACTCCTTATAAAGTGAAGTTGACCTCATTTGGTCAGCTTCACTTTACTTCACTGTTTAGGTGATACGAAGTTAGCTAGTTATTAAATAAATTAAGTTAAATTATTAATTAAATTACAACTAATTGATATTTTAATTATATCATTAACCCAGTGTTAAATTTAGTAATAACTAGAGCGAAACTATTTAATTTGTAAAACTTTAAATTTAATTTGATTTAGTTATTTTTTTAGTTTGATAATTTTGATTATATTTACCAATCCACACACTGATTCATACTCGCATTATTTGAAATAAATAATTATTTGTGACCAAAACAGTTACATAACGTAAATTTAATTAATATGTCCCTAAAAGCTTGTCTCATTCCTTGCTTTAATCAACTAGAAATTAAACTTTTAGATTTTTTTTAGCAAAATGCTCTAATTAAAATTATAGGGCTTTTACTGGGTCCCTTTTTAATTGGTTTTAAATTTTAAAACCGAGTCTTTTTATTAAATATATCAACTTTGAAATTTTATTAACATTATTAATTAGTAAGAAATTACTATACTCAAAAGTTTTTAAATAAAAAACTAGCTAGCTGAACGTTTATAATTCAACTAAACGCTATTATCTATACAGGGTGTTGTTTAATAACACGCAGATATTTATTAATTAACCTATTGTATATCCTAAACGTCTTAACTTTTAAGATACAGGGTGGTAAAATTTTCTAAAAAACTTTTTTCATAATAATAACGTAATCTCTGATATCTATAATTAGATGATATCTTTTGCACAGTTAAAAGAGAGCACAACGTTTCTAAAATATCAGCTCAAACCGCAACTTTCTATCTTCTCTCTAATGGTAGATATTATAAAAATAAATCATGTTAGGCTGTCGCTTAGGATTATAAGGTCTAAAACTTATAGTAGTAGGCTAGGAAACAAAAAGAGGTAAATTGGTTACACCAAAATATCAAAACATATATTTAATTTCATTTTAATGCCATTTAGTTGTTATTTATCCATGTTCGTTCTTGATTCGACCCAATAAATAAAACCCAGGCATACTGAACTGATAACCTAGATGGCATGGAAATGTGCGGCTCCAGCTCTCTATCTACTAAAGTAAGTGGTATCCACATGTGGTATTCAAGAAGCTCCACACATTTATAGCAAAATAAGCTGCACAACTGCACCATCATGCTGATGAAATTGCAACAAATGCAATTTCATCATGATGGATCCCCTAACAAAATTGACAATTTTTTTCATCTCTTAGAAATTTTGGATAGTTCATTTCATTCAGATGATTAAAAATGTCCAATCATTCGCCATCCTAGAATTCCTGCCCAAACATTTACCGACCAACGGTCTTGGTGCTGAACTACTTGCGTCAAGTGTAGATTTGGACCAGAAGTGCATATTGTTAAGATTCGCACGATTTGGTGCTAGATGAAAAGTGACATAACATAACATAAACTTTATAATATAATAATAAATAACACAAACAACAGGTAAAACATGCAAACAAGTAAAATTAAGGACGAACTTGGATTAATAACTAAATGGCGTTATATATGAAATAAACCCCTAGTTTTTGGCCATACGAAATTCGGCCGTTTTCTGTTAAAAACAATATGACGGCACAAAATTCCTTGAAATTTTAATAAAATTATTGATTATTCGAATTTCGGACATTTTAATCTGGGGACTACCTAAGTATAATTTTACAAGGAATTCGTAAAAAATACATGGATAGACGATACTGTTACATAAACACGTTTAAAAATTTATGACGTCATTTTTTAGGAAAATGTCCGAAATTCGGATGTATGAAAACTAAACTTAAACGATTTGATATTTTGCCGTAACAAATTTCCTACCTCTTTTTGTTTCCTTTTAGCCTACTACCTACTATAATTTTTAGACCATATAATCCTAAGCGGCAGCCTAACATGATTTGTTCTCTTAATATCTCCAGTTAGAGAGAAGATAGAAATTTGCGGTTTACGCTAATATTTTGGAAATCTTGTGCTCTATTTAACTGTGCAAAAAGAAACATAGCCGGTTATTTAATTTTTTATGCGAACACGCAATATCTGTTATCATGTCAAACAGCGCCCTCTAGCTATCATGAAGAAATCTATGGAAACAAAATTAATACTGGAGATCATTAAGGAAAAAAAGTTCTTTTAAACAAGCTCTAGTTTGTTTAAATCGGCTAACCTAAACCAGAGTTATCCTTATTTTAATAAAATCAAGTTTAACCTTCCCTCACCACTTTATTTTATGAGATAGAGCAAAATACGGTATACCATAAAAATTACAAATTTCCCATTGATTACTTTAGCAATATTTAAAATACTTCGTCACCTGTATATTTTTGAGAAAAATCCTGTGTCCTGATAGGCCATCACAGATACATTTTTATATACAGACATTTTTCGAGCTTGAAAATAATTTTCAGCGATTTTTCTTAGTCGATTTACTTACCAGAATTTTTTCCCAAGGTTATACGCTAAGTAGTTTCTGAGATACAGCCGGCGTCCATTCTTAGTAAGCCACCCGGTATATTAAATAGGTATTTTGATGTATAGCAGACGTGTATAAAGTTTCGTAAAGATATCTATAATAACATCAGAGCAATTATGCAAAAAGTGCTTTTTTAGATAATTTTACCACCCTGTATCTCAAAATTTAAAGTGTTTAGGGTATACACTCATATGATTTTTTTTCTTAGAATAGATTCAAGAATCATCCCTCCACTAAGGAACACATTTTAAATATTTTAAAATTAATTAGTACTAGTTTCTTAATTATAGTAATCTAGGTTTGACCCTATAACTGCTAAAATATTCGTAACAAAAGAAAACGTTGTGTAGATCGTATAATGCGGATGTTCTACCAGTGTTTTGGCAAAATCCCAAACCGATGTTCTCTGCTAGAATTGGTTATACTGCATAAATTATTTTTCTTTATTCAAAATTTGTCAGAATAAACTCTATATTTTATTTTTACTAATTGTTATGCCAACACAATTTGATAAGCGACAGCGTTAGTATACTATGTATCCAGTGGAGGTTCTTCAGTAATTGTACATGTACAGAGTAGTGGAAATTGGAGTGATTTAAGAGAGAAAATCTATTTCCTGACTAGATAAGAGCAAATCTGACATAGGTTGATCATGTCATGGATTCGATTTCTGAGCCTTGTTTATTGGTATTAGCAGCCTGTCGATATTCATTGCAAACCGAGATACAGAGTCTATTCGAACTTTTCTACGTTTGTAACAAATTGACTACAACTTTTTTATTTCGCAGAATAATAAAATTATGTTAAAATATTCTTAAGCTACTTTTTACTAAGCACAATCCATTGGAGTAATCAGTTTTTTCTATACATGCTCTTTTTATCAGAAATTAAAAAATATATTTAAAAAACTTCCTCGAAGAAATTTCTTAAAATTAGTTTGGCATGAACTTAAAAAGCATGAGCTTGGAACACCCTCAAAAAGAAAATTCCACTCTTCCAACTTCCAGTGGATGACATACAGTGAATGCACGACTTTGAGGAACAGCTCACTGTAGTATTGAGCAATAAAAAGAATTGGAAGAGAGAAACCTTTGCTCAGCAGATTAAAGATCATATATATAATAGCTCTAAAAACCTAAAAGGCCATGAGGCTTCATTGGTTATTTTTCTCCATTTGTTTCTTTCTTTCGCCTTTATTCTCCACCCATCCACTCTTATCTTTCTCAAGTCCTCTTCAATATCTTTTTTCCATCTGGTTCTCGGTCTACGCCTCCTTTTTTTCCACCTATTTCACGTTTCATTATCATACCAGGAACTTTTGCTTCAGCCATTCTTTAAATGTGTCCTAACCATTTCGGACAAAGACTAGCTCTTGCTACTCCCGTTATACTCGGTGCCCGATATAATTGTTTTACTTCTTCATTTGTCCTTCTGGTCCATATGTTGTCTATCTTTTTTCCTCCAAAAATCTTTCTCAGTATTTTTCTTTCCCAAATCTCTAGCCTCGAACTTTACGTTGCGTTGAACGTCCACGTTTCACCTACATACAGTACTATTGGTCGCATAATTGTTTGGTACATTCTGATTTTTAAACTTTTAGAAATGTTCTTACTCTTAATAATCTTCTGTATAATCTTCTAACACATCTATTTCCTACCATTATTCTTGCCACAGTTTCCTGAGTTACACTTGGTTTCCTTAGAAATACGGTTTCTAGATTATGTGTGAATGTATCTACTTCCTCAAACTTGTATAGTTTCCCTCTCTCAGAATTTATTTGTAGACATCTTCCTTCTCAAAATCCCTATCTGACTACTCCATAAACTTTTTTATGTAAATGTAAAAAAATGTAAAAATTTATTTATAAAAAAAGCTCATTAAATTCTAAACATACTTTTTGCGCTTGATCTTCTAGTCTTTCATCTAATCTTTCATGTCATCGATATCAGCACTTTCCGATCTCTTGCTAAGATAACTAAATCATCTGCAAAGGCTAAGCATTGGTGTCTTTTTGTTTACAGAAGGCCTTCTCTGTTGATTCCCTTATCTTTTGTAACTTTTTCTAAAACTATACTAAACAGTACTGGAGTTAGTGGATCCCTCTGTCTTAATCCGTCTAGTTAAAGATCATACTATAACGTAATATACTGATGCTTCCAAAATCAAAGCAGGAACAGAGATAGGAGTATTTAGTCTGAAAACTAAATACTCCGATCCAATGAGGCCCCTACTTCAATCTCCTTCAGGCAGAAATCTAATCTATATAATGATGCGTACAGCTTATCTTATATAGGAATTATATAAGATAGTTTACCCCAAGTTGAATCTAACTAAAATCGGAGCTCAAGAACGTGGAAGACTCCATCCGTTACTTGGAATGATAGTCCTTTAACAGTTTAAAATATTCGAAGAAATTTCTCAGAACTTATGACCGAGAAAAATCAAGGATTTTCCTTGATTTAAGTAAGAACAATATTTAAGAAACTGTCTCCTCAACGAACACCTCAGTAGATTGAAGCTAATAAACAACTAAAGCAACTGAAAATTCTGTGGGGAAAATGGGGACACACCAGAACAAATCATCACTGAGTGCGCCGAGACGACAACCACACACACACACACACACACACATACATTCGTGCCATAAACTTTGGTACAACTGATTTAGAGACGGATACTTAACCTCTGTAAAACCGTCTCACATACTGGTTTTTATCAAAGTCCTGAGATTTTATGATGTTCCCCCCTCCTACAATCTACAATCTAATGCTTAGTCTTTATCCCGTTATAATTGCAATAGATATTATTTGGTAATATAACAGTAAAACAAAATAATTTACATTTATTTTTTTATTTTAAATAATTTAATATCAAGTTTTTAAAAAATTCAGTGGCTAAAAATTTATAACAAGATCATTCTCGTTATGGATAAAAACAAGGTTGAGAATCTTTTCTTTATTATGTACTATCGCGAATTTATGTAAAACATACCAGAGCCGGCTAGACGAGAAAATATAGCAAGAAAATCCCTCAGGTCCGGTCTGTGCTATCTATACAGAAATCATTACGCTTCAGTCGGAGAAATGTTGCGCTTTCTAAAGAGCTGAGCATTTTAATAATACAAGAAAGCTGCTGAAGAGTTATATAGAGATGATAGAGCTTGAAAGAGCCAGTCGAGTTTAGTTAAAATAAAATAATAATTTCTTGGAAAAAGCCTGTTTTTTTTGCCACTAACAGTAAAATCTCAAAAATAAAAAAGTTATTTTTTGTATACATCACTGCGTAGAATCTAAACAGAAACTAGCTTGTCATTTGATAAAACAAATTGGTTTAACAGACATAATATTGTAGATTCTAGATTGTTGGGGGAAGTTAATCAGACTGTATATACTTTTGTGTTGTCCTTTCTTGAGTTATAATTCATCATACAATCTCAAGGCTTTGATAAAAACCAATATTTGGAAAAATAGGTTGAGTTTACAGAAATTAGCTTACCTCTGTGGAGCCGTCTTAGATACTGGCTTTTGTTAAAAAACCCACCCTAGTATCCTTCAGGCAGAAATTTACGCTATCGAAAGATGCGTACAATTTATCGTAGATAGGAACTATCGAAAACAGGAAATTGCCATCCTATCCGACAATCAAGCAGCACTAAACGCGATCAACTCAGTACCTATCAATTCGAAGTTGGTCAAAGAATACCTAGAGAAGCTCAACAAATTAGGCAAAGAAAATAAAGTCCTACTCTGCTCTGGGTGCCTGCTCACCAAGGGATAGAAGGCAATGAAAAAGCAAATGATCTAGCTAGAAAAGGAGCGAATACAACACTAACTGGACCAGAACCGTTCTGTTTTCCAAACGGGAACCAACTGAAAGCGGAACTGAAGAATCTGGAAGACTCCATCCGTAACTTGGAATGGGTGTCCTCCAACTGTCTAAGACACTCGAAAAAGTTCCTCAGAGCTTATGACCGAGAAAAATCATAGGTTTTCCTTGATTTGAGTAAAAATAATCTTCGGATTGTTACGAGGTTTCTAACAGGAAACTGTCTCCTCAACGAACACCTCTGTAGGCTGAAGCTGAGAAACAACGGTGAATGCAGATTCTGTTAGGAAACTGGGGAAACACCAGAACATCTTATCACAGAGTGCACCGAGACGACGACCATTCGTGCCATGAACTTTGGTACGGCTGATGTCGAGGATGGAGAGCTGGCCTCTGTGGAGCCGTCTCAGATACTGGCTTTTGTTAAAGCCCTGAGACTGTATGATGAGTTATAACTCGTTATAACTCAAGAAAGGGGAACACACTCAAGAAAGGGGAACAGATCTGTAAGGTCGCGGTGATTAACTCCCCTCCTAAACATTCTACATTCTACAAAGGTTAGTTCTCCATCTCCGATATCAGTCGTACCAAAGTTTATGGCATGAATGGCTGTCATCCCCGCGCACTCAGTGATAAAGTGTTATGGTGTTTCTCCATTTTCCTCACATAATTTGCCCTTTTTTCTTAGCTTCAATCTACTGAGGTGTTCATTGAGGAGACAGTGTCCTGTTAAAAACACCATGACAATCCGAAGATTTTTCTTACTTGAATCATGGAAAATCTTTGATTTTTCTCGGTCTTAAGTCCTGGGAAATTCCTTTGAGCGTCTTAGACCGTTGGATGATTCCCATGCCATGTCACAAATGGAGTCTTCCAGGATCTTGAGTTCTGCTTTAAGTTGGATTAAGCAGAACCTAAGATTTTGGATTTTTTTAGTAGAGACGCGTCTATTAAAAATTCTTGATATTCTGTTAAAATTACATTACATTTATTTATTGGCAAGGCAGCAGTACCTAGTTTTTCAAGAAATTAACAAACCTCAAAAATGTACAGATTATTTTAATATAATGTATGTTAGAATAATACAAATCGAAGGTCTTTTTTAACTAGAAATTTTGCTAAAACATAGTAATTAGGTAATAGATTGCATATATTGTCTTTTGCAATTTTGACAGTTTACCATAATTTATGCAACTATGATTGACCTTTACTTATGAAACGTACAAGAGACTTAAAATTTCTCTTTTATAGATTAAAATTGAATAAATTAACCTAAATTTAATAAATTAATTAAAATTAAAAAAATTAAATAAATAAAAACCGGTGCAAAAAATAGAATATCAAGCTTCAATACAAGAAAATCTTATCAACTTATCAATTTGTAGTCATTTGATAAATTATTATTAGTTAGGCCTGCTTTTGTTGAATTAAACGAAAATAAAAATGTCAATAATATCAAAGTTCTCTTTTAAATTAAAATGTTGCAATGTTGCAATATCCCAGACTATATTAGACTGTCATCTAAAACAGTATCGTTTTTGTAAAGTAATTTTTAGGTTATCGATATCTGTGATTAAACAGGAACTATCCATTATAATAGAACGTTTTAAACACGGATTTCAAAATCTCGAAGAATCAATAAGATTCAGTCACGCAAAATGGGAATGATTGTATTATTTCCTTGTTTACTTACTTTCTATACAAATAATATAATTGAAAATGTAGTTATAGATCTATACCAAACAGAATCTTTTTGTTTTACTTAAAATGTCTTATTAAATAATTACATACTATGAAAATTTAATTATGTTTATTTTTGAGATAACATCAGTTTTTAAACGTATTATTGATTAAAGTTGTTTTAATGTCCAAGTTTTACAATAGTACGTCATGACTATGTCTATAACTTTGTGACAGGTTTATTTTTTGAGAATATTTCTGGGATTTTCGCCAATGGAAGAAAATTTACAAAAAATTGGGTGTGCACTATGTGCGCATATTTGAAGTGAAACTTCTTACTAACAGCTATTAAATTGAAGGATTTGAAGGATATATATTTTTTTTATGAATGCTTTATGAAAAAATTAGAGTTAATATAAAACCGTATACAATTCTAACTTTATAATTTTATAATGTTTTTTTAATTTTCTATATAAAAACATAATTCTATTACCCGACCAGATAGCCGTGTCACTCTAAATTTTACGTAACCAAATTGTCACTCTAAATCTGTCTTTTTTAGACATATGTCACTTGTCTTGTCATTATTCAATTCACCAAACATCCCCCTTTAAAACTTTTTCTTTAATGGCCATAAACGGGAGTAAAAGACCAACCGCCCGAACAAACACTAGAGGCGCCACCGGTCATGAAATGGCGTAAAAATTGCGAAAATTTAATCATCTAATTTTGACACAAGGGGTCGCGCTTAACTTTTTTAATTTTAATTCAATATACATTGTTTTCAAACTATATTATTAGACCTTGTTGTATTTTGTAAATGTATAAATATTTTCTTAATATAAAGTTGCATTATATTAATTTAAAAATTCACAGTCCTTTACAAAGATGCAACCGGGGGGCATTGAAAATGATGAATAAAAACGTATAAATATGATTAGTGTTAATATGAGTGTATTATATACATATGTTTAAATAACGAACTTAAAAAAAAACAACAGATTTAAAGATTCACTGAAAAAGTAGTAGTGTTAACATTAAATAAAACATCAATAATAATTATGCGATCGCACCTATCCGTAAAACAAGCAAACAAAAAAACCTCGAAAAAAACAAAATAACATACAAAACATCAGGTTAACATGATGACAGATCATGATCAATGACAGATAAAGAATTCTTACGGAAAGTTACACTTTACGATATAATTTTTTAACTGTTAAAGGCAAACCCCATTTAAACACAAAACTTTTTTAATACCTACTACTGTATCTAAAAGATTTTTTTAAATTACTAAATTCTTGGCCATGCTTTGTTTTTCTTGGCTGTTGTGCGTCACGTCACAGATTAACAGGCCCACGTTTGCACCACAAGGCGATGCTGTAGACCACTAGGTAGACCGGTCGTAGAAATTTATGTTATACAACTTGTAGTCAATATACACAAATATTATCAAAAGCTTTTTTTCTTTTAAAATGTGTTCAGATTTTGTAAAAACTATAAGTCAAAATCGCAAAACTTAAATTTGATATGAGTTTCTTAGTTTTTAACTAATATAGTTGCGAATTACAAAAATTCCTTTTCAATGAAAATTAATCAGTTAAATAAAATAATTTAATAAATTACTAGCTTTTTCCCGCGACTACGTTCGCGTTATACCTCGAATCGTTCATGCATTGATTTAAATGATTTTTTACTAATTTATTGAGAGCTAGTTAGCATAGATGTTTTTTATTTTTCATCTCCTTTTTATTTATTAAGAGCACTAATACTCTCTTTATAGTTTATTTTTTATTCTTTGAATGATAATTGAGGAAGATATATTTCGTTATGATGTCACTAAATAAACCCTGGTATAAAATTTTATACTGTCTGGTTTATAATGTTATAGTATTGCATTTTCGTACAGCAAACTTCCATTCCCTTTTCTACTCCCTAAGTGTATAAATTTCATAAATTTGCTTTATCTTTGTGCCAATTTTTATGTGTATAATCCAGAGGTCACCAAGTTTTATATAAATTTTTACTAACTTTACCCATTTGGTTGATGAATTTCAAAAATTTCTTCTAATTATTTTTGTAGGATTTCATTTTTCTAGACCAAATAGTAAGGAATTTTCATACAGCAAACTGTTCCGACATAATTTTACTCTCTAAGAGGATGAATTTCCTAAAATCGCTTTGTGTAGCTAATTCACTAATGGCGTTTAAACGAACCTTTGTGCTAATATTTATGTATCTAAACCTGGCGGTATGAACTCACTCCTAAAATATCTAAAAACTTAAAATATAATCTAACTGACACACCACTGACAATGACAAATAATTTATTTCTGGAGGTATTGTGTGTAGGTGTTTTCAGGTATGTTTTAGTATTTAGTCGTTTTACACAAAGAAATAGCCATTAAGCACTATAAAAATACTTCATAACAAATCTACACATATATACATTTCATTCAAAAAAAGAATCATCAAGATTGGTGAAGCGGTTTCGGCGGGATGGATGCAACAAAAAAAACCTTTGAGGTTTTATATATGTATGGATTAATTATTTTTCCAACATATTTTACTTTGCAAATTTTTATAAATATTCAGACTCGCCAATATCGTAGTCCACAGTGTCCAGCCTGTTTAGCCAAACGTAGGCCGATTCCTCTTCGGAGGCGTGCGGCGTCGCGTCGTGACCCTGGCTGATGGAGGAGTCTGAAGACGCTCATCCGCGCAGAGGAGCAAGTTGACTGCGTAGCGTATTGCGTATTAATCGATTCTGAAACTTTTTATCTCATTTATAACATATTACGCAAGTTTATTATCTTAATCTCGATTTTAATAGATAAATATGTGAAATGCCACCTGAGTATCTTCCGCCATGACATGTTTTTACTTTTTTGTTATGGTAAAATGATTTTTATAAACTTTATTCAATAAAGTATATTTTCCTCCATTTGGTGATTTTTTAATTTTAAGCGAAAATTAAGTATAACATTTTAGGAAAAAGAAACACTGTAATATTTAAAAGAATAAGAAGAAATTAGTCTTATTTTGAAAGAAAAATATAGAAAAAACTCTTTCTATAGAAAAAAGTCTTTATACTAACCAGAATCCGGTGACATATACGCGGTCTCACCGGAAACATTACTTATTACTTCGCATAACTTGAAGAATATCTACTTTTAATAATGAACACTTCAGAAATACACCAGTAAAAACATTTATTATTTGAGATTAAAACTCGAATTAAATTATAAATATTAGTTACCTATGTTGTTATAGCTTTTATAGGCCTGTTTAACGACTTAATAAGTTACCTAGCGAAAAAATCTGTGCGCGTACCTACCACTATTGTTACAGGTTAATTCGTTAAAGAAATATGTTACACAAGTTAAAAACGCTAAAATTTTAATGGTATTACTTGTGCATTATTGGCCTTATAATGTAATTTGTTGGAATTATATCTTCTTTAAATATAATTAGACTTTTTAACGACTTTTAAGTTACCTAGGAAAAAATCTGTGCACGTACCTACCAGTATTGTTACAGGTTAATTCGTGAAACAAATGTGTTACATATTATTCGTGGTATTAGTGGTATTATATTGGAATCAGCTTGGCATTAGTGGGGCATTATATGAGAAATTTTGGTATTTATTTTTGGCATTACTTTGGCATTAGTATACAGACATTTGTCAGCGGTTTACTCCTTGTAGATAATCAAAAAGTTTTTTGATAAAATTTGCTTTTCATGTCAGATCATTTCTATGAAAAATTACATTAGATTTTTATTAAAGACGCTGGGTAATTAAAACATTGACTAATAAACCTTGTCCACTTTAAATACGGGGTCACGAAATATCCTCCTTGGAGTGTTTGGGTTAAGGGGTGTATAATAAATTAATCGTTGTTTTATAATAAAAACCATAAAACATTTATTTGTGAGTAAAATAATGCAATGGTTGGATATCTCTCCTTTATAATTCGGTGACTAAAAATACACTAAAATAATTAGAAAAAAAATCTTGTACTTATTTAGTAATTACGTCAATATTAATTAATTGACTTTCTAGTCTATTTTATTTTATGTACAAATATATTATTAAATTTTAAGCATTAAGTAATAAAACACTTTGTGCCCTCTTATATCGTAAAAGGTTACGAAATATACTCCTGGTTACACCCCTTACAGAAAACAGTGTAAGGGGTGTAAATAAATTGTATAATCACTGTTTTTTATAATAAAAACTATAAAATATTTCTTATTTGTGAGATTAAAAAAACAAAACAATGCATTGGTTAAAATAAGTACATTCAATACTGTTTTCAATTGTTAATTCAATAATGTGTTATAACATAATATAGCCATTACTATTATACTATTATTATTAAAATAATATGTGTGTAACATATTTCTTTAACGAATTAACCTGTAACAGACATTTATATGCCCAGTATATTTTTGTTTAACAAACCAATCAGGAAAAATCCAAAACCTACCGTTATAGGAGGTATAAGACGATTAAACTTATATAATGACAACTACTTATCGGATAACAAATTAATTACTACTGTCAGCTAGTTCAGCTACTGTCTAGGTAGAATTTACCTAGAGTACCTACACCTACCTATGATGATGTAGGTAGATTAAAGCTTATTTTGACGTTACCTCTCACTTCGGTGTCACAAGCTGAATTTTTCAGGGATGGAAGTACAGTACATCACAGTACATGATATGGGGACCCTTATTCCGAAAGTAGTACAAAATTAAACAGGGTAAAAAGGCACTATCATCAAAAATCGATATATTAATACCACCGTATAGAGAAAACAAATACTTATTTTTTGATCCAGTACAGAATAAAGTCTTCGTAGGGAGTAATTTTTTATAATTATTTACAAAAAAACATTTCCATTAGCGCTTATGACCAAAAAAAAACTTTAAACATGAATAATCATTTCAATCATGCGAAAATTTGGTTTAAAAATAGAGATTTTTTTTTAATATAACTTTCATTTAACGAAAAACGAAGGCCTAAATGAAAAAAAGAAACAATTTAAAAGTTTCGCTCATGTCTTGACAAGGTATCAAAGCAAACCCCATATTTTTTGCTTTTAAACTAATAAAGATATATCAATAAACAATTAGCGATGTAATGGTTTTTGCGCGCGCTGGCCGACTGTCGCCGCTGCGCCGAGATTTCCTATACCATTGTATATATGACGTCATGGTGTGGCAAATGTAGCATTTTAATTCGATTTGGGCTCCCTTATATAGGATAACAGAAACATTTTCAATGTTTTACATACATATTTAAAATTCAAATATTATGACATATGTATATGTCAGTTGCCGTCTAAAATGTTATCTTGATAACAAAAAGTTATTGTCAGAAATAATTAAAATCATCTCAAAATATTAAAATTTACAAGTTATAATTAGATATTTTATATTATTTCAAAAACAAAAGCGTAATGGTACAGCGTAATATTGATATGCAGGTTCAAAACAAAAAGTGCCGCTATATTTTCGTTGTCAGCCGCGGAAGTTTCAGTGATTTTAGTGTTGTCGAATATTTTTATTTGTGAAATAGAAATATTGCGTTTGGATTGCAAAACTAAAAGTGGAAGTTTTATTGCAATGTAAGTAAGTGTTTGTCCAATTTATATTTTACTTTTTTTATACCTACGAAAAATATACATATATTGAAATTTTGTAAGTCGTTTTATTTAAAAAATGTTAGAAAACAAGCTTGTAATCCTGTAATTGACATAATTGTGATGTAATATATTCCATTTAAATGAAATATATTACTTTACAATTAAAAAAATGTAAATTTAAAAAATAATATAAAAATATAATATACAGGCATTAATTGAAATTTTTAGAATGCGAACAAATACGAGAGGCGCTTTATTATTTACTTTCATTTCTTAACATGACAGACGAAGTTCTAAAGGGTGATGTTCTGTGATTTAATTCATTATTCGAATTCTCAGAATGGTCTTCAGCAAACATCAACAAAAATATCTTGATTTGATCAATCACAATTGTTTAACTCCATCATTTACCGGATATAATACAGAAATTACAGCTCAATTACAAACAATTCATTATTTATAGTGATTTAACGTAATTTTATTAAATTATAGGAGTATTCTCGTTGATTATTGGTTTAAAATAGATATGACAGTGTTCTCCAATGAAAATGCGAGTTACTAACTGTAAATTCTAATTTCGAGCTGGCAAATGAGCTAGATGCTTTACCTAGATCGTTATCCAGAAGTTACAAACCTATCGATGAGAATATACATGAGATCAAGGTTGGCACAGATTCAAGTTTATTATAGTGATTTTCTTAGCCGCGTATGGCACAGATCGTTAACCAGTGTTGCCACATGCTTATTTATCATAGGGGTAGATTATCACGAGATAACCGGGTTAAATTGTTTTACAAAGGGGTAGATGTACCCCGAATGGTGTGTCACGGCCTTGAATTTTTACTCCCAATGTGCGTAAAGAAGTTTCACTTAAAAAAAGGCGTTAAAGACAGCTGGAAAGTGAAAATCGATAATAAAATCGATGATAATAATTTTGGCTATTTTGGCCCTAGACGTCATTTACTTAGTCCGTACTCTTCATTATCTTTTAATGGAATTTACCTCCAATTGGTCTTAAGAACGTTGTAATTTATTTTTATATTGAGCAAAACGGTAAGTTATAAAAGACTGGGAAAAAATCTAAATTTTAAAATTCTTGAAGCTTTTATGAATCTGCTGAATAAAACAGAATAACATAATTATGTATCAGATTTCTGCAACGAATATTACTGCTTGAGCATCAAACATGCATATTTAAACGGCTTTTACTACTATGTTAGTTGCTGAAACACATCGAACGTATTCATTAGTTTGCAGAAATACGGGAACGCAGAACGGAACTGCATAAAGTAAGCGAATATTATGTTCTTGAACAAACACAACAACCGATGTATAATTTGTAACGCTGAAAATTGGAACAAATATTAACTCACCCGTTGCATATTCAATAGGAATTGTGAGCCATAAATAAAAGAATATGCCTTGCTTCTATTTGTATACAGGGTATCACTGGCTGAGTTAAGAGAACCTTCTAATGCATATTAGAAGTTTCTAGAGAAGTAAAATATCTAGATTGAAACTTTTTTTTGTACATAGTAAAAGATTAAATTTACAAGAAAAAATCCAGAAAAAATCCAGTGGTTCTCAAAATTTTAGGAAAAAAATATTTTTTTTGGAGTAAAATAACTCGGATATTTTGGATTTATTTGTAAAACGACGAAGAGAAAATATGTTTCTTTTATCGAGATCAACTACATACACTTATTTAAGACTCGCTCTGTATAGGTTTGATTTTGCTTTGTTTCGTAGCTATAGAGGGTAAAAGACTTATTTTTTTTTGGATTTATTATAATTTTGTTCAAAGTTGAAAATGAAATTTCGAGGATAAAAGTTAATATAAATGCTACTATGTTTTAGTTTAACAAGGACGTTTATATGGGCTATCATTGAAAACATTTTCTAAAAAAAAAATATGCGCTACTGACTTTTTTGATTTTGCTTTGTTTCGTAGCTACAGGGGATTAAAATCTAAATTTTTTTTCGATTTTTATAATTTCCTTCCTCCTTGCAATTTTGAGAGTTTAACATAATTAGTGCAAGTATGATTGTCCTTTACTTATGAAACGTACAAAAATTACTAGACTTAAAATTTCTCTTTTATAGATTAAAATTAAATAAATTAACTTAAATTTAATAAATTAATTAAAATTAAAAAAATTAAATAATTAAAAAAGCCGTGTAAAAATAGAATAGCAAGCTTCAATACAAGGAAACCTTATCAACTTATCAATTTGTAGTCATTTGATATAAATTGCAATTAGTTAGGCCTGTTTTTGTTGAATTAAATGAAAATAAAAATGTCAATAATGTCAAAGTTTTCTTTTAAATTAAAATTTTGCAATGTTGCAATATCCCAGACTATTAGTGTGAGACCCCCGATTTTTCCCTCCTTTTCTCTATCCCAGACTTTTCTTTAAAAAAGTTGCAACAATATTTAGCTCGAATATTTTTTAGTGTAAAAATATCTTGATAAAATTTTTAATTTTTTTAAATATTAGCAACATTAGCTGAACTAAACCTTAAATATATTTAATTTCCGAAAGACTTAAATATGTTTTGAACTACGAAAACCAGATATATGTCATATTTAAAATCACAACAACCTACTAAAAAGCATAATAATTTTATAGTTTTCTTTTAATAATTCTGTATTTAATTTTATCAAATTTTTATGAGTACGGTGTATCATATTTCTTCAACAATTATAACACAAAACATATTAGGATCATTAAACATTGCATATACTTCCGTTCGGTCTGTCGTCGAGGCAGCATCGTATGTTGTCTGATGGCTGATTGTTCGGGAGTCCAAGTTGTTATTCTGAAAATACAATTGTAATCGTTTTATAAAAGTCTATTATTTTTTGGTGCAAAAGTGTTAAATTGAGTTCGTGTCTCATTCAGATACATATTTTTGTAAAATACATTTAAAGAAAATCTTTTTTCACGTTGTCACGGGGGTAACCAGGCCCTATGTAGCCGGATGCTACCAGCGTGGGAGAAGAGAAGGTCAGATTGATAATATTTTTAAAAACAACCTTTTTTCACGTTGTCACAGGGGTAACCAGGCCCTATGTAGCCGGACGCTACCAGCGTGGGAGAAGCTTTCGGATTGATATAAGAATTTTTTTGTTAAATTTAAAAACTATACAAATATTCAAGAGAAACGACTCTGAGTCGGACGCTTTTACGAGCTTCTCTTGTCTTAGATTAAAGAAGAAAAAAGGATAGATATTCTATCACCCGGCCGGATAGTCCTGGAGCTGTGGCCGTAAAACTAAATTGAATGAAACATTGCATATCTTAAAAAACAAGAATTGGCGTCATGGTATATTTCCTATAAAGTCCCCAATTACTAGGTAGTTCTAACTAAAGCCCAATAAAACAATATTTGTATATTATGAGCAATAAATATTTTAAGGAGACAGAAATATCCATGAAGACAAAAATAGAGCAAAGTTTTTAGTTGTCGATATTTTTAGAAATAATTTAGTAACAGCTGGCATTAAAAATTTATACGTTAAATGTATCGCAATCTTCGAAATAATATTCTACTCTATAAATTATACAATACGGTCGAAAAAAAAAACGGCGTCAAAGACGGCTGAGGAATGAAATTCGATGATAATTTTGGCGATATCAAGCCCTAGATAACATTACTTAGCCCTTTCTTTGTTCTTTAATGACGCTTACTGCCAGTTGGCCCTAAGAACCTTGTAATTTATTTTATATTGAGTAAAATGATTTTTAAATAGTGTAGTTTAAAATTTGAAAAAAATGGATTTATGTGGCTGTAAAATGACCGCATTTATATTTTTCAGTACTTTGTAATTTAAAACATTTTATTGTCAAATTTAGTATGACAAACAATAACACAAGCAATATTTTTAATACAGATTAACTTTACTAGCACATAAAAAAAACTTAAACGTATTATAAAAAATGGAACCGAACCAAACATTTTTAGTATTCAAAATATAACTTTGCCAACTCACAAAAACTAATTCGTACCGAACATATTATAATAAAATAAACCAAACGGAACCTTTTAAATATTCAAAAAAATGTTTTTAACCACTGGAAGAAGATAGAACTATCATCTAAATGTCTAAATCTTCTTTTATAGGTAGATATCTACCGGTAATACAATTGACTAGTCTATCACTGTAGTTTTTGCGAACAAATTTGTTGCATTAGTTGCAAAAACAAGTATTTTTATGGGTTTCACAGGATGGCAGGGACCAACTCGCTTCTTATTGTCTCTAACTGGTACCTTTAGTTCTGGAGCATATTTAGCCACGAAAACTTGGAAATCTCTCGGAAGGGTTTGCATACTGACTCTTTCCGTAATTACTACAGGTTATAAACATAATATATGTATTTAACAGATTATTACCAACGCAATCGAAATAATTGATTAACAATTTAAAATTACACCAAATAAAACAAAATAATTAAATAATATGATGTAAACTATTTTACTTACATAACCGGGTGCGTACCGGCGCGGAGTACCGCAACTTCTGTAGTTGCCAGGTTTACGACAGAATTGCTACTGAACCAAAATCGCTGGATACGCAACTACTACGACCCAGGGTGTCAAATATCCCTAAATAAGAATAATTAATGGCACCACCGCCCTACGTCCAATGGATATTTTGTTTTAACGAAATTAGTAAAATTGCGGTACAAAATACCGGACGCGCCTGGGCTTGAGGGTTAAAATGGGATAGAATTATCCTATTTTAATCTTTCTATAATTAGTGTTAATTTTAACAAGTTTTATGTCAAGTTTTAATAAATGACGTCTAGAGATTGACCTCGCTAAAATTATATGTCTTTGCCGCCGTTTTTTCTAATCATACTTGAAAGGTGAACAAAAACTATGAATACTTTTTATCAAAAGCAGACAAATTGAATATAATAATGTATAACAGAAGTTGTGTTAAACCATGTATTATTTAAAAAGTTTTAATAAGTTCGAAACGTAATCCCAGGTCAAAATAAAAAAAAAAACTTTAAAAATTATATTTAATTCAATATCTTTCAGAGCTAAATCGCAAAATTAAAACAAAAGTTTGTTACAGCTCGGTGAAACAATTAAGAAATATTTAGTTTACTTAAGAAATATATAAGTAGAATTAAATTTGAGACCCAGAGAAATAACAAAAACTCTTAAGTTGGTGAAGGAACTAAATGGAAAAAATTAAGAAAGTTTTTCATTCTTATTAAGTGAAAATGTCCGTTTTAATAAACCTTGTTGTGTTTTTTAATCTATTCATTACTTTTATTTCTTCCTAGAATATTACTGAAATGAGAATTAACAAAAAATAAATGAGTTTTTTTTTGGCGAGATAGTGTTTAGCCTATAATGGAAAGAAAAAATAAAAATTCTCTAATTCCATTATTCATTAAATGGAAAACGGTGAATTTAAAGTCGAGTATGTAGCCGCTACCGGTAACCGACTTTCCAGGAGCCAAAAAGTTAGAAAACTAGAACTAATCAAAACTAAAAAAAAATCGAACTTCCATTGTCTTTATTTATTTAGCTTCAGAATGGTTATCGTTACTCTGCAAAATCCCTCGAATATATGAAATTGTAAGACTGACTCATTGGTGCGCATCTTTTTTGCCGATTCCACATGCCAAAGGAACATCGGAGAAGATCGGGCGAATAGCCAAGCAGTATAAAATGAAAACTGTTTTTAAGTCTGGGATTACTCTAAGAAGTAACAAAAACAAAACAGGAATCATCAAAACAAGAGAAAGAGTTCATCTACCAGGTACCTTGCGAGTGCGGTGAATCGAATATTGGAAAGACAAAACGTCCTCTACATGTACGACTTGACGAACATAAAAAACATACACAAGGAGGTGAAACAATGAAGTCGGGCATTGCAGATCATGTGTGATCTAAACCCCACAACATACATTGTTCGGAAGCCCGGGTTGTCCACAAAGAACCCCATTGGAAAAAGCGCAATGCTTTAGTTTTATCCTTGAAAATATCACTCATATTTCCAAATGCTACCCATGCAATCATTGTCTACCACATTCAAAGTAGAATTAATCATATTAGATGTTCTATTTATATATCAATATAACAACAATAGTTCAAGGTTTACGAATTATTGCTAGTCAAACTTCTTAATCTCCTAATATTATTTTAAAAGATATATATTACCCGAAAAAAAAATTAGGAAGAAAGCCTACAAAAAAATGAGAACCTTCCAAAAACATAGAATATAGAAATTTTTGTAATGCAATTTTTCTACTACAAAAAGATGATGTAAAACCATTTACATTTTTATTGGGGGAGGATATCGACTGGGAGATAAAGAAATAAAATAATATGCTATGCTGACGATGCAGTATATCTGAAGACGATAACCTTACAAAAGCTTCTATATAAGTTCCAACAAACGGCAAAACTATTTAACATGCAAATATCCGTGAAAAAATAAACAAAATCCCTTACAATATCTAGAAAGCCTAGAAGATGCAAACTCGCAATCTAGAACAAGTGATGTCATTTAAATATCTAGGGGCAAATATAACAAGCACTAGGAATCCCAAAGAGGAAGTAAAAATCCAAAAAATAAAGGCATCATTAATATCAGGATATTTAATGAAAATAATTTGGCGAAATAAATATATGAGCGTCAGAAGCAAAGTTGAATTTATAAGGCTTGCGTGAGACCGGTTATGACATATTCGATAGAGACTAGAGCAATAGAAGATTATTTTCTTTTTATCTATGGACTAGAGCAGAGAACACAACAACAAAACGGCTCCTAAGAACAACAAAAATGCGAACACTTAGATCAATTACATGATATACCTTATATGACCGGAAAAAAAGTGAGGATATAAGGAGAAACATGTGAAGTACAGGATGTAGTAAGATGGGCAAGAACCAGGAGAAGAGAGTAGAGAGGCCATGTGGACAGGATGCCAAACGACCGTTAGCGAAAATTGCTAAGGAGAAAAGACCCAACACGCATCGACCGCCGGGCCGCGACGTCTACTTATAAGATGGTATGAAAGTTGGTCTTCATCATCTCATCTGTTCTTAGGAAAACATCCTAACGTACGAAGAAAAAGAAGAAGACATTTTTATTGAAGCACCTATTCAACAATTTTGTTATAAATTTTAGTATCAATATTTGACATCTTTATTTCAGTAATAATTATAATTACTTGGCAATTGCTCGATATGATTCTATATTAACTAAAAAAAACTTTTTTTAAGTTGTATTTTTTAAATTTTTTTCTTAATAATCGAATTTTGGTGGATTATTCTTTTATACTAATGGTGCTGTGCAATTGGCAAGTCATTATAATTATTGCAGAATAAAGATGTCTAATGTTGATAGTAACAATTTATAACAAAATTGTTGAATAAATGCTTATAGAGAAATTAAATAAGATTAACTGACTGGTTTTACATGGGATCTCACAACTTTTTATAGCGGAGGAATTGTGTTGCAAGAATGGGCATTTTTTACATTCTATGTTTTTGATAGAATTTAAATTTAAATGAATCAAAAGTATTTCACAAATATTTAAAACACTCCTAAAATACTATAGAATCATTACACTATTTCTGCAATCTTATGACATAATAAATCTTCAAAAATAAAAAATATTTTCTTCTTTAGAACTTCCTAGAAAATTACAATTTTACACTAAACGTCCCTATTTACTCCAACCTCAGACTTTAACTAAAGTGAGAATAAAATATAAAGCCACGAAGTCTATGATAAAGTGTTTCATTTAAAGCGTCTTATAATAAATTCACTATACTGTATTTTCGTAGCATATTTTTAAACTTGAAGTTCGTAGTAGTAATAAAATACCCCTATAAAATCTGGTAACTAATAAATTCCAAACAATTCTAAACTATGATGTTTTATATTCGGTAGTAACATAGACTAAAAAGTTTACATTTTGTTTGGAAAGTTTAAATCTAACTTGTAAACAGTAATAAAACCTACGGATTTTTAATACAAACAGATTAGTTTACATGATGTATTTTTTGGTATATTACGCTTATTTTACACTATAATTTTTAAAGACATTGTAATAAAATACTTCCATAAAAAATATCCCTCCACTACAAAAAAATGAAATCTTATGTAAAACTTATTGTATTAGAGTATAAAGTTATTGTAGTTATAGTCTCTGTGGAAGTACCTATTCAACTGCTTTGTTATAAATTGATATCTAATCAATTACTTATCAACATTTTTACAGTGAGTGTATTAATATTAGACTTCTTTATTTTTATAATAATTATAATAACTTGAAAATTGCACAATATTCTACTAATTAAAATACATTATTCTTAAAGGCTGCCATTCACTAGGCGATAAACGCAGCAATCCGATTGAGCGATCTCGTCTCTTTCGATCAAATTATCGAAAGATCTCCAGGTTAGTGCCAAGGACTGTATATATTCTAAAGGACTGTTCGATCGCGTCAAATCGCCGCACAGTAGGCAATATGTTCAAACCAAGTTGCAAAAATAACATCCACAGTTAGCATTTATGGTAATAATATTAGATTGGAAACATATTAGTTAAGAGGAAACCATATAAAACTAACAAAAGACATATTCGGAGTCTCTTTCGAGGGGCTATAAAACGAACTTTGCGCAAAACCTACATTTTCAGTTAATTTGTGTCCAATAACTGCCTTTTTTCTACAATTTTTAAATAGTAGGCGTTGCATTCAAGTGACACAGTACACGACAATTGAATCGGACGACCTTAGCTTGCTGTCAATAATTATTGTGAAATTGTCATAACGTGTTTTACGTAGATTCCCGGTTGCGGTAAATTTAATGTCAAGGTAAGTAAAAAGTATCTTTTATTTTGATTTTTGGATAAAAACTAGGTAAAGGTCAAAGCAGAATATAATTATTTAAGGGTTTTTTTGATAGTGGCATATATTCTATCTTAGAAAAGTTAAGTCAAAAAATCCCAAAAAATCGCAACATTAAATTTATTGAAAGCGTAAGCCTCCATGCATATGTGTATAGTAAGATCCTTTATGTGGATATTTCTCATAAATTAATTTTTATAGTAGCTAGAGCTAGAGAAGAACTTGAAATATAAAGTTACGTCATTTTTCGCAAGATTTCCGAAGAGGTATGTCATAAATGTCAAATGACATTTTTTGACAAATTGGCAAATTTTGACAGCACCTAATTTTTTAAATTAAATGAAATGGATTTTTCTTTCAGATTTAAAAATGTGCACTTCGTGACCATTGCTTCCAGCTGTTATAAAACAAAATATCAGTAAATAGTAGGTGGTAAAATAAAATTTAGGTATTTTTAGGTATTTTTAATACGTATAAGCTCTATATTCTATCTTATATCTATATTTTCTAAATCGTCATTGTTTAATTCTCAGAATATTGTTACTTATTTAAAATATGATAATAAAATATTGTTCACATATTGTCTGGTATTATTAGAAACCCAACTTATTCAAATGACAAACAATCTTGAATAAAAGTTCGATTGAATTAGTATACTTAAGGTTTTCTTTTATACATTGACACCCCTTTATCTCTTTTATTTGACGTTTCCGAAAACTGTCTCAAATGAAAGTGGTTTTGAATAAATTTGCCAAAAAAATCTATTTCGCATATACAAAGCACTTCAAAAAGTCTGGGCGTGGTTCAACTATCTTATTTCAAATTAGGTATAGGCTATGCTACATAAAAGTAGTAATAAAAAATTGAGTACTAATTTGAAATAAGAAAGTTGGGCCACGCACATGATTTCTAAGGCACCCTGTATATGCAAAGAAGACTGTCTTGAAAAATGTAGTCGAGACCATTAAACTTTTATTCAAGACACTTTTTTCGAAAACGTCGAATAAAAAAGATACAGAGGATGTCAATATATAAAACAAACCCTGTATATGCCGGAGGAGTAATAATTGCTCAATATTTGTCTGTTTCATCTTGGTTCTGCAAAAAATCGTAGAATTAAGAGAAATGTAAAATATTCTTACCGCATTTTGGTAGTTGTATTAGTCAAAATATGATTTTTCCCCATTTTATAAATCCCCCCGCCACCCCCACCCACTCTCAAGTCAGCCAAAACTAACTGGATTCACGGGCTACTGGCATAGAATGTTTTTACCAAATTTGAATAAAATCGTACAAAAATAGAATTTTTGCAACATACTTCTGGATTTTTGCCCACTGTGCGCCGCTATCGTAGTCACCATGGATGCTTGCGTCACGCAGGGACCAGGGCTCCACAGTGCGGCGGATGGTTATTCTAGCGGGACAAAATCTCAGGAGCGATATGATATGGTTGGTTGATAAAAATGTATCGAAATACAAAGAATATATACGACCAAAAATAATTCATGCATTTTCATGGATCGCCCAATCAGTGGACGTCAGCAACGGGTTGTTCGACTATTTTTATTATTTAGTACGTGAATGGAGAGTGTCGGATATTTTCGATTAATTTCTAAAAAATTGATTGACAACCAAATTGCTTGAATGTCGCCTTATAAATGGTCCGTTTCAAGCAACCAAATTTCCAGTAATTGAAGCTAAAATATAATTGCCAAAAAACTGCCAAAAAATGTTTTACTACTTAAGTTTCATAACCAACAACATATACCGGGGGTGTTTCTCAAAACTGTTGTTTACGATATTCTCCGATGGTGGCAGAGAATGGATAAATGTTGATGGGTAATTAATTAGATAACAATTTATGACAAAGTTTCTTCCATAGACACTAACTAAACAATTATTAGCATCACTATACAGGTAGAATCGTTACCTATTCCAGTTTTATTGCATATTAATGAACATTCCATTCAGTATAGCACCGTTGTGGCACGTGGTATGCAACCACGTCCCACGCCAAAACAAAATTAAACAATCAGTCCCATAGATAGCTCCATCGTTCTATTTCGGTACAAATAATAATAGTCCTTGTTCTAGCTTAGTGCAGCAAATTAAATTATTAAATAGATTTAAATTATCCACGGGCCATTTGGCTTGCAGTGAGTGTGACGCGTAGTTCGCTGACACGTGACAAAATAAACCAAATATTGTGTCGTTTTAGTTTTTTAATGGTACATTTATACGAGTCCAGTTAACTGCTTAAGTTACTTGAAATTACATAATATATGGAGGTTAGGTTACTCTGTTTTTTTTTCTCAGGTAATATTTCGACAGACGAAGACAGAAAAAATATACCAATCCATTTATTTCACTAAAAAAAGTGTCTAATAGTTTTTAAGTTAAATATGTATGGGTTTATACAGGTTGTTAATTTGTTTATTATTCGCGGCAAGAGCTTTATGGTTGAAATACGGCAACCTCGGCCCGGAGAGACGACGCGACGCATCAGTGTTGCCATTCTGTTCCCCAATAAGTAACCGTCCAGTTAACAATCTGTATATAAATCCATCATGCATCGTCTCTTCTTGTTTTTAACCAGATTTATTGGTTTATTTCAAATAATTACAGATCATATTTCAATATTATTGGTTTGACTCAACGATGAACGGCAAACGGACCCCAATGCCTATAAACTCGACTTAATATTTTTGAGTTGTCAAACACTTGCCAAATTATAGGTTGAGATGAACCGCCTATTTAAAAATAGACATATTTATTTAAATTCAAAACATTCATTTTTGAGACACTCTGTATACATAAACAAAGTTATTGATTTTTAAAAATATTATTCACAAACTAGGGAGAGGGAAATCAGGCGACGAACAGAGGTGATATTTGTTAGATAATAGCTTCTAAACTACCGTTCGAGACGCATTTAATATTATTTTTGGTTCTTGAGTTCTGTGACAAAGAATGTTATTAAAGGTAAAGTAAATGTTTTCTCATTATTTAACTAATGTTAACTAAATCATATTATTTTGTTTTCTTGTTGTAATTCTGTTCTAAAGCTTTTCCTTATTCATTTGATCTGACAAAGACAATATATAACATGTGTATGCATTTAATGGAATCTATTTATGCTGTAAATAATTTCAGTTTAAAAGTAATCTAAATAAAATTGTTTACTGTTTCTTAGTGCCGATGTTTGTGATTTGTGAGCATAAGAGCCTTGTTGAGTGTACTAACAATTTTCGACCTTGCATGGGCGAATATCTTAGCTCGCAAAAAGGCAAACAAAAACAATAAATAAAATAATTCATAGAATAACTTACAATTTATTGAATTATAAGATATTGGCGCCAAACCTTCAACTTTAGCGTCGATTCCGCAACAAGGGACTTCGTACCTACGGGTGGGGACCCGTTAAACTAACAAAAACCTCTTCAGTTTTGAACGATATAAATGTGGCATGTTTTGAATGTATTAAACTATAAACCTAGGTATGAGGACAGTTTCTATATTATTATTTCTCTTTTATTAAAGTTCAGGACAGCATAGTTAGATTCTCTGGAATAGTGATCATGGTTTTCTCTGCCGTGCTCTTTTACATGTGAATTCCAGGCAGAGTACGGGACTCCTTTCATTTCATTTAATAAAATAAGTAGGGCCATTTACAAATTTAGCGTTTTATTTACATAACCTATTCTCCTCAAATTTCCCAAAATATTGCCTCTGTCGAGGCGCATCTGAGGTAATCATAATAAAAAATATTTAACACAACGTAGGTTCCTTTCTTTCTTTTAAATTTCTTGTTATACAGTTGGCCAAAATATTACCTCTTCAACTTTGTTGACGAATTTGGGTTGTTACACTACAAGGTTATAATTTTGTGTTAAGTTATGTTAAATAGAAATGATAAATATTTCGCATTTTGCATTTTGGACTGTGTAATTATGCGTGTTTCGTGTTTTTTAAAATTAAGTGGAGGAAAACTCGAGGAAAAATTAAGTGTTGATTCAGACCATAGTTTACAATTATTATTAATATTCGGTGCCCACAGGCACACTTTGCCGGAGTTGTATTAGCCACGAATAAAGTTTGTATACCATCTCGTATATAGTACCAAAAACTGAAGTATTTGTTAAATAGCAACACACGGCAGGTAAATAATAAATTTTAGTACTGCAGAGAGATGTAAAAAAATACTGGTTTAAAAAAAAAAGATTAAAGTTAATTAACCAACTTTCAAGGTACAAAATTCAGTAAGTGTTATTATTAATAAAATATTTCGTTTTATTTATGTTGCGTTATATTTATTCCTGTGCAATGTGTTAATTTTCTTTTGAAGAGAAACTTCTTTACCCGCATTGGGAGTAAAAATTCAAGGCCGTGAGACACGTGCGAAGTTCTAATATAAGGGACCCTGAATTATCTTTTTATAGGTAAGTAAGGTATTCAGTTGTATTTTTATTTATATTAAACCACACGGTGGGGGGGCATACTTTCTGGTTAGATTTCCTAAGAACATTGATATTTATGAGTGGCTAAATGTTTTTTTTTTATAATTTAATATTTTTTGACAGTAAACATTCAATTTATTGTTCAAATAGTGCCATTTACAAATATGAATTTTTAAAATTAATATTTAAACTTGGCGGGTGGACGATGGTTCCCCGACAAAGATAGACACAGTAGAAGCACCGCGTGTGCAACAAAGAAAGAAGACAAATGTAAATCGTTGATATGTTTGCGATAGTTTCCATTTATTATTTACGTATCTACGTAATATGATCCAGGCTTCTTACAGTACTCCTTACAGGCCTTTTACGCACTGTCGCCATTTTGAATCAACTAGTAGAATTTTTTTTATGAAATCTGTAAACTCGGAATATGCTTTTTTATATTTTGCCATAATATTTTCTGATAATTTTGAAAGGTACATAAAATATTTATAGAACCCTTGACATACACGTGAAATAAACAAAACAAACTTTATATAAACATTATTTTATTTATGTTACAAATAAATAGATAAAACAATTAAATAAAATTTAATTAAATAATAAAGTTTTATTGACATTCTTTTTGAAGCTTTTCTGTTCATAAATTTATTTAATAGAATAATCATTTTTCGAACGGTAACTGCAAATACGTAAGGTATTGTGTTAAATATATGAGGCCAGTTATTTTTTATATTTGTAATAATATTTTTAGCATTAGCTATTATCTTCGACTTCTGCTGCTTAACAAAAAGTTAATTATTAAGTAAATAATCTAAATGGTTTCATGTTACTTTGTCGCGTTAAAGAAAGAAAGAAAGGAAGAAATCGATTGGGTAAATTATTGATGGTATTATTTACCAATCGATTAACTATGAACTACTTAACTTTTTAAGATCTACAGTAGATAAAGGAATATTCAGAAAATTATTCAGAAATTTTTTGGAGTAAATATTTTTTTGTGAAAACACATTATGAGAAAGAGCTTATCTGTTGAAAAGTTATAAATTAAATAATGGCATGCATGCATTTAACTCTTTTTGTTCTGAAAACTCTGAAAAGAGTCTAATTAGATAGAAAAGAAATACGGTCATAAAAGGAAGTCAAATATCTGGGAATACCCCCGGAGATTAAACTCCCTCCATAAGGACATTACCAGCAAAGCAACAAAGGCTCTCATGATACTCAGAAGACTGGCGGAAAATAGATGGGGACGCACCCCTAACATTTTGCACTGGATGTATACCATGATAGTAAGACCCACGATTACTTATGGAGTAGTTGTTTGTGGCACAAAACTAAAGCAACGTACAGCAAGACAAAACCTGTGCAAAACGCAGAGACTGGCATGCACCTGCGTCACAGGAGCAATGAGAACCTGCCCAGCATTAGCAGTGGAGGTCAATCTAGACCTAAGACCATCGCACATTGTCATTGGTAGATATGCCAATGCGACAATGATTAGAATAGTCACTGACGGAAATATCACTGGGAAAATTATCAGCTCAGGAGCTTTAAAGACCTTCAAAAGGAAAATTGGACTCCTCCAACTCCTAATGGATGATATACAAAAAATGCACAACTTTGAAAAATACCTCACTCTAGCACTGAGCAACAAAAACAACTGGAAGAGAGAAACGAGTGAACGAGAGAATCGAGAGAACTTGCTCAGCAGTTAAAAACTATACCACAACGTGGTATATGGATACTTACAAAACTAAAGCATGGACAGGGATAGGAGTATTTGGGCCGTACACTAAATACTCCGAACTACGGAGTCTTTTGGCACCTACCACAGCATCTTTCAGATATAAATCTACGCTATCTAAAGATGCTTACAATTTATCTTAGATAGGAACTATTGGAAACAAGAAATAGTTATCTTATCCGATAGACAAGCAGACTTAAGAGCAATAATCTCAGTAACAATCAATTCGAACTTGGTCAAAGAATGCATAGAGAAGCTCAACAAATTAGTCCTCCTACTCTGTAGGCCAACTCCCAAGGGATAGAACGTAATGAAAAAGTAAACGACCTAGCTAGAAAAGGAGCGAACACTCCACTAACTGAAGCAGAACCGTTCTTATTTCCAAGTGGAAATCAAACCGGTCTAAGACACTCGAAGAAATTTTTCAGGACTTATGACTGAGAAAAATAAAAGATTTTCCTTGATTTAGATAAGAAAAATCTTCGGACTGTCACGGGGTATTCAACAGGACATTGTCTCCTTAATGAACACCTCAGTAGATTGAATCTAAGAAACAATGGCGAATGCAGATTCTGTAGAGAAAATGGGAAACACCAGAACACCTCATCATTGAGTGCGCCGAGACAACAACCAGTCGTGTTATAAACTTTTGTACGACTGATATCGAAGGTGGAGAACCAACCTCTGTAAAGCCGTCTCAGATACTGGCTTTTATCGAAGCCCTGAGACTCTATGATGAGTTATAACTCAAGAAAGGGCACAATAGATCAATAAGACCAATAAGGTCGCGGTGATTAAATCATTCTACAATGCAAGTAACTCTATAGAGTAACAACTAACTCTAGAACTAACAGAAGAATACAGAAATTAAATTAAATAAAAATAAAGCTTATTTAAGTAACTAGTAATTTTTATGAACTCTTCTTAATCAAACGACATCGTTTTACAACAAAAGAACCATTTTCTTGAACGTCTGCCCATTTAAACGTACAAAGACGCGGAACGAGACAGAATATCCTAAATCATGTTCGTCCGTTGACGAATCGGGCCTTTTGCCGTTATGCGCCACAATTTCTCGTGCGGGCGCATCATTACCGACTGTATAAAATTTAAAATTTACGAAGAATTCCGCCCCGGTTCTGACAATGCAAACGGCACACTCGCCGGGCCCGAAATTGGCGAGCGCTTGGATAAAGCAGGGCCCAGGCAGAACAATTATTAGCACGAAATATTATCTCATTAAAATTGAATTTTTAGAGAAAAAAGACTGTATTTCAGGGACTCTACATTAATTTTGTGTATGTTGAACGAAGGCTTTAAAGAAACCGCACGAATATCTTAATAGAAAATTTGTTTTTTTGCTTATTTGGTATTTGGAATATTGACTGTAAAGAATATAATGCTCTCCATGTATTCATGCAGAGACGGACCATACATGGACCATAGACGGATTATGGACGGAATTGACATCACGAATCCCTACTTTTGATAGTTCTGTTTGACGTTTCAATTGACACATTATGTTATTATATAATATTTTTTTGACCTTATGTTATGCTATTTAATATATAGGGTCTCTCAGAAATAAGTGCAAGTATTTTAACTGGTAGTATACAGGGTGGTTCGAACTATATTCCAGAAACTGGATTAGAATATTTCGATTTTTTCAAATAATTTCTAAAGCAACGTCAATATTTGGATGAAAATTGGTATATGGGAGTTTTTTGACATGAGAAATTTGATTTTGATTTCAATATGATTCCTACTTGTAGAGAGCGTCATCTACTTATTTTTTAACTGGTTTGAAGAGTAATAACTTTTCATCCGTACCTGTATAAAACTACTGACTAAAAAAATATACATTTACGACTTTTTTTAGGTAAAAAGGTCTCTGGTAAAAATCGCTACGGGTAAGGGTTCTCGAGATATTTGGAATCGAAATTATCAATACCTGTCATTACTGACATAAATTAAAGATGTTGACTAAATAGTTATTACACTGAAATCATAAATTTGAAATTATTTTGTGTCAAAAGTTTAACAGAAACTGATTTATCATAGTTTTTTCGAAGACAAATTTATGATTATTTCAAAAAAATAAAAAGTTTCGAAATTTATCATTTCAGTGAAATAACTACTCAACATGTTTATTTTTTGTCAATAATGACATGTATTGAGTATTTCCATTCTAAATATCTTTAGAACAGTTGCTCGCAGCGATTTTTACCAAGAGACATTTTTTACGTAAAAAATCACGAAAATGTGTATTTCTTTTTCTAAAAGACATGTAGGTGGCGTCCCCTATAAATAGAAGTCATATTGACACCAAAATCAAATTTCTCATGTCAAAAAACTCCCAGACACCAATTTTCATCCAAATATTGACGTTACTTTCGAAATTATTTGGAAAAAATCGAAATAAAAATGAAACTTCTACACTGTTTCTCTGAAATTAAGCATTTTAGGACATACATTTATACGAACTTTTTTACTTATTTTTATCTGAAGAATATGATGCCCAAGTTTCCGAAAAACAGTTCGGACCACCCTGTATTTCGAATCCAAAAAGACGCTTATGAGTTTTATAAAAAAAATTATATTTTTCTTGACATTTTCCGGAAAATTTAAAAAAACTTTTTAGTGCCACTTGTTTATTCACCTGAAATTTCTTTACGGTGTATCTAAACCTTGCAGTGCTGCCACCTCCTACATTATCCATATTCATCATATATAATCACTGTAATTTTAAATTTCTACACAAATTACGAGTATTAATATTTTAATTTTATAAGTGTCTATAAGTAATAATTCTAGAAAAAAAACACCTTAATAATTAATATTTATTTTTAGTTTTGTTTTCAGCTACATATACTGAAAAATTAAATCTTTTTAACATTTCCATATTACGAAGTAGTTTTAATAAAAAAACAGTCTTTTAAGTATTTTTTCCATTCTTATCATTTTCCAGTTTTTAAGTATACAAAGTAGTGTGCGATTGTCGATATGTTTTGTAAATCAGTAGTTTTGGAACTTCATGAAATAAACTCTTAGAAATGGACACTGTTGCTATAGCAGTTATTACAATAACATGTAGTCAAGCAGTGCATTGAAATAAATTTTATTTATAAAAATGAAACAAAGAATTGTATCCGATGTTACCTCGATCTGCCATCAGTATATTTGTTTTGATATTGTGGGTAAGTTTTTTGTATTTCCATTTTGTGTGCTAACACAACTTTAGTAACGTATCTTGGCAAAACCCTTTGAATACTGTGGAGTTTTGCTATCTATTTCTTCATAAATATATTTCTTTTGACCATCTAGCAACACAGAGCGTCCAATAAACTGAAAAGTCCTTAAAAGTCGGTTATCGCCAGCGCAGCAGTTCTCAACATGTTGCCATTATTTTTTTAAAATTTCAAAGCTAAATAACTCGGTTATTTTCAATTTATTTTAATAATCGTAAAGAGAAAAGATATTTCTTTTGACCAGACCTATCGCCCTTTAAAATACTTGCACTTATTTCTGGGCCACCCTGTATATTCTGTAATTGGTTTTATTTAGAGGTAGTTGTATCAGAATATGTCATCTCTTGCTACTATTATTGTTAATTGTATATTTAGTTGATTTAAATTAAATATGGTTAACAATATTTTATAATTAATAAATTTATAAATGCATATTAATATTATTATCTATTACAATTTTTTAACAAAAAAATTAAAGTAAAACCTCTATTTGTTTACCAATTGGAACTAGCTATACCATCTATTATATTCGATAAAAATCAACTAATTTATTAGGATTATGACCAGAATGAAACCCTTACATTTATTAAGGTAATAAAAAAAAGTTCCAAGTGATTCCAGGTATGTATTTTTTTTCTTTATTTTTCCAGGTCTATATAAATCAAAAACACATTATATTAATGCCATAAATGAAATGCGAGAAACGTACTTGAAATTGTGGCTATTAGGTTAAAACCTGCCGGATCGGATGGTATAAATATTTCATTTACTTTTATTTAGGTACATATGATGGGAAAATAATTTAATTCCAAAAAAATCAATATTGATATAATACAATCAGGTCTGAAATAAATTAATAAATAACATCAGTAGAATAATATATTTAATTCTCAAAAAAATATCACTTTTTTCTATCATTTTACACTCACCGGCACGAAAAATGAACACTTTAAAATTTTCACGTATTTTGAAGTTTGATAGATTTTGTTCTAGTGGGCCGATTTTGATTATTTTTTAAACAATTTGTAGCTAAATTACTTGACTTTTTAGTACTTCTTTTTAAATTAAAAATGAAAGTTTCCATCTGTCAATTATACGAGGGAAAACAAAATTTTGATATTTTGGTGAAAGTTTGAAACACCTTGTGGAATATGTTAAGACAGCAAAGAATTTAAAAATCTAGGTAAATTATCTAATATTAATATAATATTAATATAATTTATTAATAATTATCTATTATTATATAATTGACAGATGGGAACTTTCATTTTTAGTTAAGAAAGAGATATTAAAAACTCCAATAATCTAGTTACAAATTGCTTAAAAGATTACCAAAATCGGTCCACTAGAACACAATATACAGGGTGAGTTTTCTACGATGTTCTTTATGGGTATCTCGGAAACTACTGGAGATAGAGAGTTCGTTATATGGGGGAAAGAATTGGGGTCATAAATAGCCTTTCAGATTTTTAAAAAAGTTCATGGCTTACTAGATATTTAAAAAAAACAAATTTCGGCTATTTTAAAAATTGTTCCTAATTTCATAAAAATCTATTTTAGACAAAAAGTTTTCAGATAAAAATTGTAGATAATCACATCCTTAATGAGATTGTGTTCTCCGTTTTTTTTCTAAAACCTGTTATTTTTGAGATATGACACAAATATATGTTTTTTTAAATGAAAACCATAGTTGGCCATGATTTCATTTTCAGTAATATAAGCTATAATCGAAAAAAACAAATTTCGGTTATTTTAAAAATTGTCCCTTATTCCATTAAAATCTATTTTAGACAAAAAGTTTTCAGATGAAAGTTGTAGATAATCACATCCTTAATGAGATTGCATTCTCCGTTTATTTTTCTAAAGTCTGTCATTTTTGAGATATGACACAAACATATATTTTTTTAAATGGAAACCATAGTTGGTCATGACTTCATAAAAAGCGCCATTTTCTAAGCTTTTCAGCAATATAAGCTATAATATTTTTTTTTTCGAAAAATTCCTGAGCCAATTATTATCTTTCTTGACTAATTTCACTTAGTTGGCATGGTATTCTTATTCTATTATGATTTATAACTTATAAAAGAACAGACAGATTATTTTAATAAACGGTTCTTTACAATTTCCATTACACAAACTAAAACTTAAAAAAATTATTTCACTACATACACTTTAAGTTATTTTAGAAAATGTTAAAAAAATCCGCCACTGTTTTGAGTACATAAATGCATCTTTTTAAAACTGAATTACCTACTAGCTTTTCTCACAAAACGACCGGTCGACTTTATTAAATTTCTCCCATGCCGCCTCTTAAAGTGCCTCTCTTAACTCATAAGTTCTTGTGTAAACCTTGCTGTTAACCATACCGCATAAAAAAACTCTAAAATGGATAGGTCGGGTGATCGAGGAGGCCCATGCAATGACCCTTCTTTCTATCTTTGAGTTTTTATAATTATGATGTAAATAATTTTTAGCATTTCTTTCATTATGGGGGAGGGAATGTCATAATCAAAGACATGTTGGAACCACTCTATTGATGCGCGAATCTCTAAATTTAACTTTTCTAACCTGTTTTGAAAACTGTTCTCTGTAAAGCGTATGTAACGGTCACCGGTCAATGTATTCTCGAAAATGTATAGTCAAGAAAACTTGAACCAATTATACGCGCTTTTCATTTGAAAAATTCATATTTACAATCATTGTTTATTTTCATTTGCAAAGTTTGAATGTGACAGTTATATTTCTGAGAGCAACGACGATTGAACTTGTTTTCATGGCTAACTAAGTGAAATTGTTTGACCTGTTTAACCACACAAAACTGCAATTCTTTCCCCATTTAACGACTCTCTATCTCCAGTAGTTTCCAAGATAAGCATAGAGGATATCGTAGAAAACTCACCCTGTATAAAACTTTAAAATACATTAAAATTTGAAGGTGACCCTTGAAGGTTTTTCGTGCCGGTGAGTGTATTTATAATTAGATTATATAAAATTTTATTTACCATATTACACGAACATATGTGTATATTTCTTACAGTTCTTTGTACTCGTGGAGTATATAAAATTTATTTTGTTTCCTTAAAAGACAATGCCTTCAAGACAAAGAAAATGACACTCTTTGTATACGTACGCACTACTCAACAACTATCCATGCGTTCGAAAATCGAGTTAAAACCGGTCCTTAATAACGTTCCAATAATTAGCGATAAATTAAACAGTCGCCAATTAGTATGTATGTACGTATAGGCCTTCCGTGTGACTGACTAAGTTAGAGGGCAAATAGAGCCTCGGTTCGTTATGTCTGTTTTTCAGATACCTAGTCCGATATTTGCTTTATTATCAAATTTGTAGCTGTTATTATACCGCTATAGATTGTTATAATTTTCATTTTTTTCTGTCGCAGAAAAACTCATATGCGTGTTGCGGGGATCGAAATATACCATCTCTAAAAATACAGTATGATCAAAAAAAGGCGTACAGTTGGCTTTGGTTTGGTTAAAAAACAACGTAATTTTCTAACAAATCGAAGTCTAAATTCAACCAATAAAATTAATATCGTATCATCGTATCGTCGGATAACGGATGCATGAAAATGAAGCTTAGATGAATTTTTCAAGAATGTTTTTTCAAGAAATGCTTTTCTGCCCTTTTTATTTACACTTTTATATTTTATTTTTATTGCGAATTGAAAAGTCCGGATTTATATAGACAACTCGTTAAACTGGGACTTGCACATCGAAGCTTTATCAAAGTAACTAATCGCTGCCTGTTTTGCGCTAAGATCAGTTTCTGAGGAACTTAACTTATCAACCTCTAGAATAGTCTATTATACCCTTTTTGAGTCGCATCTTCGCTATGCCATTCCATTCTGGGGTACCTGCTGCGCGACAAAGTTTGATCGTATTTTCGAACTTATTGGGACTGAACAGTAGAACTCACTGCCAGAATTTCTTTAAAAATTTCAAAATACTGACTCTTCCTTTTTTATTCGTTTATGAACCCGTTTGCTTAATCCGCAACCACATATCTGCTATTCCCGAAAGGCCATCTCACAACTATCCACTTAGGAATGCGGAGCACGATCTTTATCTGCCAACCCCGAGCTCAGAACTAGTTAAAGGCTCAATACTGTACAATGCCAAAAAAATGTACAATCATCTGCCTTTGAATATCAAGTTGCTTTCATTCTTTCCCGCATTTCGCAAAGCTCTGAAATTATACTGGAGAGAGCCCTATATGCGGTAAACGACTTTTTGTTATTGTTTCTTCTTCCAGTGTCATGTTCCTAGTGAACGTTAACGACTGCCATGTTAACAACATCTTTGTAACACTCTCGATCTTGCGCTACATGGAGTATTCAAGCCTGTCCATTGCCGCAAGTTCCACAACCACGAAAGCCTCTTGCGCCCAATCCACTGCTTTCCTTCGATTTTTCCGTTAAGGATCAGTCGGAGAAATTCATATCGAGGTCCTCTGGTTATATGGCCAAGGTATTCAAGTTTTCGTTGCTTGATAATACTCAGAAGTTGTCTGTCGTGCTCCATTCTTCGAAGAACTTCTTCATTTCTGGTTCTGGTGGTCGATAAAGATATTCTAAGCATTCTTCTGTATGTCCACATTTCAAATGCTTTGATTTTATTTATTGTTTCTTTATTAAGTGTCCACGTCTCACATCCATACAAAAGAATCGACCACACATAACACTTTGTAAACTTCTCCCGTATTTTGATGTTTAGTGAACTATTTGAGAGAAGGGACTTGAACTTCTGAAATGTATTTCTTGCTTGTTCTATACGACATGTTAATGTTTAATTATGAACATTCCCACATGAGTGGGAAGAGACAGCTCACAATAGAACGGATGGAGAAGAATTGTAAAGTCAGTTAAGAGCGACAACCAAAAAGTAAAGAGGCAACAAAGTAATGAGATTTTTGAATGTCTGGAGTGAGGTAGACAGATAACATCACGTATCGGGCTTTTCAGTCACAGAAAAGCTCATGAAAGAAAAGGCCTTGCGTGACCATCTTCTGATGCGTGTCAAATACTCGTCAGCGAGTAATGGCGGTATATGGTATGTATGTATGTAATTATGAACAATTTTGAATTTTAAAATTTTGATCATCTCACACACTGGTTAAAAGTCTAGTATTTAATATATTATGACTTTTAAATGATTATGCCCATTTACAATTTTCCTATTATAACATTTTATTGATACGCTCTTTTTTGTCTTCTGTAATGTCCATGTATTAATGTAGTAATTTTTTTTGAATTATAAGAGTTGTATTGTATGATATTTTTTTATTATTTTTATATTTTTTGTGCTTTTGTTTGTTTTGTAAACGCTTTGTCGATGAAGCTATTTTGGCTTTTTGTACAATAAAGCGTTATTTATTATTTATATGTGTTTCCAAGGAACATTTAATTCAAATACATATTTAATTAGTACCATATTTCAAATTGAAATGCTAAATAGCCAATTTCATCAGCAAAGACCTTGTAATTAAATTAGTAGAAAAGCAGTCGAAGAAGAACGTCTTTACTATAATTTTCCACACCGAAGGTAAAGGAGGCTTATGAAATACCGCGGTCTTTAACTGGCTAAATTGTATTTACTTTGAAAATGGGTCTCGAAAGGAAACGCTTTTTATGTCTATTGAAAAGCATTATACGAGGCCTATTTTGGGTAATAGCTGTTTCCATTTTAATGGAAAAAATGAATTTGCCTTGCCAGACAAGTTTTCATTAATTTTAATGATGAACTTTTAATCTAGAATAATTGGTCTAAGAGCCTAAGTATTAAATTCTTTTTTTCAAAAAATAATTCTATGTTCTGTGCAGTTTTTTTAATATTAAGGAGCCTATAGACTGTCCAACGACAAAATTATTGACGGTGATAGAAGTCTGTCATTTTAATTTCAAAGTATTTTATTTTATTTTGCAAAGATATAATTTGATGCAATTGGAACGCATAGCAGAAAATTAATATATTTAAAATTTAGGTTAGAAATGACCAAAAATATTGTGAAAAAAAAACTGTATAAAACTAAAAAAATCTAATCGAGTTATTTTATTAAAAAAAATAGGGTATGCGTTAATGCAAACCAAGCAAGGGTGTATTTTAAACATTATACACTACATACATACATACCATACACTAAAAAATAAAAAAAGGTTGCTTACTTTCAAGTTCAAGCAACTTTCTGCATTTATTATTACATTTATCAATATAAATTATACACAAATAAAAAAATTAACATTGCAAAGAAATAAATAAAGCACAACATAAATAAAACAAAATATTTTATTAATAATAACACTTACTGAATTTTATACCTTAAAAGTTAGTTAAATAACTTTAATCCTGACAACTCTCAAAAATATTAAGTCAAACCAATAATATTGAAATATGATCGTTTATTTTTGAAATAAACCAATAAATCTGGATAAAAACAACAAGAGACGACGTCATGACGGATTTATATGTAAAACCATCCATAGTTAACTAAAAAATGTTAGAAATAATATTTTTAGTAAAATAAATGGATTGGTATGGACGGCATCTGCTTTTCTTCTGTCATCGTCTGTCCAAATATTCCCTGAGAAAAAAAAAACAGGGTATTTTTTTTTCTTTCTATGTGTGCATTCACTCTCCTATCCTTGTACCATGCACCAACTTGTGCAGGTCCTTAATAAATAAAGATGGTAGCATAGTTCCCATGAAGATTGGGGACAGTCTCCGAATATAGCCACTCAGTGTGAAATAACTTCGGTTTTCTAAATATTACTTTTAATATATAATTTTGTAGGATGTTCAAAGGCCTTAAAACTGTTTTGGATGCATTTCCCCACACGAGAATGCCATATCTCAGAATAGACTCAACAAATGATCTATATATTAGGATCAACAGAGATTTGTTCATAAATTCTCTCAATAGATAAAACTTATAAATCAAAATTCTAACTGATTTTGCAACTTTATACACGTGTCTATCCCATCTCAGATGCTTGTCAATAATAACTCCTAGGTTAGTACATTGCATAGTTAGTACATTACATAGTACAAATAAGAATAAAAAATAATACATAATTACAACAGGTATTAAATACTACTCTAAAATACAAAAATAAAATATAAAAATTAATTAACTAACACAGACTAAACGGGATGGCCAGTAATATCACAGAATGTTTTGAGAATAGTGGGGAGACTGTCATGAAATACATCTACTGCAGTGGAAATTCGATTAAGATTCTGAAACATTCTGTAAATCGGACTCTGCAGCAATATGTTAGATCTCATAAAAGCAAAGAAAAAAGCAATATTTAATTATTCGCAAACTAGGGAGATGGAAATCAGACAACGAACAGAGATGATATGTATTCTTTGTTCCAACCCGCCGGCGCCGTAGAACCGTCACCGAACGATCACGCTCGTGCGCAGTAATTCAAATGTGTTCCAACCGATTTGACGGTTATCGGACGATCCTATTTGCGTACCAACCAGAAAGGTAATTTCGGTACATAGTCCAAATTGAGAACTGTTTGGGTTGATTTGCGCATTAAAGCATATTGGCAGGGATTATCGATTTTTAACAGCTGATTCTGGTCTGGCGTCTGGCTGATGCTTCTGTCTTGGTAATTTTTTACGAATTCGAATACGTGTGCGTTATACTTTTGCTTGTAAGTTTGTGTGGAGTAAATCGTTCGGAAATTTTAAATAATTTTTTTATTTATAAAATAATGTTTATTTATAAAATAATGTAATGCAATGAAATAACAGGAAACTACGCATAACAGGATCATAAAAGACAGTTGAAACAACACTCACCAACAATTACTGGATTCTGATTCTCCATTTCAAGAATAATAATTATTATTATTGCAAATTGCAAACAAAAATACAGGTTATGTTATGAAATTCTAAACAAAAAAAAACGATCGATATACGCACGCTTGACACTTTTGACAGTCCCGAAAACAATCCACAAAGCGTTCCAACGTTGATACTTTTTGCACCGTCACGAAACTATTCGAAGTCCGCGCATGCTAACAAAGTGTAAGAAAACCGATTCGAGTACGATTTCGAAACGATCCCGAAATGCTGGTTGGAACAAACAGATACTAGTTTTTAGTCTACCGTTCGAGACACATTGGTGCTATTTTGGTTTGTAAGTTTGGTCATAGTGACAAAGACTGATATTAAAGGTAAAGTAAATGTTTCCTCATTATTTAAGTAATATTAACTAAATCATATTATTTTGTTTTCCTGTTGAAATATTTTGTGCTAAAGCTTTTCCTTATTTATTTGATCTGATAAAGGTATCATATAACATGTGTATCTATGTATTTAATGGATCGATTTATGCTGTGAATAATTTTAGTTTCAGTTTAAAATTAATCTAAATACAATCGTTTACTGTCCATTCGTGTCGATGTTTTTAGTTAGTGTGACAATAAGGGCCTTGTTGAATGTATTGTTGAGCATTTTTCGATCGTGACTGGGCAATATCTTAGCAAAAAAAAACTATAAACAATAAATACAATTAACTCATAGACTAAAGATATTTGCACCAAACCTTCAACTTTAGTTTTGAGCCTCGAAACCAGAGCCTTGGTACCTGCGGGTGGGAACCTGCTAGACTAACAAAAACTTTTCCGTCCCGGCCTTCAATTATTTTTACTCCCTTCGAGCGCAAAGAAGTTTTACTTCAAAAACTGAAAATCACGCTCTTTTAAATTATGCATTTTAACAATTATTATTTACTTTAAACGCAAAACATTTTATGAAAATGTTTAGTTTTATATAAAAAAAATGTAAAAAATCAGTCATTCTGACAGAAAAATAATTTAAACAGGACCAACACCAAGCAAAGTTTTTCGAGTTGTCTCAAAACAGATTGAAGTTATCTGAGAGATTCCGAGCACCGTGAAAAGTTCAAATTACTGACATCGATTTAAAATGGCCGCTGTTATCTGGCTGAATTTATAACATGCGTTTTATTTAGGTTTTCCGGCAGAACAAAAAAAGGGAGAGCAATAAAAAAACAAATTTGTATCTAACGTTTAATTTAAATTTTAGTTTTTCTTTTATATTCGATAAATCTAAACATAAAAAAATATTTTGTTTTAATTTTTTTAGCAGAAAATAATTTATACAAACTTTTTTAATTATTTTAATCTGCAGACTACGTTGTCAAAGCTTTCAGCTTAGAATTCGGACCACCCTGTATAATAAAATTAATTAAAATGTTAGTAAAAATTAAATAAAATATATATGCTTGGTGCATTTCAGTTGATTTCAAAAAAAAAGCCGACCGCAGCGCTGTATACGGCAGAAATCAGATTTTTTCGCTATGTATTTTACGTCGCGCGTCGTCCCGGTTACAGTTCACGTTGATCGCATTAAAATAATATTGAAATCGTGGCTTTGTCATAATATTTAAGTATTTTAGTTACTTGCTAGTGCAGTTATTGAAACCATATAACACTCAGGTACGAGGTTTGTGTGATGTAACGCTGTTTCGGGTAGTAAAAAATAAGTGAAAAAGAATCTGAACTAGCCGTGGTGTTATGTTCTGACAATTTCAAATTTTAATAAAATTGTCCAAAATATATTAATGCGTACAGGAGAGCGTAATTAGGGCGTTGTTGGGTGCAATAACATTCAATAACTCAACTTTCCCGGATATTCAACTCTCCCGAAACAACATTTTTTAGCTTCATAGTTTCCCACACCGATTTGATCAAAAGTAAAAATGGATTCAAGCTGTTCGACGAAACAAGTGAGTAAGCAAAGTGCTCGTTACATAATCAAAAAATTAAATAAACATACAGGTTGTTAATTTGTTTTTTATTTGCGGCAAGAGCTTTATGGTTGAAATATGCCAACCTCGGCCGGCTCGTCGAGAGACGGATCGACGGAACGAGTCGGCAGCTTACAGCGCTTTCAGATGGAGCGGAGCGTCCGCGACTTCGAGCAAGTACCATGCATAGACAAACTAACAAAAGCAAGACTTTTCAAAGGTTTGAGGAAGTCGAATTATTGTTTTTGCGCTGGCCAGTTGAGTCAGAAATCATCGCGCAGTCGCACTCGTCAAACCTAACCTAAATAAAACGAAACACGTTTTTGCCTTGAACCATCCTTGAACGAACTGTTGAATTCCTGATTTTGCGTTTTGTTTGGTTATTACTATTATTTTATTAGCGTACAAAACGAAAACAAATAATTTAATACATTTTACATTTATGAAGAACATAATAATTACTGTGATTTACATATTATTGTGATTACATCGCTAACGTAGACAAAACGAAGGTCCTACAAATTGACTGTAAGTTATAAGAATCTTTATCTTTTTAATCTTTTTATGATTTGAATTTTCGTGCTTTATATTTTATAATAGACTCGAAATGTTAATATTTTTGCAAATTCTTGTGAAAATGTGAAGTTTATGTTTTTGTTTTATATTTGAAAAAGTTTTATATTTTTAAGATGTTTCTTGTTGTTCCTATTATTAATATTATAATATACATAATTATTTTTTTGTACCTTTTGAAGAATAATGCTTTTATTTCGTTTACCATAACTGTTTTTTTTATCATCTTTTTTGTTATTTTAATAAGAGAAATACGTTTTCGTTTATTTAACTTTTGTTTTTATATCTGTTATGTCCAGAAATTATTGTTTATTTTACCGATGGAAATAAATTTATTTGATTTTAATAAACGCTTTTTAATTAAACATCCTTGTCTAAAAGGCTACTACAAAATACACAATCCATAAGTAAACCGTCCTCGTCTAAAAGGCCAGTTGACGCAAGCGCGGTAATAAACTCTTATCAAACTTGTTACCGTTTTGCAGTACAGCGTTGACGCGTCTTGCTTTTGTTAGTTTGTCTATGGTACCATGAGTTTATATGAACAAGTTCACATGGGCGCGTATGCTCCGTTCGACGGAGTTTGGTTTAGAAATCTTGAAAAATCACGACGGACGGTCCGTCGCCGACGCGACGGTCCGCTCCATCTGAAAGCGCTGTTAGCTTATTAATACTCATTTGGAATGTAGGCAGTGTTGCCATTCTGTTCCCCAATAAGTAACCGTCTAGTTAACAACCTGTATACTAAGTGAGTATAAAATATAATTTGCAATATTACTGGTATGTTTTTTTTAATCAACTAGTAATTAAATGTTTTATGAACATCTTCTAAAATTATAATTATGTACCTTTAAAAATTTTCCTTATAACCGAAATAGCCCCAATTATGACCTCACTAGCAAAACCGGTGCGTAAAACTGTGGTCGCTACCGTAGTTGAATTCATCTAAAAAGTTTTTTTAGCTGGAATAATAAATTATAATACTAATTATAAGTTAGACTTTCTGAAAATATCAAAATATTTGCTTTTTTATTTTTATTTTTAGAATTTTCACAAATTATACTTCCTAACACTTTTAGAATAATTATATAATAAATTGTTCGTATACTTACTATTTAAACCGGTGTATTTGTATATACCAGTTGTTTACGATATTCTCCGATGGTGGCAGCACCGGCGGAGAATGCACCAAGTCTATAACATACGGTTTAAAAAATATCAAACAAGCTGGAATGGGAAACACGGGAAAAAACAACAAAAAAACGAGAAAATTTACGTTTAATTTAAATTTTCTCATTCTAAAAATCGTAGGTTGTTTGTTTTTCATCTGAAAGGATTTATTTGGGCTAATTAAAAGATTTCACTCGCTTGGAAATCGCTTTGTGATAGTACTGAATTAAACAAAATTCATTCGATTTTTGATTTTATTTCTATTGTCACAATGAACCATAGAATATGACATGCAAATCATTTTTTTCAAATTAAACATTTAAGTTTAATTATTATTATATTAAGTTATCCCTAGCATTCATTAAATAAATTAACCAGATTTACCAGAGATTTTAATATTTTGACGACATACATCAATAGTATTTTTCTTCCGAAAATATCTAAACTCCCTAAATCGAGTTGCCAAATCATTTAAAACTTTACCATTTAAATATCCATATTTATTAAAGTTATAATTGGGACGGAAAAAGTTTGTGCACAAGTATCAACTCTGTTAAGTGTATTTGGTTTAATTAAACGTTAATTAACTATATATTTTTAAATGCTTTGATTAAAGTAGATTTACCAACTAGTTAAGAAGACTACCATTACAAATTTAATTATTTTATTACATATTTTAAAAAAGAATCATCTCATAAAATGTGCATATTTATTAAAGATCACTATTAGATAATTATAATAATTATCTTATAGTAAAAGAACTTCAATCAGACCTTCTTTGTATTTGTTTTAAAAAACTAAACTGTTTTGGACGATGCACTCAACAGATGTTATCACTGTCCCAAAACATAAATGTGTTTGTCATTTTGAATATAACACAGTTTTCAAATTTAGAAAATGGAAAACGATATAAATATATTAATTTATACAGAGTGACACTTCGAAATAAAAAAAACGCTTTGATTTAAAGCAACGGTAAGATTTAAAAAAATAAAAATAAAACCGTAGATCATAATTTCCTGGATTATGAGAACACACTAGACAAATAAGTAGACTAAGTAATTAAGTAGATATTAAAACTAACTCGTGAAAAAAATAAATAATTTTAGAAAACAATATTAAATATGTTTTACCTTTACTTTTTAAAACAAATAATTTATAGTGAAACTGTGAGAGAAACAGAACATTTTTCTCTAAATAGCAACATACTTTTTCACTCTCTTTTTATTGGACTAAAAACCCAAATAAAATGTTGCTAACAGCAATGTCTTGTCCAGTCCTTTCTTGATCGAAGTTAGAAGACGATAAAACTTTTCAGTATTGCGAACAGGAAATTTGCTAACGTCTCCTGTCGATTTAGACAACGAAAAGAAAAAGTAGGACACCCTTGCAAATAAGAGTAAAATATTTTATATGTATAGTTTATTCTAGAACTTATATCTAGAGTTTATACTAGAATAAACTCTACATATAAAATCTATATATAGCTCAAAAATCGAAGCTATATGAGTATAAAAATTAGAAGAACATAAAGTAGTAAAGGATTAAACATTAATTTTAATTTCAGCTGTTCAATCTATGCTGTTGAAAGATGCGTACAACTTATCCAATGCGAGCTTCAGACCAAGCAGACAAGACAACGACAAGACAGAAACATTCAGATTTTACGACAAAATTGCGACAAATCCAATACATTCCTGCGACATTTTTGTTTCATTTTTGTTTTGTTTCAAAATTCGGAGACTTTTCAATGTCCTGTTTCGAGTCGATAAAGATCAAAGTGTTTATGTTTTGTTCGTATATTTTACGACAAGTTGTCGGCGCAGTGTGGATGGCGTGTGCTGCCAACAGTAGGAGGCCAGTGAAGTCACACATGGTTAATAAACCTCATTCTCAACAACTAAACTTTTGACGTGGTTAGGTTTAGTTAGGTTGCAGCCACACCAGAACAAACCAAACTAAACTTTTGACTTTGTTGTACTTTTGTCCTTGCAGAAGTTTTTCTTGTTAGAATTGCCCATATGTTGTCGCAAGTTTGTATTTTTTTTGTCTCAAAATCCTGTTTACTTGTTGTCGTCTTGGTCTGGACTCGGCATATAGGAACTATTGGAAACAAGTAATAATCATTTTAACCGATAGTCAAGTAGCCTTAAGAGCGATCAACTCATTCCATTCAAACCATCAATTCGAAATTGATCAATGAATGTATAGAGAAGCTGAACAAATGAGGCAAAGAAAATAAAGTCCTCGGGGCAGAAAAATCAACAAATTTGAAGAATAATAAGTAAGAACAATCTTCGGATTGTCACGGGGTTTTTAACAGGACACTGTCTCCTCAACAAACACCTCAGCAGATTGAATCTAAGAAACAACGCCGAATGTAGATTTTGTGGGGAAAATCGGGAAACACCAGAACATCTCATCACTGCGCGCGCCAAGGCAACCACCTACTGAAAAATCTGATGATTTTCTAGTAGGTCGCTGGTTTTATTTGGTGGTAGGATTCCTACGATATGCGCGACTGTTGCTAGATGGCGAGATTATCTAGTTCTCGCCATTTTGTAGCAGTACCTCTGGTACTCAAGTGCGATTTCTGAGTTTTGTTTGTCAAATGAAAGGCTCCAGCAAAATCGGCCTGGTGTTAGGAATAAATCCCCGAAACCGGTCCTCGGTTGGCCGTTTCTTGTTTCTTTCTGTCTGATGAACTTAATGCAGAAATTACTTAATGCCTTTTTTACGCTTCTGTGTCGTATGTATAATGTATGTATACTCTTTATTTTTATTTGACATCAAATAAACTTATGGTTACGTAATTGAGGGCGTGATTTTTAAATTTAATGTTGCCAAACAAGGTATGATATTGCGCAGGTTGGTCGCTACGTCACAGGTGATAATAGGCGTTATTGGTCAGCACGCTCCGCGCGCCAATTCAAATCGTCAAGATATTGTAATGAACCTGTTTTTTTGTTTATATACCGTCATTGAACTATCGCTAAGCAAGTTACTTTGGAGCAGTGCGTGAAGAGTCAGGCTAGGAAGCGAGAGACCGGAGTTCGAATTTCGGCCGGGACATAACTTTTTTATTTAATTTTTTAAATACTGTTGTATTCTATAGTTTATTTTTGTAGTATAAAAAAAGAACTATTTATTCTGGTATTTTTTAATCTCCGGTATTAATATAAATTGATTGTTGGTACAGTACCTCATTTAATATAAAATAATATTCTACTTTTTGAAATGTATCGGGCCCTAATTGTACCTAAAACTAATATATTTTTACAGTGATATACCATATTGTAAACTATTTAATATTTCAGTCACTTAAAAAAAGTTAATTTGTATTGAATAATTGTCTACCATTAAAGGAAATTTGAGTTATAATCCTTGATGGGCATATACTGGGTATGCAAGTACTTCCTCTAAATTTCGGGTTTCGTTCAACCGATTTATTCTCAAAACCTGAAACATCTACATATAAAAAGAAGCACAGGTCATTAATTATAATAAACTTTACCCTTGGAATTACTTCTATTACAATTACAATACATTCATCTGCATTGGCATTTTCTACTTTTCGATGGGAAACAATCAACTTCCCAACATTTTTTAAATGATGTAACAATTCCTCTTGTGGTTACTTTTCCATAGATATCCTCATCTCTGTCCCCATAAACATCGGAAACTAAAAACCTAATAAACAATTATATATATATATAAATTCGGGTCAGAACGTCCTACGACGTTGTCCGATGCCTAACTTCCACCCTGTGCGATTTTCCCATTGATCTTCGGTCAGATTTTTCTCGTTCATCGACCTTCTTATTCCTTCCATCCATGTTTTCTTGGGACGTCCTCTCTTTCGTTTACCAGGTGGTATCCAATGAATGACTTGTTTTGGAATTCTTTCATTGTGCATTCTCTGATCGTGGCCGTACCATATTAATTGTTTTTGTTCTATATCATTTACTATTGTTCCCTCTATTCCCATCTGTTGTCTAATGTCTTCATTTCTGATCTTATCCCTCCGTGAAATTCTCATTGCTCTTCTAATCGCGTCCATTTCTGTTGTCTCTAATTTCTTTTTATTCCTTTCAGTGAGTCGCCATGTTTCACATCCATAGAGTAATATGCTATTAACTAGTGTCTCGTATATATTATATTTCCTGTTTTTTGTAATTTCAGTACTCCATAGAATGCCATTTATGCATCTGATAACTCTTCGTGCCTCTATTACTCTGTTGTTTATTTCTCTATCGTCCGTTCCATCTCCTGTAAATATCGATCCCAGGTACCTGTAATCTTCACATGCCCTAATTTCCGTATTATTGTCCAAAATAAGATTTTCTGTATTGGATCCAATTGGAAGGTGTTTTGTTTTTTCTGTATTTACTGTGAGACCCCATTTAGCGTATTCTTCAATTATTTTCTGCACCATATATTCCATGTCATCTTTGTCGTTTGCAATTATGGCCTGGTCGTCTGCAAATTGCAAGGTGTATAGGCATATGTCATTTAGTTCTATACCCATTCCGTTACATTTTCTTTTCCATAGATATAAGGCCTTGGTAATATAAATTTTAAATAGTGTTGGGGATATACAGCAACACTGTCGGAGCCCTTTAGTGATAGAAATTTCCTCTGAGAGACCGTTGACCGTTTTTATTTGTGATTTTCCTCCATGGTAAAGATTTTGTACAGCTTTTATCAGAGCTGCGTTAATTCTTGGTTCGTGCAATACTTCCCATAATTTTATTATTGGTACTGTATCATATGCTTTTTGTAGATCGATGAATGTTATATGAACTTCCTGGTTCATTGCAGATTTCTTCTCGATGATCTGTTTCAACGCAAAGATATTATCTGTACATGATCTTCCGCCTCTGAAACCATTCTGCTCTTCTTCTTCGTAGTTGGAGTATTCCTCTTCAATTAAGTTCCTCAGTATCCTTCCATAGAGGCGACTCATAGTGCTCGTGACCGAAATTCCCCTGTAGTTATTGGGATCCTTCCTTGAGCCCTTTTTATATATAGAGGAGATATCTTTTTCCACTGTTCAGGTACTGGATGACCATTTAAGCACTGGTTAACTATGTTTGTTAACATTCTAAACAGTTTTTTGCTTCCAGATTTTATGAGTTCCGCATATACTCCCTCTGGGCCACATGCTCTTCCATTCTTTAAAGACATTAGAGCGGTCTTTATTTTGTTGGTATCCACGTAGATTTCCTCTCCTTCAATGTTTATTTCTGGCTGTGGCTAATAAACAATTTTATACCGAATATAGGTAGAAATAAATTTAGTGTTCTTACCTATTACTCAAATCCATGTTAATAGATAATTAATATTTTGGATTTTTGTCTTTTATTTTTAAATATATTTTGGGAACTGCGGATTTTAGTAAGTATTAAATTAAACGAACTAAAAAGTCAGAAAAAATAAACAATTCTTAACCATAACCCTAAAAAATACAAAAAATGCAGATCTCCTGTTAACGTCACAGGTGGTATGCGCGAACTGAACGAAATTGGAGCCGCTATCGATCATACCTTGTATTCTTTGTACCATGCCAACATGGATATATTCGGCGCCGAGCTGACTAACTGGAATTTAAATTACCCGCTGGAGATTGAGGTGGTAGCTCTGCTGTAAAAAATGTCAAGTTGCCACATTTAATTATTTATTTCCTGACATTGTCATTCGTTTTAAGATTTTAGTTTTATATTACGAGTTTTTGTTTTGAATAAATAGTGTTGTGATACCTTTAAGCTTAAAAATGTTTATTAGCCGACCTTGCAGTCGAACATTGTTCTTTTCAGAACCTCTTTTAGTGCGAGGTGTACAAGATAGCTTAAGAGCCGTAAAAAACTCATCGCTACTTTATAAGAATATTTTGAACGGGAAAGTGGTAGTAATGGTCCTTTATGTCCCTTAAGTGCTGTTAAAAAGGTTTGTTTGGTTTGGTTTTGGAGTTTTATTGATGTAAAAAATAACTGTTTGTATATTTATAATTAATTTAATTTTGTTTCCTTAATATATTTTTTTACTTTTATTCACATATTCATAATTACTTTGGGTTTAGTTTGAAACAAATGAAATAAGAACGTAATATAAAAAATAATTACGTTTTTTATATTACTAGTCCTAGAAATAGTTCTTTCACTTTTTTATACTCAATTGCTCTTTTTTACTATTTCAATGCGAGATGTTGCAACATTTCCGGCTCGCAGAATTGGGACTTATTTTATCTCTCTGAGCTGGGTGCTTTAGAGGGAAACTGACAAGATGCCGCTATTAGCAACTTTTTATACTACCTTATCACACGACAAAAAGTCAGTGAAAAAGTATATTAGTGTGTTGGAAGAATTGTTTTTATTCTTCTGAATTTCGGGCTGTTAGTTACAAAAACAAATTAAAGATAGTATGAAACAGTAATAAAACTAAAAAATGAAGTCCCAGAATTTAATAATTAATTTTTTTTCTCAAACGTCACAAAAGTACTAATTTCTGCGACGTGATTGATAATATAAAAACGTTATTAAACCGCCTAGACATAAAATGAAACACTCACTTTTACATCTAAGCACAAAAGTACGAGAATATACAGGGTGGCGAACCTCATTCGCCACGGTTGATTATACGAAAACGGAAAGATATAGAAACGAAATATTTTATGGGTATATGTAGAAAGGCAATGTGCATAATTTAAAATTATTTTAAAATGTACAGGGTGTGTAAGAACAAAGATCCATACCAAAGTTATATTTTTTCTTATGGAAAACACCCGGTATTTTATTTCAGTTTTGGATTCTTGGACATAACATAAGGTGTCTATTATAAGGGTTTAATATGTTTAAAAGTTTTGTTTTTATTTTTCTTTCGGTTATTCTAAAGTCAAAGCATTTTTTATGTAAAATATAAAAAAAAATTTCCGCAGACACTTTTTTGTGTTTTTATGTTTAGAAAAATGTCTAAGACACACCCCGAAGACTAGTTTTGATGTAACAGATTTCGGCTATACTAAAGTCCGAAAAATGAAAATGACGCATTACCGCAGGAAAATTTTTGTATATTTATACTCCAAACGCCTTCTAGAACGCATATATAAAGTCATTTTTTATACAGGGTGTCCCAGAAATGAGTGCAGATATTTTAAGGGGTGGTAGATCTGGTCAAAATAAACATATTTTCCCTTTACCATTTTTAAAATAAATTGAAAATAACCGATTTATTTAACTTTGAAAATTTAAAAAAATAATCGCAACATTTTGAGAACCGCCGGCCGATATCGCCAACTACATCCAATTACCCGGATCAAGCCCGGATTTCAGTTAATTCGATGCACTGTGTTGCCATAGGGACAAGAAAGTATATGTTAAAAGTAAGTCATAAAATCACAACACCTGAGGAGTTTGCAGAGATGCATTACATTTTTAAGATTGTAATATTATTACATAAAATAAATTAAAAGTTAAATGTTTAATAATGTGTTAAAAAAGTTAAATTAAAAAACTTACCCAACATTAAAAAAGATACTTATGACAGATCGATGTAACTGTGACAGTTCTCTTTTTCGATATACACTTAACTAAAATACACTTCACTGTGCTGCTTTACTTGTACATGCTATTATAATAACTACTAAAATAACAGTCCCTATTTTTAACACATTATTTTCATATAGGCCTCATCACAATTTGAACCGCTGATTTACAAAACACCTTGAAAAGCACACATTACTTTGAATACCTTTCTGAATGAATAAATGTTGAGAATTATTGCCTCTTACCGCCACTTTCCGAACTACTTTCAATCTAAGAAAATACATGTTTCGCTCAAAAATTTTAAATACGTATTTTGTTTTTTCGCTATTTTTTCTATGTATTTCGACAATTCCATCAACAGCCCAACCATCGCGTCGGCCAAGAGACCCGCGCATCACTGGTAATTGCTCCATTGTCGCGCCGCCCTGTCGAGCTTGCGTCATGCGAGGTTGCCGTAGTTTCAACAATTTCAAATTCATGACACTCGAAGAAATCAAATTCTTATTAAATTTTAAAAATAAAACAGAAAAACATGAAAGAAAACAAACAAAACACAAATGAATTGGTTATTGATAAGGTTACAAAAAAGAAATATCTAAAATGTTTATCGTAATTCAGAATTCAATACATCGAAAACAGCCCGACGAATAATCAATTCATTTTTGTTTTGTTTGTTTCCTTTCATGTTTCTCTGTTTTATTTTTAAAATTTAATATGAATTTGATTGCTTCGAATGTCTTGAATTTGAAATTGTTGTAACTACGGCAACGTTGCTTAACATCGTGGTCTGACGCAAGCCCGCCACGACGGCGCGGCGACCGGTGACTCAAAAGACCAGTTCACACGCGGCGCTCTTGGCTGACGGTTAGGCTGTCGATGGAATTGAGAAATAGCGAAAAAACAAAATACCTATTTAAAATTGTTGAGTGAAACATGTATTTTCTTAGATTGAAAGTAGTTCGTAAAGTGGCGATAAGAGACAATAATTCTCAACATTTATTCATTCAGAAAGGTATTCAAAGTAATGTGCGCTTTTCAAGGTGTTTTGTAAAACAGTGGTTCAAATAAAACAGAGAAACATGAAAGAAAACAAACAAAACAAAAATGAATCGATTATTCGTTGGGCTGTTTTCTAAATTTCTTGAATTGAATTCTAAATTACGATAAACATTTTAGAATTTCTTTTTGTGACCTGATTGTGAATAATATGAATCATTTTATTAAATTTATTCCAAAATAAAGTTATTTTGCAGCATAACAAAGATTTTCGTAAACGTCATAAACGTAATGTTTTAGTTAATTTTCGGTGGTTTTTGTTAAGTTTTCATTGAAAGGGTAAGTACTAAAAATAATTAATGTGTTTTTTTTCTATAATTATTAATAATGAGCACTGATAAAAGATTAAATTTACCATTCCTAATTTTTTGAGTAGAAATTTGTCTATGAATTTATAAATGTAGAACTATGTAGAATGTCGATAACATAGGAGGTTGCAACACTGCAAGGTTTAGATACACCGTAGGGAAATCTCAGGTGAATAAACAAGTAGCATTAAAAAGTTTTTTCAAATTTCCCAGAAAATGTCAAGAAAAATTTTAAATTTTCAACATTTTTTTTTGCAAAAAAAACCTCATAGGCGTGTTTGGGGTTGAACTATACTACCAGTTAAAATATTTGCACTTATTTCTGGGACACCCTGTATAACAGATTTCAGCTAAACGAAAGTTGAGCCGATTTAACTCCTCTCATTATATGGGGGAGGGATACAATTTGCATCTACCTCTAGTATGTTAATAAAAAAATGAAAAATGTGCAAAGGTTAAAAGTTTTCCCCTATAAATAACGGAGAGAAGAGTTTAATTTTAAATCGAAGCTCGGCAAACTATAAATAATATTTTGCGCAACGATCGGCGGGCAACGGTGCTTAGCCGAGTGTAAAACTTCACCGGTTTACGTTTAATTAAATAACCGCCCCCTCGTTTTAATCGACTCAATCAACTCAAAAAAAGCGGCGGCGTACGTAGCGATGCTCCACTATTCACATTCGCTTTGATTACTCGAACCCGACCAATTGCGATGCAGCCAGGCGCCGCCGCCGGGTTATATTAGTTTTAGTTTTTTCCTCGGAAATACAAAAAATTGTCAATTAAAATTTGTTTACTATCATTAAAACTCTAGTACATCAATACAGGGTGGTCCGAACTGTATTCCGGAAACTTCGGTAGCGTATTCTGCAGATAAAAAAAGTTAAAATAGTTCGTATAAATGTATGTCCGAAAATGCTTAGTTTCGAAGGTACAGGGTGTAGAAGTTTCATTTTTATTTCGATTTTTTTCCAAATAATTTCTGAAGTAACCTCAATATTTCGATGAATATTGGTGTCTTGGTGATTTTTAACATAAAAAATTTGATTTTGATGTCAATATGACTTATATTTATAGAGGACGCCAACTACATATTATGTTTTAACTGTTTTGAAGGGTAATAACTTTTCGTTCGTACCTGTATAAAACTATTGAGTGAAAAAATATACTTTTCGGTGATTTTTTACGTAAAAAATGTCTCTTGGTAAAAATCGCTATGATCAACCGTTCTCAAGATAGTTTAATTGTTTCTTACTTCTTAAACCTTTAGATAATATCCATATATTTTTTTTTACTTTTTCTTGGGTATGAGGTTTTTTTAAATAAATTGAAAGATTTTTTTATGCGACGTTTCGCTCCAACATAGTGGCCTTTATCAGGCACTTATTCTTGAAGCCGCCTTGCTAGCACCAGTCTGTATAATTTAAATTTATACATTAAATTTATACATTTATACGTTACTTCTGAAATTATTTGGAAAAAATCGAAATAAAAATAAAACTTCTACATCCTGTATTTTCGAAACTAAGCATTTTAGGACATACATTTATACTTTTTTACTTATTTTTATCTGCAGAACATGCTGCAGAAGTTTCGGGAATACAGTTCGGCCCACCCTATATATTGTGTTCTTTGATTAAACGTTTAATTTATTTTTTGCTATATGTGTGCAAGTAATGAACTTAATGGTCACCTTAAGGCTCTCTTCGATGCCATATAGGAAAGCGAAGAGCTACCTCAGGACCTTCGTAACGCGAAGATAGTCAATATATTTAAGAACAAAGGAAGTGCATCTGATTGAGGAAACAACTGGGGAATTTCACTATTGGCTATCGGAGGAAAACTTCTTGCAAAAATTAAGTCAAACTGCCTGCAACCACATATAGAAAAAATCCTCCCAAAATTGCAAACGGGCTTTCGAACCAACAGCGGTATCGTTGATTCCATATTCTTTGTTTGTCAAATACAGGAAAAAGTAAAAGAGCAGTAGAGTAAACTTTATGTTGCATTCATCGACCTAACAAAAGCCTTCGACTTTGTAAACAAAGATGCACTTTGGGCAATTATGAAAAAGTTCGGAATACTCAACAAATTTCTTACAGTGTGTAAAACCCACTATACTCATCGATCCCATTCTAACAAATACAGGAGTTAAGCAGAGCAAACCCACGTCTAAAATTCATCACAAAACGTTAAAACAATAATTACAAGAAATGCCGAACATACGATGTTTTGGGACTTAAACTGAACATCGATCATGAAATCATGTGCACTCTCTCGGAATATCCTAACAATGCCATAAAAATCTGGGAACTATTGGAATATGTAGCGGAATTCAATGATCTCGGCACTTTGATTTCGGAAAAGGCCAATATCGACTCTAGAGATTCAGCACAGAGTTAGAGCGCCTCAATAGCATCCTGGAAAATTAAAGACAGGATTTTCTATAATCATGACTTGAGCACAAAAACGAAACTTGCAGTGTACTTAGCAATAATAATCCCCACCATGGTATATGAAAACGAAACCTGGGTGCTGTACCGCCAGCACATAAACCCATTAAATAACTTGCAACAGAGACACTTTCGACAATTGTTAAGAATCAAACGGGTTTCCCTTGTCTCAAACGTATCGGTTCTTGAACAAGCTACGAGCTATGGTTTTTGGACAATCTGCGAGAGCTAAAGTCATGATTACTAAATCTGGCTTAAGATGGCTGGTCACGTATGCAGGATGCACGAAAACCGCCCACCAAAATCACTTCTTTACGGCGAGCTTGTAGATGGTAACAGGAAACCGGCTAGACAACTCAAAAGATAAAAAAATATTTTCCACGAAAACTTAAAGAAGGGGATAAACATACAGAATCAGAATTGAGAAGAATTGTAAATTCAGTTAACAACGACAACCAAAAAGTAAAAAGGCAACAAGGTAGGGGAGAAGTGGCATGAAAGAAACAAGTTTTGAAAGAGCCGTTATCATTTCCGCGGTAGTTTTTGAATGTATCGTGTAGGTCTTAATATTTTACGATAGTAACACTTGCTAGGTGTCGTCCACAAACATTTGACAGTTTAGTGGAAATGAAAAGCGCTGATACGACGTTTTGAATATCTTGTCGCCAAAAAGTAAGTTTTTGAGTTAATTTTATTTGTTTTTTTTTAACTTTTTTTTATACAAATCTAATAGTTACATGATAGTGTAACTTTATAAATATATTAGGCCTTATAGTAACATACATCTTTATTCTACATTCTAGGCTACACACAATAGATCTATAAGGTCGAGGTGATTAACTCCCCTCCTAAACATTCTACATTCCAACATACATCTTTTGTCAGCAAACCTCTAACTTTATATTAATTTTCGAGATTATGTTTCTTGAGCGGATACGTTTTGAAAGAGTCGGGCAGCAGTGTGATGAAAAAGCCAGTTTCATTATAACTTACTCTTTGAAAGCCTATTTTTAATTCAGTTTGAAAAGACCTATGTTAATTAACTATGTAAATAATTTAATAATTTTATTGAATATTTGATTAAAATAGATCTTTTTTTTTTATACTGTAGATGTCGATGGCACTGGATTCATCGTAACACTCATGTTAATTAGACACTCGTAATTTATATTAATTGTAACCAGCAAAACTAAAGACTCGTAAATCGTTTGAATTTTTTCGTTTTGTTTTTTTCAATTTACATAGTTTACATAAGAAATAATTAACGCTATATTAGTTTGCAGTAAGTTTGCAATGTTTCATCTCATCGAGAGCTTGCACTATATAAAATGTTTTGTAATTCTATAAGATGTAAAATTGTGTCGTAATATAATTAATAAACAATGCCTGTCTCTCTTAAAGTAGAATTCCAGATCTGTAAGAAAAATCTGGCTGTTTCATAACTTTAGGTGGTTTTTTCAAAGCTTATGTGTTATGAAAGAGTCGAATATCGTTATTTTTATAAATTATTACAAGTCTAAAAATATTGTCAATTTTGGAAAATATCCCAAGTCATTGGTTACATAAATGAATAAAGAATAAAAAAGTTGGTGTAGTAGACAAACTTTTTTATTTATTTATCCCTTTTTTTAAAACTGACTCTTTCATGCCCACTGTTCCCCTAATTATATTTTTGAATGTCCGGAGTGCGGAAGAGAGAACATCACGTATCGGACTTTTCAGTCACAGAAAAGCTCATGAAAGGAAACGCCTTCCGTAACCATCTTCTGGTGCGTGTCAAATACTCGTCAGCGAGTAATAGTAGTAGTAGTAGTAGTAGTATTTGGCTAAAAAGGCTATAATCTAGGACTTTTAAAGAACAATTATAAAGAACAATATTTTACTCAAAAAAATACTAATTACAGAAGACAAAATTTCTGTAATTTCTCAAAATTTTGGTCAAATACGAAACAAGGGATAAGTTTAAAATAAGGGTCCACACAAGGGACACATTTCACAGCAGTTCCTTAGCCGTTCCAACCGCTCTAATGACGTTATAATACGGTGCTCTGGAGATTTGCAAAAAACGAACGTCAGTTGGGCCCAGTCGAGTGTGCGGCTATCATTAATAATAATAAAGTTTATTGTCCGTGGGAATTGTGCGAACAGTCTTGCCGACAGGAAGCCGCAAAAGAGGAAAAATGCCTTGTAATATTTCTCTACCCCGTTTCCCCCGGTGAAAAATGTGGTGTAATAATATTGAAGCCGGGAAATTGGATGCATGTATACATATATATTTTTTTGTTTATGCGGTTTGACATAAGTTTGAAGAATTTTATATGACATGAAACATTTCATTTTCAGAGAATGAAAGATATCATTGATTTGAGCGGTTTTATACCTAACGGAAATAAATATTTATTTTGATCTCCCTGTTTGATATCCAGTCGGTTGATTTAAACAGATCGAATATGTCGGCTTTTCTTAACCTATAAACCAAATTCAGCTTTTAATATGCCGAATTTATGATTTAACCAATGCTGAAGATCATGTTATTGTCAATTTTTTTTGTTTTTGTATAGAAAACTATATTTTGTATCGAAAACTATAAGAGATAGATATAGATTAGTATCATAATAGAACATTTATGAGATATGAAAGTACCTAGTTTCTAAAAATGTAATAATATACTGGGTGTTTTGTTTAAAATAACAAAGATGCTACTACTTGTCAAATGATCCGGCAATCCTGTAACGCTGATATAATATTTTAGATATATGGAAAAGGTGCATTTATTAAGGTGCATTTATTTTATTAATTTTACTCCATAAACGTCTAATAAACCATATTGCCATGAACCCCGCTATCAGGGTTGTTCACCACATACGATACGGAGTATTGTAGCTAAACGATTAGATTTTTACAAATCGTAAGTTTTGGGTTCGTTGAAGGACTATTAGAGCTACAATTTAAAAATATTTTTATAAGATACAGAGTGTTCCAAATAAATAAAAAAAGTTGTATTTTTTTAAATGAAACACCCTTTATATTATTACATTTTTAGTTTTTTTTAGTAAAATAAAGGTAAATTTGATTAAGGTTTATCGCAGATAAACCTTACCGTTTTTGAAATATTTTACGTTTTTGTCAAAATACAATAATAATTTTAATGCTTCATTTCTCTAAGCGTATATAAGTTTTTAAAACGAAATATTGTACTGAAGTATTTCTATTTACTGAGTTTCGTGTTGCAATAATAAAAATTATACTACCTTATACAGAGTGTCTAAAAATTTATTTTATATAATTACTAGCTTTAAACGGCAATAACTTGTTTAATTTAAATGAAACACCCTGTATATTTTACGAGAATCAGATGCATAATTTAATTGTCTATCAAAACGTATTATATCATTTTCTACCTATCTCTTCAAGTTTTCGTAGAAAATGCATTTTCTTTTAATTTAGAACTCATTTATCGATATACCCATGGAATACTGACATTTTAGATTATTTTTAAAGATGTTCCAAATTTTCAAAGATTACAGATACTAATATTGTCGATATAGTTCGATTATTTTATTAAAAAATAAAAAAAATTGTTTAAATATTTGTTAAAGAGGGCCTATTAATATGATTCCAGTATTCAAACTACATTAATTGACTGTTTGCGTTGAATAATAATAATTGCTCCAAATACTAAAAAACTGAATTTTGTATGTGTATTAGACAGTGTGGTAAAAAGTAACACCTTAAGGGATCGGTAAAAAATGGTGTAATACAATTTGATAGACAATTAAGTTGTGCATCTGATTCTCTTAAAATATACAGGGCGTTCCATTTAAATTAAACAAGTTATTGCCGTTTAAATCTAGAAATTATTTAAAATACATTTTTAGACTCAAAATCATCAAAGTATGAGGTAGTATTATTTTAGTAGTGGTTATTTGAAGGGTGTTAATTCATTTCTGTTTGGTCAAAAACTCTAACGTGATTGGTCGGGCTTAATAGTTGCCTGCTGGGGCTAGACACAAGTCTCAATTATTAGGTAAAATATATAATACTATAGTATAGGTACCGCAAAAAGTTAAATACAAAAGTTATAGGGTTTTTGAATGTCTAGTAGTTAGTAGTAAATTTAAGTATACAAGGTCGGTCATAAAGTTATGGCACATCAAAATTGATTTTTTAAATGCCAACCTTCTGTATATTATTACATATTTCAATTCTTTCTTCAATTTTAAGTAATAATCGTAATACAGAAAATGTACCTAAATTCATCCATTTCCGAATCATGAAGTTTTGATGATGAAATGTTAAACAAACATTTTGGATAATTTCCAGACTTGATAATCTCATTTCATACATCTATAAATTCTAATTTGAAAGCTAATGTCAAATATTATTAAGTATCACAGTTTCCATAGAATTGCATCCTTAAATGAAACCGAACACATTGAAATTAATTAAATCAAATTGGTTAAGTGATATTTTCAAAAGTCAATAAATCGGAAACGATTGGTTTGATGTACATTGTGTGCATCTCGACTTTTGCTTAGAATTGAAATATGGCAATCATATACAGGGGGTTCTATTTAAATAAATTAAACTTTGATTGGCCGACTTTATGACTGATACATAAATTTGTTACTCGCTAATAGACATTTAAAAACTCTATAACTTTTAAATATAAGTTTTTGCGGTACCTCGTATATTTTACATAAAAATCGACCGTTCCCATACATATAAGCGACCCTGTATAACTAGGCATTATGTCTTAAACAACATGAAAAAATTCCGTGTTACACTAAATAATTATTATAACTGGATTGCATTTCATCTAGATTTTAAATTCTAGCACAACCACGTTCTTTTCGTGTTCTAAAATACTAATCATACTCCATCTTAAACTAATTTTCACGCACGTGCAATAATTTGTTGCACTTACTCTGGGTTTTCAGGTCATAACTCTAGTTTTATTATAAATTTGAAGTGTAGCCTTGGCTAATAAAATATAAATTACCACTCCATAAAATTCGTTTTTATTATGTTCTTCCAGTTAAAACCATGATTTCAATTAATATTGTTCTGGTGTAAAATTATTTTTATTTTTATAATTCTGACGCAATGAAATCTCTAGTTACTGTTTCTGGAAAAACTAGAGGTCTAGGAATATACTACATTATACATAAATATTACCTCAGATAAAAAATGCCATCCACAGAGTCAATAAATGGGAATGCAAAATTTTTGCAGTAAATGCAGTAAATTTTTGCAATTTTTATATAGAAATGAAAATCATATTTGCCCAAATTATGCTATATTCTCATATTTTTCTTCTGAGTAAAATCCTTTGTATTATTCGAGCAAATTTGATATTAAACATTTTTTGTATAAATTCTCCTTAAATATTATGATTTTAAAAATACAACTAATACACAGCTCGGTATCTCTAGTACCAAAAATGAACAGAAGGGTTAAGTTAGCATGGCGTACTTATGGAAGAAACTCAATCATATTTAAATATAGAATGCAACTTTATCTAAAGAAGAAAACATTCGATCAATGTGTACTACCAGTCATGACCTATGCATACGAATTCTGAACACTTAAAACGGACATCATAAGAAAACTGCAGGTCGCACAAACGTTCAATGGGACGAAATATGCTGGGGATAACCAGAAGAAAAAAGTGTGCAAAAAAATAGAATGATACGACAAAAGGCCTAGATAAAACATGCTATCCACAGAGTCGAATAAATGGGAATGATTAGTTTTGCAATTTTTATATAGAAATACGAATCATATTTGCCCAAATTATGTTATGTTCTTGTTACCTTTAGATAATTAGATATATACAGGGTGTCCCAGGCTGAGCGTGCATTAGAAGTTTCTAGACAACTAAAATATCTAGATCGGAAATTTTTTGCACATTACTGTTTCACAACGAGATCTACCGATTAAAAATATTTTCAATATGGCGGTACTTCCGGAAATACCGGAAGTTGACAGCAACTTTCTTATTTTAAGTGGATATCCCCAATTTTTATTACATACTTAAATTCTCTGTAAAATTTTATGAGTTTTGATATTAACTTAACATTAACCGTTTTTGAGAAAAAAAATGTTGAAAATTTTTGGACGAAAAAAACTGCCTGTCAAAAAAATGTGTATAGCCCAAACGTCAAATTTAGTGATTACAACAACCACTGTAACATAAAGAGAAGACATCTGGCTATCTATTTCAAAAATTGAATTGTACAAGTGTCAGTTGTAATATTGGTAGCTGTCATGGAATTGAGCGATTAAAAAATCATCATAAATCATGTTTTTCAAATGGAAACCCACTTTTTCCATTTCACTGGTAAAAAGTTTTCTCAATTATTTACTTTTTAAGTATAAATATTCCTATACCTAAAATAAATGGTTTAAAAAATACCTAAAAAATTATTTTAGATTTAGTTTGAAAACGTATATTTTTCTTGATTTCAACTAGTTTCCTTACATTACATTAATTGTGAAACACTCAGGCAATTTATTTCCATATGTCAGAAAACGAATTATTTGAATTTCCTATATTATAAATACTATGATCGAAAAGAAAACAGCGCAAAGTTGGCTTGGAAATGATGAACGTTAACATACTACTTTTTGAACAAAGTGTCACAATATGACATGGCCATATAACATTGTTTTACATCATTTGACGTTTAAAGGCTACTTGTTAAAATCAAGAAAAATATACGCTTTAAAACTAAATCTTTTAAAAAGAATGTATTTTAGGTATAGGAACAAGTATGGTCAAAAAGTAACGAATTGTAAAGCCTTTTCACTGGTGAAATAAAAAACGTGGGTTCCCATTTGAAAAAAATGATTTATGATAATTTTTTAATCGCTCAATTCCATGATAGCTGCTGTCATTATTCTATGACATTCGAACAACTTAATTTATGAAATAGATAGCTACATGTCTTCTCTTTATAGCACAGTAGCTGTGGTAATCACTAAATTTGACGTTTAGGCTATACACATATTTTTAACAGGCAGTTTTTTTCGTGCAAAAATTTTCAATATTTTTTTGCTCAAAAACGGTTAATGTTAGGTATAGAATGTTTAATATCAAAATTCATAGAATTTTACAGAGAATTTAAGTGTGTAATAAAAAATGGGGGCACCATTTAAAATAAGAAAGTTGCTGTCAACTTCCGGTATTTCCGGAAGTGCCGTCATATTAAAAATATTTTTAATCGATAGATTTCGTTGTGAAACAATGATGTGCAAGAAATCTCCGATCTAGATATTGTAGTTCTTTAGAAACTTCTAATGCACGCTCAGCCTGGGACACCCTGTATATATAGTTGACAATAGAATGGAAACATAATTATTACAGTATTTCTTTAAAAAAAATGTTTTTTTTAAGAAATAAATGTCATAGTAATATTATAAACTAATATAATTTTTTATATATTTCATTTTATTATTCCTGAAAAATACTTTTAAAATGGTAATTTTAGTGTAGAATCGTAGATTACTGTGTCTTAAAATAAGCAACTATGAAAAAAGTATTAAAAAAATAAGAAAATATTTTTAGCTTTAAACAAGTATTCCTAATAGAGATACTTTTAAAAATCACTTTCTAAAACTTATTAGGTTTTAAATATATTATATTAGAAACTTAAATCAGAAAACAAAATTTTAATATAACAATAATTGAGCCATCTGCCGTCAGAAGGAGGAAGTTCTGACGGAGAGAAGCTTTAGTATTGATTTTCCAGACCGGCTAACTGTACAACAGACAAGCGTGTTCCAACGGATATCTGGCAGATGTCGCCTTAGGTTTTGATTATTGCATTTACACTGACTATTTATGAACTTAAATTAAATCTTTAAGAATGCACTTGTTCAATTTTAAACAGGAAAATTAAAAAATATATTCTAAATATTTTTTATATAAAGTGGTCCGAACTGTATTCCGGAAACTTCTTCAGTATATCTTGCAGATATAAATTAAGTAAAAAAGTTCATATAAATGTATGTTATAAATTGCTTAGTTTTGGAGGTACAGGGTGTAGAAGTTTCATTTCTATTTCAATTTTTTCCAAATAATTTCTGCAGTATCGTCAATAATTGGATAAACACTGGTGTCTGGAAGTTTTTTTAAGATAAATTTGATTTTGATGTCAATATGACTTCTATTTGTAGGGGGCGCCGCCTACATGTGTTTTAACTGTTTTTTGAAGAGTAATAACTTTTCGTAATTTACGTAATTTTTTACGTAAAAAATGTCTCTTAAAAAGAAGAAGTCAAAAAGAAGTAGTCAATACATGTCATTATTGACAAAAAATAAACATGTCGAGTAGATAGTCATTTGATTGAAATGATAAATTTGGGAACTTTTTATTTTTTAAATTAATCATAAATTTTTCTTCGAAAAAATGATGATATAACATTTCCCTTAAAGGAATAAAATGCTTACTGGGAAATATTTAGTCAACATGTTTGTAACGTTTTCAGTTCGTTACAAGTATTTTTTATATATGATTTATATGATGTCTGGCGTATCGTCATCGGATTCCGTATCGTTCAGACCTGATAATTTATTTGGCACGCTTGGCGTAATTTTTACGTTCCCTAGTCGCCAACCCTGTTATCGTTTCACTGCTCTGTGGAGGCGCTGTCAACATCGCTCCAAGGTGAGGTCGCTCTCCGATGCTTAACCTCACTTTTGTTCACCCGGCTTTTAGAAATGGTAATAATTTAAATCTTGCTGCAAAATCTGAATCAGCTGCCATTTCTAAGGCAGGAAAAGGTAAAGATGAGATATTATCTTTATTAGATTCGTTATTATTATTGAATATTTTTAGGGTAGAGTTTTGGATTGACCCACCTTAACTCGTATTTGTCTTTTGCTGGCACATTGGTGTTCTTTTGCTTTTATCCTCCAGAATTTTACATGGAAGAAAGGACAGTTTCTTTGTTTATTATTGAGCCCTCGGAAGTATTTCGAGGTAGGTTTATTTTGTCTATTAGACCTTGTTTGGTTTTAAATAAGAGTTTCGTATTTTTAGGGTCTTATGGACGGATTGTGTCCAAGGTTATGGTCCAAGTTACGGACATTATCCAAGGTCCTAGTAGTGTTTCAAGGTACGGGTAGTGTTCCCCTGTACCGTTATCTTATGGACGGACTGTGTCCAAGGTATGGGCAGGTGTCCCATATCTATGTATTGATTCTAAGGTTCGGGCATTATCCAAGGTCCTAGAAGTGTTCCAAGGTACGGGTAGTGTCCCCATATTGCCACAGTATGGATGCAGCGTAAGCCCCATGCTGCTTCGTTCCCATTTCTCAGTCTAGTCAGTAGTTACGGCCGTATCAATTCATGGTGTCCTCATTCTGGCCCCCTTTTGTTGTATTGGATGGCAGAGTACAGAGATGCGAGCCCACCTCACGCTGTTACTGTTTGAAGCAAGATTACATAAAGAACAGCTAAGTGTAGATTTAAGTTCTAGTTTTACGTTTAACATCTAAAACATTTTCAGTCTTAAACAATAACGTGCATCTTAAGTAATATCGTACAGACTATGTTTAGTGGTTGGATTGTTAAGAACATTAATTTATGTCGATTTAATATTTAAAATATGATTTAGATCTTAGGTTTCATTACATTACGTCTTGAAATGGTATTACTTTTATAGATATTTAGTACAACTCTTAACACTACTTTCTTTGACATATAACCACTATATATTCACTAGAACTCTACAATGTCATGTACCAGCAAAGAACATCATGAATAAATATAGTCATTAGTTTTAAGTAATATACAACTGTGTTTTCTTTCTCTGTACATGCCTGGCGCCCAATATCTATTTTTTTTTGTTTATTGTTATTAATTAGTTTTCTTTCCAGTGAAATACCTTATCCACGACTGCTCTCCGATGAAAAGCTGCCGTTCGCAGTGGTAATGTTTATAAAAAAAACGCTACATGTTTAATAATTTATGTCAATGATAGATATTGATAATTTCGATACCATATATCTCGAGAACAATTACTTGTGGCGATTTTTACATTTTTTACCTAAAAAATGTCGCAAATATATATTTTTTACTCGGTAGTTTTATACAGGTACGGACGAAAAGTTATTCTTCTTCAAACCAGCTAAAATATATGTACGTAACGCGCCCTACAAGTAGGAGTCAATTGATATCAACATCAAATTTCTCATGTAGAAAAAACTCCGCGACACCAATTTTTATCTTAATATTAAAGAAATTATTTGGAAAAAATCGAAATAAAAACGAAATTTCTATACCCTGTATCTCCAAAACTAATCATTTTAGGGCACATTTATACGAACTTTTTTACTTATTTTTATCTTCAGAATATATTGTATGCTGCCAAAATTTCCGGAATACAGTTCGGACCACCCTGTATATACATATATTTAAAAAAAAGAAGAATGCAATTATTGAGCAACCTACAGTAAGATTAACCATGAAACATGGCTAAAATACGACTACCCGTAGACACTTAGTCTTTCTGCCTTCCGGCTTCATCAATACGGGAGAAATCAGCAACGATGAACTAGCGATCCTGTAAAAATAAAAAGGGGAAGCAAACGAGGCACTAGGCACCATTTGCAACCTGGTTAAGCAGTGGCTCATAATTCGCAAGCGTTATTACCAAAAAACCGCTGTGGAGGTACATCAACATACCTCGCCGCTATCACCTTGGCCCAGAGAAAACAATAAACAAAAGATGTTATCGTGGGGACTATAATAAAAAAGAAGAATGAAATTATTGGGTAACCTACAGTAAGATCAACCATGAACCATAGCTAAAATACGACTACCCGTAGACACTTAGTGCTTCTAGGGGGAAGCAAACGAGGCACTAGGCACCATTTGCACCCTGGTTAAGCAGTAGCTAACCAGGTTGCAACCTGGTAAGCAGTAGTACAATTTCATTCTTCTCTTTTATTATAGTCCCCACGATAACATCTTTTATTTATTGTTTCCTCTGGGCCAAGGTGATAGCGGCGAGGTATGTTGAAGTACCCCCGCAGCGGTTTTTTGGTAGTAAGGCTTGCGAATTGTGAGCTACTGCAGGTTGCAAATAGTGCCTAGTGCCTCGTTGGCTTCCCCTTTTTATTTTTTCAGGATCGCTAGTTCATCGCGTTGCTGATTCCTCCCGTATTGATGAAGCCGGAAGGCAGAAACACTAAGTGTCTACGGGTAGTCGTATTTTAGCCATGTTTCATGGTTAATCTTACTGTACGGGTTGCCCAATAATTTCATTCTTCTTTTTTTATTATAGTCCCCACGATAACATCTTTTGTTCATATATTTTTAGATATACAGGGTGGTCCGCACTGTATTCCGGAAACTTTGGTTTGGCATATTCTGCAGATAAAAATAAGTAAAAAAGTTCGTATAAATGCTTAGTTTGGGAGATACAGGGTGTAGAAGGTTCATTATTATTTCGATTTTTTCTAAATAATTTCTGAAGTAACGTCAATATTTGGATGAAAATTGGTGTCTGGCAGTTTTTTGACATGAGAAATTTGATTTTGATGTCAATATGACTCCTACTTGTAGAGGGCGCCACCTACATATTTTTTAACTGGTTTGAAGAGTAATAACTTTTCGTCTGTACCTGTATAAAACAACTGGGTGAAGAAATATACATTTACGACGTTTTTTACGTAAAAAAGTCTCTCGGTAACAATCGTTACAATTAATAATTCTCGAGATATTTGGAATCGAAATTATCAATACCTGTCATCATTGACATAAATTAAACATGTTGACTAAATAGTTATTAGACTGAAATCGTAAATTTGAAATGTTTTTGTGCCAAAAGTTCAACAGAGACTCTTTTATTATCATTTTTTCGAAGAGATATTTATGATTAATATAAAAGTTTCGAAATTTATCATTTTAGTCAAATAACTATCTACTCAACATGTTTATTTTCTGTCAATAATTACATGTCTTGACTATTTCATTCTAAATATCTTGAGAACGGTTGCTCGTAGCGATTTTTACCAAGAGACATTTTTTACGTGAGAAATAGCGGAGATGTATATTTTTTCACTCACTGGTTTTATACAGGTACGAACGCAAAGTTATTACACTTCAAAACAGTTAAAATACATGTAGGTGGCGCCCCCTACAAATTGGAGTCATATTGACATCAAAATCAATTTTCTCATGTCAAAAAACTCCCAGACGTAATGCATTAAAATTAAAACACTTATTTATAATAATATATACTGTACGATAGAACTAAAACAGCCTCATTTAGGTTAGAAAATGAAGCTTGATGAGATTTTATAACATGTAACATTATACAGGGTCTTAAAGAAGTGCAAATAATTTTAGGGGTAGTATATTTTAACCCCAGAAACACATCTATGAGGTTTCTTTTCGCGAAAAAAAGTTTTGGGAAATTTTACGAAACATTTTTTGGAATTTTTTAGTTAAAAAGTATAATAATATCTTCATAATATGGCAACATACATAGGTAGAAGATTAAATTTACAAGAAAGAAAACCCAGAAAAGATTGCAGTGGTTCTTAAAATTTAAGCGAAAAATCAATTTTTTTTGAAATTTTTACGTATGGTGAAATAGCTAGTTTATTTTGGACTTATTTGAAATGCGGTAAAGTGAAAATTATTTTATCGAGATTTAGCAGCCCTGAAAATATTTGCACTTATCTATGATTCACCCTGTATAGTATTGTAGCAGCATTTCTTACTTTAAAATTTTATGCAATTGTTTGGAAATCGCTATTTGTAATAAATTAAAACAATACTTTTGAACAAATAAGTAATTTTTAATATCATATAAACACGTGGAAAAAACGATTTGCATGCCTGATCTTCGCGGAAGTCTTTCACTGGTCAGTCTTGCTCTTGGTTTTGCTTTTTGTGCAAGACCAATCTACCAATTTATCTAACAAACTTAAATATCTATTTATTTTTTGCCTTTGACAAACTTTTAAACACAGATTTCATATTCCAAAAAAAATAACCAGAATTTTACAGTACGAAATATGAAATGTGTTTAACTATGTCGTATATACCTTTGTATGCATTTTTTTATTGCCATACAGTCATAAACCATACTCTCGGCGAGCCATATAAAACATTGTTTCCAGTTCTACTAAATTTTTACCTATGTTACCCCGTCCGAGGCACTTTAGAATTTACAGCTGACCGCTGCTGCCGTTTTTTATTTGTTAAGTCCTAAGATACGTATAGTAGTGGCATCAGCGGAGAAGAAGCGGCCCAAGTAAGTTTCTGGTACATTTTAAAGTGGAAAGTCCAGTCGTAGGAAAACCTTGAGGTCGTCAGGGCGCTTGAGTACGTGTTGTTTTGAGGATGGCAGTGGGAGAGAATAAGATAAAAGAGGGAAAAACTAAAAAATGAAAATTTTAAAAATTGATTTTTTATGAGATGAGTATTTTTATAATTAGTTTAGATTTTAGTTTTTTCGAGGCGACTATCGCCAGTTGCACTGCGACTTTTTCAGATCTATTGTGACTCTCTTCTGATTCTTAGGTTTACTTTAGTTATATTCTTTTCAATAAGTTTTAGAAACTTGAACATTCTTCCATATAGTCAATGACCTATCATTGTCATAACCTCAAATTTGTCAGTCTCTTGCAACAACATAAAATGTTTTTTGTCGTTTATTCAATTAATTCTCTGCATCAGGTATGCAGTGATTAGGCTTGATGAGCCATATTTAGGCATTTTATCTGCCTTTTAGTTACTCCTGTGACCCTCGTACCGTTGTACTTTTATCGTAGTTTAATCATGTTTTATTTATCTTAGGTATCTTACGGTTAAAGTCCGATGTCCGATTAATGTCGACATAAGCAGGTTAATGTTTGGGTTTGGTTATGTGTTATTCTCGAGATTAACCGCGTAATGTCGATATTAACCGGACATCGGACCTTAACCGTAACATATATAAGATAAATAAAACATTATTAAATTAAATTAAAAAATGTATATTAATACACATTATTCTCCATTAATTTGTCAGAAATTTAGACAGCTAATTGATATACTAAAACATATTATCACTAAATATCTAATACTACAACTGCATAATGTAGAGAAAAAATACTTTCGGAAAGTTATATACAGGGTGTCCCAGAAATAAGTGCAAGTATTTTAAGGGGTGGTAGATATCAATAAAAGAAACATATTTTCTCTTTATCGTTTTTCAATTAAGTTCAAAATAACGGAGTTATTTTACTTTGAAAATTTCCAAAAAAATGATTTTTGCTAAAATTTTGAGAACCACTGAATCTTTTCTGGATTTTCTTTCTTATAAATTTAATCAAGTACCTATGTCTCCATATTATCAAGAAATTATGTGTTTTAACTAAAAACTAAAAAAATTTCCAAAAAAATTTTCAAAAAAATTTCGAATTTTCAAAATTTTTTTTCGCGAAAGAAACCTCCTAGGCATGTTTCTGGGTTGAACTATACTACCAGTTAAAATATCTGCACTTATTTCTGGGACACCCTGTATAGGACATTTATGCTGAACTTAAAAATATTTTTATTTTTCGAAATATTTTTTGTATTAATAATAATATACCTTGAGAGTATCCACATCCTCACCAGAGCAGAGCTCACCAAATACAGAAAACTTCACTCCAAATCTTGTAAAGAACGTCTTACAATAAGTAGAAAAAAGGAGGTAGAAGTATGATAGATATCCGAGAACTACATACAAATCAAATTCAGCAGCTCCGTAAATTCTTTACGAGTAAGCGAACATGCCTTCACCAAGCAGTTTTATCAGCTTTGCAGATAAAAGTTACACACCCCTAGATTTATCTCTAACTAATCATCCAGCAGACGCATTTACTTCTACACAAAATATGACAGATAAAATTAATACTTGGACAACGAAACAACTACATGGAAAATACAGATATAATATACAACACGAACACATATCAAAAGAACTTTCTGACAAAAAATGGCTAGAAATCGGAAATGTTTTCCCGGAGACAGAAGAATTTATCTTGGCAGTGCAGGATCAGGTCATAGCAATGCGCAGTTACCTAAAATATATTATAAAAGACCCAATCGTACAGACAGATACATGTAGAAAAAATGCATGTAGAAAAGAATGCCGTAGAAAATGCCACCAATTTAAGGAAACCAACGACCATATAATCAGCGGATGTCAAATTTTAGCAAGTACAGAATATACAGAAAGACATAATATGGCAGGCAAGATTATACATCAAGCACTCACAAACACATTATAAATTCACCACAGACGTAACACCATACTCCAAATATTCATCAACTACTGTTATAGATACAAATAATTACAAACTTTATTAGGACATAGCAATCCGCACTGATAAAACAATTACATGTAAAGCAAGAAAGAACAAATCACCTATTTAATAGACATATTCATACCGAATGATACCAATATTCAAACGAAATAAAATGAAAAAATTGAAAAGTACACAGATTTAGCTACAAAAAAATACTGTTATTAATCAATGTGAGACAATAAATTTTACAACTTTTATTAACCATAAATCGGAATATTTAATTTTTTTATAAAAACTAATTTATTAAAAAGTATTTTTGTTAAACAATATTTGTTTTGTGGCCCTCGTTGTTATCTTTAATCTATCAAAAAACTATATGAAATTTTTTTTGGCAAATGTAACTATTGGACTACTTCAGCAGGAACAATTCAGATTTAATACGCCTAGCTTACTGTTAAAATACAGAAGTTAATAAATTTTTATGTGTAGCCCATTTAGTAAAAAATAAAATACTATGATGTGTATCCTTTGCAACAACGATGTGTGAGAGAATAATTTTCTTGGCAAAAAAAAGAAATATGAAGTATAAAAAGGAGTGATAAGTGTCTTATTTCTATATTAGGTCACACATGCATTGACAGAATTCCGATTTTTTGCCTAAAATGCGTTGTGTCACCGTGCCTCACTTTCCACGTATTCTTGACACATAAAAGTAACAGTTTCGAAACATGTATGTAATTGGTAGCATGAATAAAACGCAGATACGTAACTGTTACGTACGTAATTTATATAACTTACCTATGTTTTTATAATTTTTCCTCGACTTCCCTTATACTTTCCCACTGGGCCACATCGACCTCGTGGCCGGCGTCGTGACCCAAGGCGCACCCCGGCCGCCGTCGCGACGCTCTCTTCCTCCTCGCTTCAGTTTCTTGGCGCCCGAACCGCGTGACGCGTCCACGCCGCGCCGCCACTGGCTTCCGAGCGCCCGTCGTCGGTTTGAGTCGAGTGGCGCGAATCCAGGTAAAACGCATCGTCGCTCGCAAGGTCGAGGGATAGGTGGCTTGCACTGGGGGTGGGATGTAAGACTAAGGGCTAATAAAAGATTAAGGATTTAGAGAAAATTGTGTGGCGAAAATATATTTTTTGAATAAATAAAAAAATAATTAAATCTTTCTAAAATTAACGTTAGGTTTATGGTTTTAAATTGATATAAGAAAGTTATTTTTATATACTTTAGGTAATGTATAGATGTCTGATATTTTGTAAGAAACTTGTAACTATAGATAATCGATATACTATAAAATACTATCACTAAAGGTGTAATAGTAAAACTGTCCGATGTATAGAAATATACTACCGCAGAATCATATACTGCGCAATTATGCAAGTTAAAAAAAAACATTTCTTTTTTTATAATATTTTTTTATTCTATAGAGGATGTAAAGAAAAATGCATTAAAACATTTGTTTTATAACCTTAAATATTGACATAAAAAGTACTTTTTCTTAAAGTATTTTTTTTTGACGTTTTTCTTACCAGAAATATACTTTAGGTAATGTTTATTAATACACATTATTACTTACTATTTTGTCAGACAATTATGGCTCAGGCTAATCGATATACTATAACATACCTACTATCACTAAACGTGTAATAGTAAAACTGCCCAATACACAGGGTGTCCGAGAAATAAGTGCAAGTATTTTAACTGGTAATACTACCTTTTAACTGGTAATACTAACTGGGGTTGAACTGTACAGTTCAACCCCAGATAGTATTTACCCCAAACCAAACCAGAAACATATATGGCAACATAGGTAGTAGATTAAATTTACAAGAAAGAAAATCCAGAAAAGATCCAGTGGTTCTCAAAATTTTAGCAAAAAATCATTTTTTTTGAGAATTTTCAAAGTAAAATAACTCCAATATTACAGTTGAGGGTTGGATTTGGTGTTACACAGCAAAATAAAAACACTAAATCACCACAATACACCAAAACACTTTTACTTTTACACTGGACGCGCGTTTCGCTAACCATGTTAGCATCATCAGCAGATGATTATAAACTCATAGTTTTTCATAAAGTTTATAATCATCTCCTGATGATGCTAACATGGTTAGCGAAACGCGCGTCTAGTGTAAAAGTGTTTTGATGTATTGTGGTGATTTAGTGTTTTTATTTTTAAAATAACTCCGTTATTTTGAACTTACTTGAAAAACGATAAAGAGAAAATATGTTTCTTTTATCGCGATCTACCACCCCTTAAAATACTTGCACTTATTTCTGGGACACCCTGTATATGATAAATACTATCGGAGAATCGTATACTGCGCAATTATGCTAAGTTACATAATACTATTTTATTTTTAAAATATTTTTTATATCTATTCTAGAGGATGTAAATGACTAAGTAAGTAGTAATATAAATGATGAAGTAAGAAAAAAATCTTTGTAGCTTTAAAACCGCGTTCTAAATAACTAAATCGTTTTTCTAAAAATATTTTCTTAAATGGTTTTTATCATAGATATACTTAAAGAAGTGTGTATTAATACACATTATATTATTTAATATTTTATAAGATATCTGTACTGTAGGTAATCGATATACTATAAAATACTATCACTAAAGTGCAATAGTAAAACCGCACAATGTACAGAAGAAAATATTATCAGATCATATACTGCGCAATTATGTTAAGTTAAAAAATACTTGTTTAATATTTTTTACATTCAATACGGAATGTAAATGACTAAGTATCAACTAATGTAAATGACTGAGTGTGAAAAAAATAACTTTATAGCTTTAAAGAGTAATGCAAAAAAAACTAAATTATATTTTTCTAAAAATTGTTTTTTTATCATAGATCACAGCAAATAATAAGTTTTATTTTGCTGTGTAACACCAAAAGTTTCAACCTCCAATTGTAATAGATATACTACAGGAAATGTATATGAATACACACATTTACTATTTTATCAGAGATCTGCATGATAAGTAATCGATATACTGCTACAGTTATGCTGACTTTTCTATATATTATATGTTACGGTTAAGGTCCGATGTCCGGTTAATGTCGATTACGTTACCCAGATAATCTCGAGAATAACACACAACAAAACAATCAAAAACATAACCTAACCCAAACATTAACATGTTAATGTCGACATTAAACGGACATCGGACTTATACCGTAACCGTAACATATACATAGTTTAAAATTAATATTTATTAAAAAAAATATATATTTTTCTAAAAATTATCTTTAAATTGTTTTCTTATTATAGATATATTATAAGAGGTGGATATTAAGACACTGTAATCATATACTGCGCAATTATGCTGAGTTAAAATAAATAATACTTTTTAATTTTTCATGTTTTATTTGTATTTTATAATTCACGGTGTAAACGAGTATATGTGAAGAAAATGTCTATTGACAAAAAAAAACAGTAGATTTTATGTTTTTTTATTTGAAAAAAATATTACTTGCGAATCACAAATTATCCAATTATGCAAAGTTAAAATTTTTTATAATTTTCAACACTCCTAGTATTTGCGATTTTATTTTTATTATTCTATCGCTCTATTTAAATACATATTGGTACACTTTATACATAGATTTAAAATGCGATAACACCATCTACAAGATGGTATGATCATATTCATTATAAACCGACATTTTGTATTTGAACTGCTATTATCAACTTTTTCTTATTACGGTCATGGATTTATTAAAATATTTTTATTTTATTTTGTTTATTTATTTATTAAAATATTATGTATATTTTACCTAAATCTACTACGCCTTAAACTATTTGCTCTTATTTAAGTGGTTCTTTATATTGGGATTTAGTGGCGTTAAATAATAAAATTATTATGAATGAGCGCATTAATTGTTTTTATCATCAGAATCATATTTTATAAGATTGGTAGTAAAAAATGGGGTGGCTAGTAGTAAAGGATGTCAGCTCGAATCAACTTATTAATAAACTAGTTATACCACCAGTTACTCAATTATTTCCATAGTAAATCGATTGACGTAGAGTATTTGACCGCAATTCTAAATTTACTCCGGAAGTCTTGTGGGCAGTGCGGTTAAAATTTAAACTAGTAAAGTGCACTGTCAAAATAAAATATCAAATATTTATATTTAATTTTTTTATAAGTTAATATAAATAGAAAATCAAATAAAGATATAGAATTGAAAAATATACAGGGTGGTCCGAAAAATATACATTCACGACATTTCCTATGAGTAGTGGTTCTCGAGATATTTGGACTCAAAATTATCATTATCTGTCATTACTAACATAAATTAAACATGTTGACTAAATAGTTATTAGGTAGAAATCATAAATTTGAAATGTTTTTGTGCCAAAAGTTCAACAGAAACTGTTTTATCATCATTTTTCCGCAGAAAAATTTATGATTAATTTAAAAAAATAAAAATTTCCCAAATTAATTATTTCAGTCAAATAATTATCTACTCAACGTCTTTATTTTTTGTCAATAATGACATGTATTAACTATCCATTCTTCATATTATTTCCATTCTAATTATCTTGAGAACGGTTGCTCGTAGCGATTTTTAGCAAGAGACATTTATTACGTAAAAAGTGACGGAGATGTATATTTTCTCACTCAGTAGTTTTATACAGGTACGGACGAAAAGTTATTACTCTTCAAAGCAGTTAAAACAAATGTAGGTGGGGCCCCTACAAATAAGAGTACTGTTGACATTAAAATCAAATTTCTCATATGAAAAAACTCCCAGACACCTATTTTCATCCAAATATTAACGTTACTTAAGAAATTATTTGGAAAAAATCGAAATAAAAATGAAACTTCTACACCCTGTATCTCCGAAACTAAGCATTTTAGGACGTACATCTATACGAAATCAAAGTAGAAAGTAGAAAAGCAAAAAATATTTATTGTTAATCATTAAGAATTAGTTACAAATTCTTGAAAAACTTCTGTGTATTTTGCCACTAGATGCGAAATTTTTTGTATTATTTTTATTGTATTAACCTATTAAGCTAAAATTTATCAATATATTACACGATAGAATAAAAAGGCGTCAAAGACGACTGGGGAATGACAATCTTAGCCATTAAACTATGCTTAGAAGGGTTGTATTTAAATCATATTTAAAGAAAATCAGAATTAATTTCTGATTACAAATCAATAACTAATCGTAAGTAAAGGTTCTAGAAGTAGACAGTGCAAGTCATCTATCCATAAGTAGTGCCGTAAGGAAGTATCTATTTAATCTGCCTTGATATTAAAGAAAATTGAACTAATCAAGCTTAAAAACATTAGCAATAAAATACTCGGAAATAAAGTTTACGTAACGTAATAAACCTACTATAATTAACAGACTAAGTTTGAACAAAACTCACTTCCTTTTAGGTTAATAGTTAATAATTATTTACTAAAACCAGGAAGTAAAGAAGCGTTTCGTATTACTCGTTGGTAGAACTATTAAAGTTTAGTGCTTGAGTTTTAGTTTTAAAAAGAGTTACAGGGCAATTTTTAAAGACGCTCAGAGTAATTTTTGAAGTATTAATAGCAGTATTAAAGTACCTACGTAGAGGGTAAAAAATTGGCATTAGAGACTACGTATTTTTTATGCTTAAACTGTGTTTTGTCGTATTTTTATTCTTTATCAGTCAGGTTGTTTATAAAATATATAACTTAATATTTTATCAGGGTTAGTGAAAAATTATTTGGAGAATTAGATTAATATTTAATGTAACATGAAACAAACAATGCTGCTTTGAAACTTTAAATATTTGTAAATTAATAATTTATAATCTAGGATTCTTCTTCTTCTTTACGTGCCGTCTCTTTCGTGGAGGTTGGCGATCACATTGGCAAAATCTTCACGATTCTCGGCTTTCCTTATGAGTTCTTCAAAAGTCAGGTGAGTCCAGTTTCTGATGTTTCTCAACCAAGATAGTTTCTTCCTGCCGAGACCTCTCTTTCCTTCAATCTTACCCTTAACTATCAATTGTAAGACGTGGTATGTTTTATTCCTCAATATATGCCCTAAGTATGATGTTTTTCTTATTTGTATTATATTGAGCAATTCTCTTTCTCTGCCTATTCTGTTGTAGACTTCGGTATTTGTGATCTGGGCTGTCCATGGAATTTTAAGCATTCTGCGATATATCCATGTTTCGAACGATTCGAGGCGATTCATCTCTTGAACTTTCAGTATCCATGTTTCTGCTTCGTATAATGGTATTGACCAAACATAACACTTAACGAGCCTAGTTCTCAACTCAAGGTCCAATCTGGGGTTCTGGAAGACATTCTTCATTTTTAAAAATGCATTTCTCGCTTGTTTTATTCTGGTTTTTATTTCCACGTAGTTGTTCAAGGTGTTAACTATCCAGGAACCCAAATATTTGAACTTGTAGACCTGTTCTAAGGTATTGCCCTCTATTTTAATAGGAATTGGTACATTTTGGTTCTTTCCAAATACCATGACTTTAGTTTTAGAAGAATTGATCTTCATCCCGTATTTCTTACAGGAGCCTTCAAGTCGTTCCACTAAACTCTGGAGACCAGTATCAGAGTTGGCTATAAGAACTGTATCATCGGCAAATCTAATGTTGTAAATGACTTCGCCGTTGACTTTATTACCGCAATCTGTTGAAGAGAAAGCTTCCCGAAAAATCGTCTCAGAATAAACATTAAATAACGAAGGAGACAGCACACATCCCTGTCTTACTCCTCTCTGTATATTGACTGGATTGGAATTGTCCTTTTCAACTTTCATGTGGGCTGTTTGTTGCCAATATATATTTTTCAGAAGTGTTACATCTTTGCTGTCAACTCCCAACTCATACAACATTTCGATAAGTCTCGTATGTTTGACTCTATCGAATGCTTTTTAGAAATCTACGAAACACACATGCATTGGTTTTTGTTGGTCTGTACACTTCTGCGCCATCAATTGTAAACAAAATAAGGCCTCTCGTGTTCCTAATCCACTCTTAAACCCAAACTGTTCATAGCTGCTTTCTTGCTCACACTTCTTATAAATTCTGTTATGTATTGTGACTCATTAAACTAATAAGTCTGTAGTCACTGAGATGTCGAGCTGATGTTTTTTTCGGAAGCGGTACAAAAGTTGAGTGAAGCCAGTCATCAGGTACTTTTCCTCTATCATAGATCTTGTTAAAAAGCCTAGTCAATATACCTACGTTCTCTCTACGTAAATATTTCTGGATATATATTGTCAGGGCCTGGACATTTGTTGTTTTTAAGTTGTTTAATTGCCTGCAATACTTCACTATTGAGAATTTCTGGTCCTTTATCAACCGTTGGTCTTACTGTTGGTTCTTCTCTATAGTCATTATAAAGTTCTTTCATTTGTTGTTCCCATACTTGTATTTTTTCTTGTACGGTTGAACACAGTGTACCGTCTGAGTTACTAATTGTTAGAGGACAAAAACGTTGTGCTGGTCCAGTTAATTCTTTTATTTTTTTGTGTAATGTTAATGAGTCGTGTTTCTTTTGTAACTCCTCTAATTCCACGCACTTCTCTGAAATCCACTTTTCTTTAGCTGTGATTATTGCTTTATTAATTTCCTTATTGCAACGTTTATACGCTATAGCATCTCGACATTTGTGTTCTCTACGCTAGTCCATAAGTTGGAGAATTTCGAAATCTAGGATTAGGATCTATAATAATAAGATAATCTCCCTGTAATTGGACCCATTATTGGCTATGCTGGTCCAAGTTATACTAGCTAATTTCCTAATATCATGGTCACATCTTAGGTTTGGACTTCTTCTGGGTCTTTTAATTTCTCGTGGGTACCATGCTGTAATTTTTGTTGTCCATCTGTTGTCCGTCATTCTTGCCAGGTGTCCTGCTCATTGTCACTTGAGAGATTTGATTTTAGAATGATATCTATTATTACTTGAATATTTTGTCAACTGGTAGTGCACATTGAATGTTTTCTTCTTCAGATAAATTGACATTCTAGATTTGAAGTTGGTAAAAATATATACAGGGTGAGTCTCAAATAAATGCAAATATTTTCAGGGCTGGTGGGTTTCAATAAAAGAAACATATTTTATCTTTGCCGTTTTATAAATAAGTCCAAAATAACCGAGTTATTTTACTTTCAAAATTCAAAATAAATTATTTTTTACTTAAATCTTGAGAACCACATACTTTTCTTTCTTGCAAATTTATTCTACTACTTATGTTGCCATATAATCAAGATATTATGTTTTTTAACTACCACTACTACTGTCATCACTCGCTGACGAGTATTTGACACGCATCAGAAGATGGTTACGCAAGGCGTTTCCTTTCATGAGCTTTTCTGTGACTGAAAAGCCCGATGCGTAATGTTGCCTGTCTACCGCACTCCAGACATTCAGAAATCTCATTGCTTTGTTGCCTCTTTACTTTTTGGTTGTCGTTGTTAACTGAGTTTACAATTCTTCTCCGTTGTGTTCTATTGTGCTCTGCTTCTTCCCACTGATTCTGCATGTTTATCCCCTTTAAGTTTTCGTGGAAAATATCCTTGTACATTTTGAGTTGTCTACGTGGTTTCCTCTTACCGTCTACAACTTCACCGCAAAGAAGGCGGATTTCTTGTTTGAATTAAACGCTCTCGCAGCTAGCTTTTTCAAAAATAAATCCAGAAAATAATAGAATTAAAAAAAATCGCAAAAAACCTAATCCCTAACACTCTGTATACATTATTAAATATATTAAACTCTAACGAAATTGTTTATCTCTAATATTTTCCAGAATTTTACCCTGGAAATAAGCAGATTAGTGTAGAACCTTAATTAAAAGGACGTGGATAGTTTTCGGTGTTGTAGCAAATCCGTTAAGTTTCATTTCACGGTTGTTTGCATACCGTAACACCAAGATCCTCTAATGTTTGTTTATAATTCAATATTGTAAATATACCTACATTCCGACTAAGCTTGGAAAATCTCTGGGGAATGCTCTGGTTAAATGGACTGTTACTAAGCACATTAAAGTTTATAAGCGTTTGAGTGCAAAGACGTTAGATTACTACTAATAATAAATATATCAAATAGTTTAACGAAATAAATATTTCTGTAATTTAATAGAAAATTGAATATAATAAACAATACTCTGGGGATGCCAAAAAACGCAACGGAAAATTTTTTCGTCAAGCTATTTTCATACATTTTTTAGCAAACTATATAAATCTATCAACTTTTTAATTCTCAGTTTTTTATGAACTTTAGTATTTGGCTTATTATACAGATTTAATTGAAGGGTTGTTTTTTACCCTAACTATAAAACACCCTGTGCAATAATTTCGTGAGTAACTTTTCTTAAAACATTATTTTGCGATCAGAGCCATGCCTCCTAAGCATTTTCTTTTTTGGCTCATGTCGACACATGCCTTGGTTAATTTTTAAGAGCAAAATGAACTTGTTACCAAAAATTTGCAATTTTTTCAACTATTATTATTTTATGATATTATTTTTTAATATTACTAGGTGGGTTTGGTGACTATTTTGGTAATATCAACACTGATTAGAACTTTATTATATTAAAATTTAAAAAATGTTAAAAAGTAACGCGATACAGGCTTGGTTTTAATAAATATTATAAAACAACAGAACTAAGCATATTAAAAAAAAATAACAGTAATAACTAAGTGTACAGGGTGGCTCGAATTCGAAGCTCATTACTGGGATTTCGGAAACCGTAAGAGATAAAGGATCGGTTAAATGGAGGCAAAGTTGCGCAATTTGATGCTCAATAAAATGAATTGCATTTTGAAAAATTCCGAATACTTCCGAATATATTCGAAAAAAAAACCGGAATTTTCAATTTTGTTTTCTATTGCTTCCTGGCTTTATTTATTAAGATAACTTAAAATGAAAAACACATTTTTATGGCCACTTTTTCTGCTCTATGACTCTGTGTGATTAAATGTCGATTCTGACCTTTCGGCTTCTGGCGACCATCATATACATAAAACAAAATATTCAGGAGACATGGTTCTGTCCGAAACATAATGTTTTAGGAAAACTTGCTCTCGAAATTATTTCACAGGATGTTTTAAAAATAGGGTAAAAAACAAGTATATTACCTATAAGACTATATTGCTAGTACCGCATTTACACAATGAGTGGAAAGTGAAATCAAGGAAAAGAAATAGGAATATTAATCTTGCATAAGTCTATCCTTTTGGTTCAACAGGATTTTCGTGCCAAATTAAACGATCTTTTCCCTCTACTCCATCGCTGAACGCTGTCACCTGCCCGCGCACTATAAATATTAATAACATATAATATATTATTTTTATATTGGTATGGCAGTATTTCTAGCTGTTATACAATAATTAACCTCTTTAGATATTCATGACATATAGATATATCTATGCGTTTCTTATTTTTGTTTAAATATGTCAGAGATTAAATTTAAATTTATAAGTAAAAGCGCGAATAGTCAGACGCTAAATTGATTTACGTGGTAGATAGAAACTCAAAAAAACTATTTATACTTATTTATACTATTGGTTAGTATAAAATAAATCAACTAATCGCGAAGCACTTTTCACGCTTGCGTAGTTCAAAGCTCTGAACGAATAAATAAATAAATGCCTTTATTGTCAAAAAATTTTACAATTAGAGAGAATACAAAACAAGTATACAAATTACATTGTCAGTCATATTGTTTAAAATAAACATTTATAAATGTTTACAATGTCAAAGAATAAAAAAAAATAAAAATAAGATTCAAAAATATTTAGTAAGTTTATAGTAAATATAGTAATAGCAAATATTAGAGTGTTAACAAGATCAAATTCGATTATCAAAATATAAGTCATTTACGGCATAGAAAACCTTGTCTAGTAAATAAGATTTCAATGCTTTGCGAAATGAAGAAAATGATGTTATGGATTTGATTCCAAATGGTAGGTGCGATGCGGTTTTTTCGAGTTGTATGATATTGAACTTTTAACTAACTCTGAGCGTAGGGTAGGTAGATAAAGGTTTTTGCTCCGCGTTCCTGAGTGGATAAGTGTGAGATGGCCTTTCTTGAGAAGCTGATACATGCTTACGTATTAGGCAAACGGATTCAAAAAAGGACAGACTTATGTGGATTTTGTATAGTTCCATCTCAAAAATTTGGCTTCAATTTCTGTTCCTTACTAGAAATATAGTCTTATATTTGGTGAAAAATAACTATACAATACTAAAGTTTATAATAAACTGAGTTTACGAATTAGAGTTGATGTATTTATATAACAATTTGCTAAAAAAATTAAGGAAATAGGGCTAAAAAATAAAACATTTTAAATTAGACATACCATGTACATATAATATCAGAAAAAAAAATTATCAAATTTAATAAGAAAACGCTAAAAAGGTGGAGGGGACTGTTTATTTACCTCTGAAACGTGATTCCTGGCTCTTTCTTATCGTTGCGGCTTTTACAATTGAAAGCTGAATAAATCACCATTGTAATAAAGCTTATACAAAGTTCACTACACACAACAAACTATCAAAATTTGCTAATTGTCGCTGGTGCCAAATTCGTTCCCCCCAAAAAATGGCATCTAACAACACAAATTCTGCTTCAGCCCGTATATGGGCGTTAAGTATTTTGCAATATAAAATTAGACTATACGAATACAAGTATAAAGGTCAGACCACACGGCAAAGAAACCCCCCAAAAATAAAAGAAAATAAAAGAGATCCTCCTAATACCGCAATCTACTCGACACACATTAGATCCCAGTCTTTTGTGTCTCGAAAATTAAATTTCTATTCCTGTCCTAATAATAAAACTTTTCTGGCGCTATTACAGCCCGATCTTTTATTGGCTTATCGATTTTATGGCCTTTTTCTTATACCCGGCCCTGTCGGCCATGGCACATATTAAATATGTAAATAGGTGGGCTCAAGATTTCCCAATACAATGGACTGTTTATGACATGAAATCGGATTATATGAAAGCTTTTCTAGTATCGTTAAAGTAGATGTTATCTATAATGTTTATGTGGTGTGAAAGGATTAAGTCCAGTTTTTTTTATTTAATTTTTGTTTCTATTTAGCTTCGATTGTATTTTATTCTTCTTTAATATGAAATAATCATTACAGTCAGTTGAGGGTTGGAACCTTTGGTGTTACATACTACATACATACTACCATTACTCAAGGCGTTTTCTTTCATGAGCTTTTCTGTGACTGAAAAGCACGATACGTGATGTTATCTGCCTACCGCACTCCGGATATTCAAAAATCTCATTGCTTTGTTGCCTATTTACTTTTTGGTTGTCGCTGTTAACTGAGTTTACAATTCTTCTCCATTGAATTCTATTGTGAGGTGCTTCTTCCCACTCATTCTGCATGTTAATCCCCTTTAAGTGTTCGTGGAAAATGTCCTTGTACCTTTTCAGTTGTCCACCCGGTCTCCTCTTACCATCTACAAGCTCACCGTAAAGCAGAGATTTTGGTATGCGGTTTTCTTGCATTCTGCATACGTGACCAGCCCATCTTAAATGGGATTTTGTAACCATGACTTCAATACTCTCGCAGTTAGCTTTTTCAAGGACCGATACGTTTGAGACATGATGGAACCACCGGATTTGGTGTTACAACAGCAAAATAAAACACTAATCCACCACAATAATACACCAAAACACTTTTACTTTTGCACTGGACGCGCGTTTAGTTGTAATCATCTGCTGATGATGTTAACATGGTTAGCGAAACGCGCGTCCAGTGCAAATGAAAGTGTTTTGGTCTATTGTGGTGAACTAGTGTTTTATTTTGCTGCTGTAACATCAAAGGTTCCAACCCCCAACTGTAATATACCGGGTGCATCTCAAAAGTGGCTTACCCCCTATAACTTTTTTATTTTTTCAGATAAAATAACGAGATTTGGTATGTTAGTTTATGACATAAATTTGGATTGACTGATGTAATCAATTATTTTTGGTTACATCCTCTTTCACCGGATATGACTACAACTTTTGATTCTTAAATGGCACCCTAAAATGGTATTTTTTTACTTTATTCGATAGAAAATAACACTCTGAATAAAACGACAACGTTTGACATTTTCGCTTTAAAAATATTTTTATTTTAAATTTCAATCTAGAGTGCCACGACTGTGCTAAAAACACTAATTTTTAATCAAAGAGCCTTGGAAAAATAGATTTGATCGTCTAATGTTTTTCGTGTCTTGTCCTGGCTGGATAAAAGATGCCCAAATCGTATTTTTAATTATGACTCATTTTTTTCAAATGGGACGAGGGTGGCTCATTAGCATATTTGAAAAAAGCTTTTTTTACGAATAATTTGATACCACACACTTGGCATTTTGATGACCGTAAATAAACCGCATGTTACAATTTTAAATAAACAATATGCGAAAATGTCAAAAGTTGACATATGATTCAGAGTGTCATTTTCTATCGAATAAAGTAAAAAAATACCGAGGGTGCCATTTAAAAATCAAAAGTTATAGTCATTTCCGGTGAAACAGGAAGTGACTGAAAACAATTGAATACGTCAATCAATCCAAATTTATGTCATATACTAACATACAAAATCTCGTTTTTTTATCTGAAAAAGTAAAAAAGTTATAGTGGTGAGCCACTTTTGTATCAAGTATCATCTAACTTATGTCATTTATAATCATTATGACTTAGTATCTACCTTCTTCTTTCAATGCCTTAGTGTATACAGAGCGTTGGGGACCTCTCGCATGTACTTGTGATGTACTGACTGATATTAAACACATTAAATATTAAAAATCGTCATTAAGTGCTAAAGAACACTAGAAGGTTATATATTTTAGAAATTTTCTGTTACTTAATGTCCTTTATGCAATATTAAATTTTACAATAGCCAAAATAAATATCAAGGTTTATCTTTAATAGAACTTCTAGCGGCACTACTAAAATATGAAAAATACTAATGCGTATTAACTTAAGAAATAGAGAATTCAATACGTAGTACGATATGTCCATAAGTTTACAGACAAAACTTAATATTTATAAAAAGTCATAAACAGTTTTATATAGGGTCACAGATTTCTCTGTATAAGAGTAAGATATTTAAACGTGCATCTGGTGATCAACTAGTGGTTTGTCATTTGCATTTTCCTATTGTAATTTATTCTGTTGATTAGTGCATATGTTCAATATCAACCGTCTCCTAAATGCGATCTTTCGAAAACTGTCTAGAACAAGTATAAAATGTCTATACCTATGTGGCGGATTCATCTCTCCAAAAAAAAATCCTTTATGGGTATTTCGCCACTGCACTGCAGGAAAAATCTACAAAATAAAGTAGTTATTTTTTGTAAACACTTCTGCGTTAAATCTAAACGGACACTGCTTGTCAGAAGTTATGTTTACAGTAATAAAAATTTGCCTAACAAAGAAAAAAATGCTTAACTTTTCGGAAAGTTTATCTCTTTCCGTCCTCGGAAGCAAAAAAAATACAATGAATAAAGAAAAAAACTATTTAAAATATTTAAATTCAACTATTCGAGAACACTTTACTTTTTTTAAAACAGATACGTCTACAAGAAACCGTTGACGTTGATTTTTTTAACAGAACGTTAAAAAGGAATACAAAAATTTTCAAAAATGGAAGCAATTAAAAAAACGTGCGAGAAGAAATAAAGTTTTTAACCTATCCTCGCTGTTAAAGTATCATTTAATCTACCCTTGCTGTTAAAGTACTATTTTTGATAGATATAAGGCAATTTTAACAGTTGCTATGGAAAAAGTAATATTTCATATACTAAATGACAAAAATATAACAGTATATATTCCCATTGGTTAAAGACCTACTAAATTATTACGGGAACCGATTTATTTTTATCGGGAAAAAAGCGCCGATTATTTTCCCACCCCCGCATTTCCCGATAAAGCCGGCTGGATAAAAGCCCATCCGAGTAATTTCGAATTATTTTCTTTGACAAGGTGGTACGAAGCTTTGAAAAATAGACGTTTTCCGGGACGTAAAAAGCATTTAACACGGACAGAAATATGTTACACGGTGTAAAACTTCGTAGAGAAGTGTTTTATCTTCATTATTATGTAATCAGTATTTTTAATAAAACATGCTACTTTCAGGTGTAAAAAGTATTTATTGATTGTCTTTATTAAGCAGTAGATTTATATACCATATGATCGAAAAAAAACGGCGTCAAAGATGGCTGGGGAATGACAATCGATGATAATTTTGGCAAGGTCAAGCTTTAGACGTAATCTTTTTGGCCCGTACTTTTTTTTACTTTTTAATGGAGCTTCTTGCCAGATGGCCTTAAAACGCTGTAATTTATTTTTGTATTGAGGAATAATGATGTTTTAAATGGTGTAGTTTAAAATTTGAGAACCCGAAAAGTTCAAAATCTTTTTTTAATCTTTCTATAATTAGTGTTCATTGTTGACAAGTTTTACGTCAAGTATCACAACACTATTTATTTAAACCAAAAACTTGTAATACAAAAAAGTCTAAACTAATCATACTAAAATGTCAAAACGAATGACAATGTCAGGAAATAAATAAATAAATGTGGCAACTTACATTTTTTACAGAAGAGCTGCCACATGAATCCCCAGCGCGAAATTTAAATTCCAGTTAGTCAACCTGAATATGGTTGGCAACAATGAATTTAAAAATCGCGCCCTCGATTACCTAACTAAAAGTTTAATTCATATCAAATACCGGGTGCGTCTCAAAAGTGACTCACCCCTATAACTTTTTTATTTTTTCAGTTAAAAAAACGAGATTTTTTATGTTAGCATATGAAATAAATTAGGATTGATTGACGTTTAGAATTGTTTTTTCAATTGTTTCACTTCCTGTTTCACCGGAAATGGCTACAACTTTTGATTTTTAAATAGCACCCTCGGTATTTTTTTACTTTATTCGATAGAAAATGACATTCTGAATAGAATGACATATCACATGTCAACTTTTGACATTTTCGCATATGGTTTATTTGAAATTATAACGTGCGGTTCGTAACGAAAATTTGACTCAAAATAACAAGTGTGTGGTATGAAATTATTCGTAAAAAAATGCTTTTTCCAAATATGCTAATGAGCCACCCTAATTCCATTTGAAAAAATTGAGATATGATTAAAAATACGATTTGGGATTTTTTTAACCGGCTAGGACAAGACACTAAAAGCATTAGACCATCATATCTATTTTTCCAAGGCTTCTTGATTAAGAATTAGTGTTTTTAACATAGCAATGGCACTCTAGATTGATTTTTTTTAAGCGAGAATGTCAAAAGTTGACATATGATATGTCATTCTATTCAGAATGTCATTTTCTATTGAATAAAAATACAAAGGGTCCAATTTAAAAATCAAAAGTTGTAGTCATTTCCGGTGAAACAGGAAGTGACCAAAAACAATTCTAAATGTCAATCAATCCTAATTTATTTCATATACTAACATACCAAATCTCGTTTTTTATCTGAAAAAATAAAAACGTTATAGGGTTGAGCCACTTTTGAGACGCACCCGATATAGTGTATATATGTATTTGCTAATCGGAATAGGTCGTTACAATTAGCTGTTTCGATTGAACAGATTGTACTGTAACTTATTATGATATTAAATCTTATAACTGTAGGACAATATTTAATTTCTTAACAGATTTAAGAATATTGGTTAATTTAAAAATTATTTGTTTATAAATTTATGGACCATCGTACATGCATTAAAATTGAAAAAAAAACAAATACCGTCCAAAGCATAACAAGTAACTTTTCAAAATATATTTTCGCAGACACAACACATTTACGGGAGCCTTTTTCCCGCTGTGCGAAATGTAAATTAAAAAAACATAGAAAAAAACAAACGGGTACAAATTAAAGCGGGTCACGGTGGATGGGCATGTTCGGTGCGGGCACGATCGTGTGCTTCCTGCTGGCCCTTGGCGGGTGGACGTTGGCCAGCGAGTTCCCCGAGCGAGAATGCTGCGATCTGACCACCCAGGAGCCAACTTCGACGGCTGCACCGTCGATGACATCGCCAGCTGCTAAAACAGGTGAGTTGAGATAAGATTGGATCGGAATTCGTAGGAAAATTTGTTGGTAAAAATTTGTAAGAAAAAAATACAATTTTATACAGGGTCCGGCAATAGTGCGTCGGGCATCTGTAGCTCCTAGAATAAAAAACTTAAGAATTTAGTTTAAATGCAAACCTAAGTGCACGGCCACACAGAAAGCGTTTTTTTGCGTTTTTAGCGTGAAGCGTCTTTTGCGTCTAAAACAAAATATCAGGATTATATGGGAGTAGCCCCACCAAAAGCGTCTAGCGTTCGACGTGTCTCGCAAAAAACGCAAATGAAAACAAATCAATTTGTTTTCTGTAGCGTCTTTAGTGTTTTCTATGAGACCCCGTCATAGGCGGACGTAATATTTAATAATACAATAAAAATAAATTAAATACATAGTATGCATTTTTTTTTCATTTTAGGATATTATCTAAAAATGTTTTTATGATAACATCTACTGTTCAGAAAGATTCTATTAAATTCAAAAATTTGAAGAAAATGTTTGAAATGTTGAAAAAGTAATAAATTAAAAAAATATTTTTTTAGGCGTAAAAAATAGTTTTTATGCGTAAAAAGTGTCTTTTTCTGCGTATAAAAGGTTTTTTAACAAAAACAAATAGTTTTTGACGCCTAAAAATAGTTTTTTACGTGTAACAAATAGTTTTTTACAAGTAATTTTTTTTTTCCTGTAAAAAAGTTTTTTACCAGAAACAATAAGTTATTGACGCGTAAAAATTAGTTTTTTACTTGTAACAAATAGTTATTTACACGTAATGTTTTTTTGTGTAAAAAAGTTTTTAGCAGAAACAATAAGTTTTTGACGCGTAAAAATTAGTTTTTTACGTGAAACAAATAGTTATTTACACGTAATGTTTTTTTGTGTAAAAAAGTTTTTAGCAGAAACAATAAGTTTTTGACGCGTAAAAATTAGTTTTTTACGTGAAATAAATAGTTATTTACACGGAATTTTTTTTGTGTAAAAAAGTTTTTAGCAGAAACAATAAGTTTTATACGCGTAAAAATAGTTTTTTATGTATAACAGTTTTATTGGCGTAAAATAATAAAAATAGTTTTTTACGTGTAACAAATGGTTTTTTACACGTAATTATTTGATTCACGTTTACAAAATTTATATTAAAATATCAATATTTTTGATATACACGTGGACTGCTCACAAATACACGTCGCGTCACTACGTATTTCTAAGCCGTTAACACGTTTCGTTACAACTAGCTCGTGTGTCAGGGCTGCGTCCGTCTCGCTAGCTCGTATGTCACGGCCTTGAATGTTTACTCCCAGCGCGCGTAAAGAAGTTTCACACCAAAACGTTTCATAAATCATGTCCTAAAATTGCGTTAGCAATTAGTAATATATACATATTTACTAATCTATTATATAATTATAATTCTTTATTATATTATATTATAATTACAACAAGTAACCACAATAATACAACATAAAAAAACTATACACATATAAACTAAAATTCGTAAAATGAGTGGTAAATAATAATTATTATTTTTACACTCACCACTGGCACTAGCAGTAGATTGTGTTTGTCGCCGAATATATGCCCCGGCCCGTCCACAATTCAATCCAAGCATCTTTTATCTTCATCTCTTCAACGCTAACAGCGCCGATCTCGCCTATCTCTTTCTCACAGGATTGATTGTTGAACGGGCCGGAAATCCACGAGCTTGCGACATTACTAATTGACATCTTGATAGAAACTGCAGACCTGCCGCGTCTTCTGCGTGTTTTTTATTGGACACAAATCGAAAAAAGCGCTTAAAACGGTAAAATCGCAAAAAGCGCTTGAGACGCAAAAACGCAAAACGCTTTCTGTGTGGCCGTGGGCTTAGGTATGTACCTAAGTAAGATGTATTTCCGAAAAAAAAATTCATTTCTTTAGGGTAGCTCAAAAAAGTGTGAGTGGATCTGGATGATTTTTTTTTGAATGGAACACCCTGTATATTATTGCATTTTTGGCTTCCTTTTAGATAACTTTACATAATCCTAAGATATGAGTAAATCTATTTCTATAGTTTCAGAGATATTAAAAAATAATTAGAATTAAAATGACGTCGTCAGATATTTGCCTTTTCCTAAATCAAACTGCCTAAATAACCATTTATCAAATAATAAAATCTAAATTATATTATTATAGGAACGCCTTTTGATTCAACCATATTTTTATGTTTTTTTTTATTTTTCTGTAAAACGGTATGGAAATTTGGAAAATTAAAAACGGGATTAACCATTTCAGAACAAGCAAATTCTTTTATGAAGAATGCGTTTTTGTCAAAATGTCAATAATAAAAAAAAGTATGTCCTTCTGTAAAGACACTCCGCGGACATACTGTATAATATGGAGACTAGCCTACATTTGACGGAAATTATTGTAATACATTCATAACCTCTTTATTTTTCATTACCTCTTTATTTTTTTTATTCGTAAGGGAAGAGGGAAAATATAAAAAAATAAGGTCCTTATTTTCACCCCAATTTAACCAATTTATTTTCTGTTGGTTTCTATTATATGAAGGGGAAGGTGTGATTTAAGATTCCTATGCCGTTGACCCGGTCTACTCGAGCGCCACGTGCCGCAAAATATTTTCTTTTATAAGGATTATTTTCCTATATCATGTATTATTTATTCCAGAACTCAACCTTCTTGGTTCGTTGCTATATTATTTATTACTTTTCTGTCTGTCTTTTGAAGGGTATTTTACTGATACTGTTTGAATTATTCTCTCAGTAAAGCAGATTCGAAATATTTAGATATTTTTTTGTTAATCATTTGCCACTTTTTATTAACAAAAAATATATATGTGTTTCATAATACAGAGTGGTCCGAATTGTGTTCGGGAAGTAAAGAAGCTGGTATAAATTTATATCTTAAAATGCTTCGTTTTGGAGATACTGTTTGACCAGCGGATCTGAAGCTACGGAAGCAATGCGAGAAAAAAAAATCGATATTGCCACGTTTATCTATAAAATTGCAAAATTGCCAGACATGAACTATAAATTTAATATATTTTTATTATATATAATGTGTTTAGCATATATTCTGACGTATATTACTAAGGAATTTTAACGTAGTTCATATTGTTGAATATGTTTTATTTAATAACTTATTTCTTTCATTTTGTATAATCTGCTCATTACGAAAGGTGAAGATATTTCAACGATATTATTGGCAAACCGGCATCGCCGCGCATGGCCGCCTATTCATCGAACATGATTGGCGAGAGTACGTCACAGGATTTGTTACCACGCGGTTGCCATGGCTTTTACGCCTTTCCTATTCGCTAGCCTTATCCCCAACTTCATGGTTACTTCTGTAAAGAGTAGAAATATTGAATACTATTGAAATATCCAGTGGCGGTGTCATTCTTTTGATCATTATTACTTTCTTTCATTATTTTATACCGGTTATCCTAAACTTTATTCCTATATTTTTCGTATATTTAATAGTTAAAATTTCGTATATTTAATAGTTAAAATTTCGTATATTTAATAGTTAAAAATTGTTTTGTTATCTTGTTATAATGTTTTTCGTTCGTAGTTTTTAATTATTAATATTAAGTTTGATCGTATATTTGTGTTTTAAAATGAATAAATTTGTTAAGGGTAAGACGCTACATAGCCAGGACAAGAGAACTAATAGCTAATTTATATAGGTAAGTAGAATAATAATAATGTAATTATTAGAATACTAAAATTAAATATTGGCTAAAATAAAAAGCACACATTTTACCTAAATATTTTAGCTAAACTAAAATAAATGTAAATAAACGTGGATGAAATCTCATTTGGTTTATTTCCTTGTATTCATAACAGGATTTGCGACGAAGAAGCTACAGAGAGTTCGCTTAAGTTGCCGCTTAAACGTAAACTTGAGCGGATATCTCTTTATACCGGAGTTAGCGTATCGGCTATAAAAAAATTCACATAGAAGATAAAAAAAGATTGAAAACTAACCCCGATAAAATGATATCCAGCCCTGAAAAGAAACGGCTACGTGAGCTCGACGACTTTGATTTCCAAGTGGTCAGAAATTTGAGTCCCACAATTAGAAAGCTTTTGCAAAATCTGCAGGAAGAATCGAATTTTCCTTTGGCAGAGACACGCTTAGGGGGTTATTAAAATCAAATGGATTTTTTTGGCGTAAATGTCAAAATAACAGATAAATATTAATGGAGCGGCCCATTATATTGCAGAGAGAGATATAAATATATACGCAAAATTCGAAATATCGCCAAGTATTATCTATTTGGATGAAACATGGGAATACAATGACTTAACCTTTAAAAAGTGCTGGCGGAGCGATACCATATCTGGTGTAATAGGCAATATTGGATCTACTGGTGAGTAAAATTATGTTTTGTTTGCGCTTCCAAAGTTAAATATTTTCAAGATTTTTTTTTGCTGGAAATAGTTATATCTAAAATTATGTATTGTAGAAAAAAATATAGTTAGTACAGATATATAAATAAATATACCTCAAGACTCAGTCTTGATCATCTGCTGATGATGTTAACATGGTTAGCGAAACGTGCGCCCAGTGTAAAAGTAAAAGTGTTTTGGTGTATTGTGCTGATTTAGTGTTTTATTTTTCTGTGTAACACCAAAGGTTCCAACCCCCAGCTGTAATTATTTCTTCTATTATATTAACAACACATAATAATAAAATTATTCAAAATATTTAAGGGAGCTTTAATAAAAGCTTTTAGTGTGTTTATCTGCTAACTCAACAGTAACGATTCAAACAGGATAAAGTTTTTTGAAAAAAAAATTATTAATCTGAATATTATATTTATGATACACATTATTTTCATAAAACACCGTACGCCCATGCCTATTTTATGAATGAAAATGGGCGTGTCTTGTTTACAACTGCGTTCCCCTGCCGATACCCCGTAGCTACACATCCGTTGGTCACACTATACAAGGTGTAGAAGTTTCATTTGTATTTCGATTTTTTCCAAATAATTTTTGAAATAACATCGAAATTTGATGAAAATTGGTGTCTGGGTATTTTTTGATAAGAGATTCAAATTTATAATTGAAATTTAAATTCAAGTTAGTCAGTCCGGCCTGGACTATTATCCATGAATTTGAAAATCGCGCCCTCGATTACGTAACTAGAGTATAATTATTGGTATCAAGAATATTTCAATCATTTTGGATAGCTTTGTATAAAACATGTAGGGAAAAGCCGAACAGGAAGCTTTTTAGACTCTGTATATATTCACTATTTTAATAAGCCTTGATGGATTTCTATTAGGCCCTATATACATACCTGTAAGCAGAGAGTAGTTAGCCCTAAACATCAGAAATTAGAATTGCAAATGAGGGTAGTTTAAAATTGCGAAGTATGTTTATTTATGACATAATTTGAAATTCCATCAGAAACGGAGGTTGGTCCTTACCGTATCCTTAACCTTCAATTTAATGAGCGTTTCAAGTAGATTTTATTTTTATTTTTGGCTAACTTAAATCGACAATGTAAATAAAAATAGTTAAAAAGCATCCGAAAAAAGCAAGATTAATGATTCTTTGATGGATTAATACCAAGAATTGGTTAAACTTTTCAGAATGCAATTTTTTTTTCAACAAGAGGCCGTCCTCTGCCGGAAACACTGCGACCTGTGAGGCCTATTGTGTTTGTCCCCCTTCTATATCTGCACCCATTCTCCTATCCCTGTGCCCTGCACTAACTTATGCAGGTCCTTGATAGGATTGGAGTATAGTTCCTGCGGTTCTAGCCCAGCTTTTCCAAATTAAAAGTGTCGCTTGCGATCCAGAGCCTCGCAGTGACATATTATGTGCTCCGCTGTTTCAGGATCTTTATCGCAAAGTCTGTAGCAAAGACTTCCTTGATAGAGATTGAGCTTGTTCAGGTAACACTTGACAGCCATGTGTCCTGTCAAGAGGCCTGTTGTAATTCGCACTTCAATCCTGCTAAGCATTAACAGTCCTTTTGTGGTTTTAGAGCTAGGTCCTTGGATAAAGGCCTTACTGTGTCTGTGTCGGTTTCTCCAGTGGAAATTCTACTTTTCCCTGATCCAAAGTTTTAGTGCACCACGGGCCATACATTTGGGTATTCCCAGTACTGTCTCTGGACCAAGATAGGATGCCGATGATCTTTGCCTAGCTAGCTCATCGGCTTTTTCGTTGCCTTGGATACCGCTGTAGCCCGGCACCCAGAATAATAGAATGCAATACAGCAGTCTCCCTGTTTTTTTGTTTCTTTTATTGCGTTTTTCCCTTTCTATGTCTGCACTCACTCTCTTATTTCTGTACCCAGCACCAACTTGTGCAGGTCCTTGATAGGATGAGAGCATAGTTCCCCCATTGTTACTCTGACTTTCTCAAATAGAAGCTATGTCGCTTGTCTATCCAGAGCCTCGCAGTAACACATTATGTGGCTGTTCCAGGATCTTTATCGCAGAGCCTGCATCAAAGACTTCCTTGATACAGGTTGAGCTTATTCAGGCAGCACTTAACAGTCATATATCATGTCAAGAGACTTGTTGTAATTCGCACTTTATTCCTGCTAAGCATTAGCAGTTCCTTTGTAGGTTTAGAATTAGGTCCCTGGATGAAGGACTTGCTATGTCCCCTGCCTGTTCCTTCAGTGAACATTTTGTTTTTCTCTGATCTAGATTCGGGCTTTTATTGACCTGCAGGTTAGACATTTGTTTTTAACAGTACTGGCTCTGGACTAAGATAGGATTATTGTTGGATACAGGTGCGACTAAAACGGCCGGATATTTTTAAATCATTGAAGAAGGTTAAAACAGCTCAATGAATACGTACCTACTGCTCCGCTGTCGTCCATGGAGAAGCAAACCTTAATTTTGTTCTCGGAAGCACCAGTTTCAACATTGAGTGTTAATAACAGATATCGAGGATGAAGTTATTTGCGGAATGAACATTATTACCAGCAGATGTTTTGAACTGAACTTCAAAGAGGAAATTTTGAAAATAAATGGAGAAGAAGTGGTTCTACATCTAAAATGTGAAGAGACGCTTTGCGTAGTGTTAGCAGAAGATGTTTTGATCCCTCACCGCTAATGAAATATTTTTGAATAGTTGCCTGGAAGGTAAAATGAATAATGGGAGTATTATTCTGTTGGAACACAGGAACCATAAGAGCGATATATGATGAGAGATCGCTATAGGAGAGGCTCTTTTATGCGCGAAGGAGACTGTATTTGTGAGGGTAATGAATACCAATTATTACTCTGTATCCTTGAATAATGAAATAAAGTGTAATTTTTAATTTAATTAACACCGTTTGGTTTTATTTCGACTAAATCCTACTTTCAAGACGAATAATTAAAGAAAACAAATCCGGAAACTTTTGTATTTAAAAAATTTAAAAGAGACTTTCATTCACCTCGTTCTTGGTGCTCGTCAAAGGTTTCTTCGGAATGGCTATTAGTAAAATGAGAACCAACTTTGTTGTAATTCGCTTAACTCCGCGTCAGGTTTTCTCCCCGTAAGCGAATGATGTAAAACGCCCTAAAGGGCAATAGAAAACTTTTCCAACCTTATTCTGTTCGGCGGTCTTTGTGGAGTTTAAAAGGTTGTAATTATTTCTGGATTTTCAAATCGGTCACGCCTGAATACTACCCTGACTCTGACTTGTAACGATTTTTTAAAACATGACTTCTTAACATAATATTATTTTTCATAAGTAATATAAATTGGCATTAAATTATTGTATACTGATTTGGCATTATTTTAATAATATTCGGTAATCAAATTAGTTGATTCTACTTGAATTTAATTCAAAGACTGATTTTGAAATTGTTGGACCTATACTTTCAATAGACTAGTAAATTAAGTAAATGACTGGCTAATAATTAAGTAAGTTTCACTGTAAATGAACTGCTTTACAGGACCCATGAGAACCTGCTCAACAGCAGCAATGGAGGTCATTCTAGATCTCGTTTTAGACATAACAGTCAAAAGAAAAATTCCCTTTTTTAGATTTAAATGAGAACAATCTTCGGATTTTTGGGGTTTTTAACAGGACTCTGTCTCCTCAATGAGTACTTCAGTAGATTGAAGCTAAGAAACAATGGCGAATGCAGCATCTGTGGGGAAAATGGGGGAAAAAACTTAACACCAATACAAAAACACCTCACCACTTAGTGCCCAGACCATAACCTAGACTACGACCATTCGTGATATGAACTTTAGTACAACTGATATCGGAGATGGAGAACTACCTTCGGTAAAACCGTTTGAGAGACTGGGTTTTGTCAAAGCCCTCAGGCTATATGATGAGTTATAACTTAAGAAAGGAAGAGACAAAAGAATCTACAAGGTCGTGATGATTAACCTTCCCCCTCTCATACAATGTACAGGGTGGGTCAAATTCGACGCTTTTAAATGGAAACACCCTTTTCTATAGGAGATAGACAAAAACTAATATCGGTGTCTGGAGCTCAATTTTTGTCAAAAATATGATAGCGAAAACTGCATATCGATATCTGTTACCGTTTCGGAGTTACTGGTTGTTTTTCCAAAAATATGCAATTTTAACAAATCGCCATAACTTTTTTGCTATGGAAAATTTTGTATTTTTATGAAAACATTTCCAACGCACCTTTTTACGTAGAATTTAATGGTTTAAGTATACTTTTTTTAAAATTAATAATTTAAGAATTATCAACAGAAAATTTGATTTTTTATATGGGACACCCCATATATTTTTAATTTATTGAAAAGGATTTAAAATTACCTTTCCAAAAATATAACATACTTGATTAATATAACATACTTGATATTTTCCTCGATTCCTCTTCGAGATATAGAGTATATAAAAATTCGCCCGCTTTAAATAAGTAGGCTTTGAACGGCACCGGCTGTAATGCAAAAAAATTCTAGATGTGAGCATCAATTAAAACGAAAATAATATTTGCTATGAGAGATGCAGAAATTTATGACAATTTAAAATATATTTAACCAACATCAACACATTTACACTATATCTAATAACAATAAAAATAAATAGCAAACCAAGACATAAGATTTTGCTACAATAGGTGTCCGACATATCAACCGTCTTCTGTTATGGACAGACGGCGCAGTTTTTGAACTTTTCTCGCGGAATTCATTAACTCAGTGGGGGTGAAAGATACTCTCTCATAACTGCTAAGTATTTCTAATTATTCTTGTCTAGATTAAACGGAAGAATAAGGAATCTTTATTCTTCCGCAAATATATCCATAGGATTAGATCTATGGGCACTAAGTCAGGCGACGGCCAACGGCTGGGATCTTGGTTAGCTATTCAATTATTCTTGAAATTGGCTGCAAAAATTTGCTTATAGCTTCAGCGTTCAGAGGCGGTGCGTCCGTCGTCTTGCTGGAAAAATATGTTTTCGACTTCCATTAAGGGAATATCATCAATAAGGGGTCCAACGCCTACTAGTTAAAAGTGGCGAACTTTTAAAAATTCTGTATTTCGAAGGGGATTATAACAAAATATCAAGTGTGCTATATTTTTGGAAAGGTAATTTTAAATTCTTTTCAGTTAATTAAAAATATAGAGGGTGTCCCAAATAAAAAATCATTTTTTTTGTTGATAACTCTTAAATTATTAATTTAAAAAAAAAATATACTTAAACCATTAAATTCTACGTAAAAAGGTGCTTTGGAAATGTTTTCATAGAAATAGAAAATTCTCCATAGCAAAAAAGTTACAGCGATTTGTTAAAAATGCACATTTTTTAAAAACACTATAACTCCGAAACGGTAACAGATATTGATGTGCGGTTTTCACCACCATGTTTTTGATGAAAATTGAGCTTCAGACACCGATATTAGTTTTCGTCTATCTCCTATAGAAAAGGGTGTTTCCATCTAAAAGCGTCGAATTTGACCCACCCTGTACGGTTGCAAATTAAGTAATATTGCAATATCCCATTAGGGACGAAACTGACAATACTCACGTCTAGAATCGGTCTTTGAATTGAATTTGTAGACTAATCAGGTTACTGGCCACTTTAAGTTATCTGAGATGGTTATACAGAGGTTAATTCTCTCTAGGAAAAAATAAAATTAATTTTCAAAAAAATTGCAAAAAATGCATTTTTCCAAAAAACTCAGCAATCCTTGAAACTTTTTTGATGGCATCTGGGTTAACATCTCAAAGCGCAACTTTGTCCCAATTTAACCATGTTCGTATCTATTGCGGTTACCGAGATACCAGTGCTCGTATCCCGAATTTGTAGCACCCTGTATAGTTACTTACCACAAGGTTCCTTGTAGACTAATCAGGTTTCCGGCCACTTTAAGTTATCTAAGATGGTTTTATGGAGGTTAGTTCTCCATGTCCGATATCAGTCGTATCAAAGTTATGGCACGAGTGATTGTTCCTCCATTTTCCCTACAGTATCCACATTTACTATTGACTCTTAGTTTCAATTTACTGAGTTGTTTACTGAGGAGACAGCATCTTGTATTTTTCTCGGTCATTAATCCTGAGAAATTCCTTTGAATGTCTTAGATGGTTGGAGGATTCACATTCCAGGTTACGCATGGAGTCTACCAGGTTCTTTCCTAACCTAACCTAACAGAATGGTTCTGGTCGAGTTAGTGGAGTATTCGCTCCTTTTCTAGCTAGATCGTATGCTTTTTCATTGCCTTTTTCATCCCTTGCTGGACTGGTACCCAGAGTAATAGGACTATATTTTCTTTAACAAATTCTATGCATAAAAAAACTGCTAGATATCCCTTGAACTAGTAATAGGTTTAAGTGGTATGCAGTGATGTTCTAATGCTACATAAATGATAAAGTATTATATGTTACTAGCGTGTACCAGCGACTTCGTTCGCGTCGAATTAATAATTTGTAATGGTGATGATAAAGAAAGCAAAAATTTCCATTAACATACAAACTGGATAAAATTTTCTCAAATTTATGTCAGCATGAGAAAAAACAATATGGCGATATTATTATATAACTTGGTAATATTTGAGGGGTAGTTTCATCTCGTTGGAATTTGACTTTCGAAAAATCCGTTTGCCAAAAATAAGCTTTTTACGTCAAACAGTTTAAGCAGAATCGTGGTTAAGAAATTACCCAACTTTTTGGAACACCCTGTATGATTTTTAAAAAAAAAACAAAATATGTAAAAAAACGAAAGACTAACCGTTTTTTAAATAACAAATATTGTAATATTTGAGGGGCGTTTTCATCCTCTTGGAATTTGAGATTCGAGAAACCCCTCTTTATCGAACCTCTACACCCCACAGTCAATCCGTTTGCCAAAAATCAGCTTTAAACGTCAAGCAGTTTAAGCAGAATCGTGATTACTCAATGGTCATATTTTATGAAACACCCTGTATAAATTTATAAAAAATCTTAAAATATGTAAAACAAGAAAATAAAATATACGTGTTTAAGAGTTTTTCCGAAAAACTCACCGGTTTTTAAATAAAAAAATATTTTAATATTTTAGGGATAGTTTCACCCCCTTAGAATTCGAGTTTCGAATCCCTTCTTATCGAACCTCTACACCCTAAAGTCAATCTGTTTTCCAAAAATCAGCTATTTACGTCAAGCGCTTTAAGCAAGATCGTGATTAATCAATTACCAGATTTTTCGAAACACCCTGTATACATTTTTAAAAAATCTTAAAATATGTAAAAAAACAAAATAAAACATACGTGTTTAAGCGTTTTTTCGGAAACTTGGCCGTTTTTTCAATAACAAATATTGTAATATTTGAGGGGTGGTTTCACCCTCTTGGAACTGGAATTTCGAAAAATCCCTTCTTATCGAACCTCTACATCCTAGAATCAACCTGTATGCCAAAATTGAGCTTCTTACGTTGAGTGGTTTGAGCAGGATCGTGATTAATCAGTATGTCAGTCACTTAAGGATTTTATATATTAGTATAGATATGAAATACCTATTTTAAGATATAAATTTCCTATAGAAAACAAAATTTTATTATTGTTTCGTAAAACAATTAGCCAATCTCAGCGAAGCAATTAAAATATAAAAAATGTACGCCGGTATCTAGATCCATTTGTTATCCCTATTTCTCCCTCCTTTCCTCTTATTAATAAGAGAAGCGCCTAGTCTAGGAATCCCTCCTCCATTGTCCCCAATTAATGGCTGGAAGAAAGAAGATAAATCGCTAAACATTGACCCGCTCAGGTTTGGCAACAATGCAATGGACGTCCTTTTCTAATTGTGATCGATGATTTTCTTCGGCGAGAATACTATCGACACCTTACTTTAAATCTCGAACTAGAAATTGCCGACCATTTTGGTGTACTGTCGATATTAGCACTAACAAGATAGACTATATATATTCACTGTTAACTTAGAGATGAGATAAACAAATTCCTTCCTGACTGATTTAGTTTTAAGTTTTGTATAAAAAGATTAAGGAAGGAACATAATGATTTAAACATAATAAATCATAATAAATTGTACTTAAAACGTAAAAATAGATGAATTTGTTTCCAACTGGATGTTTTGTTTTAAATTGTCAATAAATTTTATTAATGATGTCAAGTCCGACTCTGGTTTTTTAAACTATTTAATCGGATTATATTCATCGCAACAATATTGATGAGCGCTAATTAACATTGAATAAGGAAAATCGAGCCAATTGGAAGATTCAAATAAATAATATCCAGGTCAGCAATTTAAAGATATTATTTTTAATTTTTTTTTATTGTGAATTTGAAATCTGTGTGCGATTAAAATTATGCATATTATCATAATATTAATCGTATATAGTTATTATAAATAAATCAACTTCTACAAACTATAGTTTCTAATGCTCTACATGTTCGAAAGGGTTACCATCCTCCCTATTCTACAAATTTATTTTTCGTTCAATTTTATTTATAACTCTTTGAACTTTCTTCTAATACTTCCATGCATTTTCTACTCTTTATTGTAAATGTTGAGATGTATTAATTTCACTTTTACAAATGACTTCAAATAATGTCCCCCCTCCCTTTGGTGAGGTCCAGGAACCTCGTTGGCCATTATACTACTCTACCATTTCCAATCCATCTTCCGGGGAAATGATTTGATTGTTTATATTATATTATATTATATTTATATTATTTATTTTAAATTAGTTTTATTATTTTATTGTATTTGATTTTCCATATTCAATGTTTTACCCCACTTCATTGTTAAGTTTGAAAGCTTATCAGTATTGTAATAATGAATAGATTAGATATTAAAAAAAACACAGCCTTGAAATTGGTTTAAACAAATTGTGTTCAAATGTCCGAAACCAAAAAAATATTAAGTATGACATATCGTTGTATTCAGGAGATCGAGTTCTTTCAAAATCTAAAATAAAAAATGTAGGTCTATATTTAAAAGAAATGAGTTGGCCCCTGTATCTCACAAATTATCAGCTAATTGGAAAATCTAAAAATACTCAGATCTCAGATATTCAGATCAGATAGCCATAATGAAAAATGTGTAATTAGTTTCTCGATTTTCTAAAAAGTAACGACAGAAATAAATAAAATTGATTTTCAAAAAAATCCGTTTTTCCAAAAAACTCAGCAATCCTTGAAATTTTTAAAACTTTTTTTATGGCATCTGGGTGAACATCCCAAAGCGCAACTTTGTCCCAATTTAACCATGTTCGTATCTATTGCGGTTACCGAGATACCAATGCTCGTACCTCGAATTTGTAGCACCCTTGTAGCGTTTTTTAAACAACTACCACTGCGAACGGCAGCTTTTCATCGGAGAGCAGTCGTGGATAAGGTATTTCACTGGAAAGAAAACTAATTAAGAATAATAAACAAAAAAATAGATATTGGGCGCCAGGCATGTACAGAGAAAGAAAACACAGTTGTATAATACTTAAAACTAATGACTATATTTATTCATGATGAATTCTGATGGTAAATAGCATTGTACAATTTTAGTAATTATTATAGTGGTTATTTGTTGAGTAAAACTATGTATGTAAATAATATTAAATCTGTTCTATGAAAAGACTATGAAAAAATACAATGCGTGTAACGTTATAGAAAATATAAGAAAAGTAGCATTACTTTATTTAAATTGTTAAATTTTATGCGGTGTTAAATCTGATGTGTTGCAACCTGTAGATTCTAGAATCTATGTCTCGTTATTCATCTGTTAATATAGCGCAATAATAATATCTATAGAAAGTAATACTATTACAAGGCGTAATATAATGAAACCTAAAATCTAAATCACATTGTAACTACTGCATCGACAGAAATGTTCTTAATAATCTAACCACTAAATATAGTCTGTACGATATTATTTAAAATGTACGTTACTGTTTAAGACTGAAAATATTTTAGATGTTAAATGTAAAACTAGAACTTAAATATACACTTAGCTGTTCTTTTATGTAACCTTGCTTCAAACAGTAGCAGCGTGAGGTGGTCTAGCATCTCTGTACTGTCTGTCGGCGATCCTGTTGGTCAAAACAACAAAAGGGGCCAGATTGAGGACACCATGAATCCTTACAGCCGTAGCTACTGACTAGGCTTAGAAATGGGAGTGAAGCAGCATGGGACTCAATCTACATCCACGCTGTGGCACTTAGATGTAAAAAAAATCGTTCTTATTGGGGACACTCGTCCACAGGACATCTGTACATAAGATAATGTCTGTACATAAGACACTCCCCGTATCTTGGAAATAGTCCGTACCTTGGACACAGTCCGTACCTTGGACACAGTCCGTATCTTGGAAATAGTCCGTACCTTGGACCCTAAAAATATGAAACTCTTGTTTAAAACCAAACAAGGTCTAATAAACAAAATAAACCTACCTCGAAATACTTCCGAGGGCTCAATAAATAATAAACAACATGTCCTTTCTTCCATGTGACATTCTGGAGGACAAAAAGAAAAGGGACGTCAACGTGCCAGCAAAACACAAATACAAGTTGGGACATCCGTAACTCTACCCTAAAAATATTCAATAATAATATCGAATCTATAAAAGATAATAACTCATCTTTACCTGTAGCCTCGAAATAGCAGCTGATTCAAATTATACAGCAAGACTTAAATAATCACCATTTCCAAAAGCTGGGATACAACAGAGCGTCAAAACAAAGTGAGGTTAAGCAGGGAGACAGTTGACAGAAGCGATGTTGACAGCGCCTCCTCAGAGCAATAACAGGGTTGTGTCGAACGATAACAGAGTTGGCGACCAGGGAACGTAAAAATTACGCGTCAAATATACTATCCGGCCTGAACGAGAGGGAATCCGGTGATGATAGGCCAGACATCATATATTATATATAAAAAAGACATGTAACGAACTAAAAACGTTACACCCTGTATAGTTATTTACCAAAAAATTATTTCCATACTTCCTTCGAATTTTGACCAAAATCTACCGTACGCTGCACAACTCACTACCGTATGATAATTAGGGCAATTAAATAAAATTCGCACAAAACTTGTCAAAAATTAACACTACACTAATAATAACTAGTTAGTAATATAACTAATACAAATTAGAGACAGGTTAAAAAGGGATAGAAACATTCCTAGATACACAAATATATTTCCAAAAAAATATTTTTTTCTGGAATTTTAAAGTACACCATTTAAAAATAATTTTTACTCAATATAAAAATATATTACAACCTTCTTAAGGCCAACTGGCAGTAAGCGCCGCGCCATTAAAAAAGTAATTTTTATAACACTTTTTTTAGTAAAAAAAAACTTGTTTAAGAGTGCATGTTAATAGTCTCTATAAATAGTTTAAAAGCTCGTTTATGTTAAAATAAAAGAAGTTATTCAGTTGTAGGTAATTCGTTAGTTGAAGTCCCTCTAAGTTTAGCTTTTGAGAAAATATTTTAAAGATATTTCAAGTAGGTTATCGTTTGGTCTTGAACAAAATGCAAAAATTCTTTAAAGCCATTTTTTGAAGTAGTTTTAAAATAGTTTTAAATGCTTCGTTATACATGGTTATCCTTCACTGCGTTGCATTTGTTGGTTTTGCAAAATTCATAATAATATAGCTAAGAATAGAGAAAATATATATACCGCAGTTTTCATAAGAAAAATATATACATTTAAAAACTAAAATAGATAATATATGCATATACCGGCGAATTTTGTAATAAAGATTTTAGTGCAAAGAAGAGTTTAGCACGGCTTTTAAAATCATATGCACAAGTGATACAAGGAATTGACTAAATTAACAAAAAAGCGAGGCAGAGTCAAGTAGTCATTGTCATTCAGGATATTAGTAATGATGGTGCGTACCAGGGGCGCCGACTGCGTCGGTGCTCGTTCAGTTTCATGCTAGAGCACCCACGAGAGGAAAACAGTGGGTGCGGAGCACCCACGAACATAAGCGCCAAAATTAACCAGTTTAGCAACTTTAAGCGACACATATCCACTGCAAGGCAAGAGGTCGCTCAAAAATTGTAGAAAGTCCTTTGGAAAATGCACGATGCGCGATGCACTCATGAAAAAGTACCACAGTATAACTGTGACAGTATGATTACTGTAGTTTTTCGAAGAAATAAATTCTAAGTTCTCTCGTCCATTCATAGGTAGTTAACCAATCCTGTTTTGCAACTTTTAAATCGGCAAGGAAATTGACATGGGAATAATTATTTCCTTTAAGTAGCCAATCTTTGGTCCATTTGTTTCTATTAACTAATCGTTGCTTTTCTGCCTTTTCTTTATTGCATCAGCCAGCAAAATGCAAAACAGAACTGTATCTCGAGAGGCCATTTTCACTTAGAAAAAAATGTGAAGTGAGTGCGTTACAGTTCATTGTAGATAAAACTATACTATAAAACTAGGCGGCAGGGTGTAGTACAGGTTAACCTACGCCAAACTGGACAGCACAGTTCCTCTGTGTTAAACTGAGTCTGAGCTAATCTGACTCTGTGTGGGCTCTAAAAGTTTTTAGAGATTAGAGTTTATATATCTATCTATCTATCTATCTATCTATGATATACTCTGTTTTTTTTTCTCAGGTAAGATTTCGACAGATGATGACAGAAGAAAAGCAGATGACGTCCCATACCAAGCTATTTATTTTATTAAAAAAAGTTTCTAATAATTTTTAAGTTAACTATGGATGGGTTTAAATATAAATCCGTCATGCGTCGTGTCTTGTTGTTTTTAACCAGTTTTATTGGTTTATTTAAAAAATGACAGATCGTATTTCAATTTTATTGGTTTGACGGAACGATGAACGACAAACGGACGCCGATGCGTATGAACTCGCCTTTAGATTTTTGTTATTTTTGACGCTTGTCAAAGTCTTGCCAAATTATAGGTTATAATCTTGTGTCAACTTTTGTCAAATACCCTGCGTTTTGGAAGATGATGCATTTTGATTCGAATTATTACGTGTGTTTTGTGTCTTTTGAAGTCAAGTGGAGGAAAAATCGAGTGAAAATTAACTGTAGACCCAGAGCACAGTTTATGGTTAATACTCGCTGCCCAGGCAGAACGTCTTATACACCAATAAAGTTACCATCGATAAAGTTTGTATACCATCTCGTCGTATATAAGTGCATCTCGTATATGGTAGAAGGATCATACTAAACATACTAAAAACTGGAGTAGCTGTAAAATATCGACATCACACGATAGGTAAATAATATAAGATTTTGCAGATTTTTGGTACTGCAGAAAAAATAATGTCAAAAGGTACTGGTTTAAAAAAATTAAGATTAAAGTTAATTAATCAACCTTTAAGGTATAAAATTTGGTAAGTGTTATTATTACTAAAATAGTTTGTTTTATTTATGTTGTTTTATTTATTCCTGTCGAATATTACAAATTTCTATATGTATATAAGTTATATTGATAAATATAATCATAAATGCGGGAAGTTTCATGAAGCTTGAAAGTAAGAAATCGTTCTTTTTATACTTTTTTGGTATGTGGTGTCTTGTTCTTGTTTGTTTTGCATTATCACATACCGTTTTTTGTTAAATAAAATAACTCGATTACATTTTTTCAGTTTTATACAGTTTTTTCACAATATTTTGAAGTAATCATTTGTCAGGCAAATTTTAAATATATTAACAGATATTCATTTTCATGCGTTCCAGTTGTACCAACTTATTTCTTTGTAAAATAAAATAAACTACTTTGAAATTAAAATGACAGACACATCTATCACTGTCAAGGATCTTGTCGCTGGATAGACTATAATTGTAATTGTTATAAATTGGAAGCGAATTTTCAACTACTTTAAGAAGGCCAAAAATTGATTTGGCTATTGGATTCTGAACCGTCCTAACGCTCCGTCCTAGAAAGCTGCCAGATATTGTTCAGAATCGGTAACAAAAAACCTGAAGTATGTTGTGTTTATTTTCGATAATTTTTAGTTTTGATGGATAAATTTGTCGATCGAAATCCTAAGCTGTCCAATCCCGAATATCCTTCCACTATCTTCTCAGCAATATCTAACTTCATTCATTTTGTATTTTTATATAAACTACAGTATCTGTATGTTTTAGTATCTGTCCTTACACGATTGTAATGGGTATCATTAATATCGTATGATCGAAAAAAAACTGCTTTTAGTTGGCTAGGAAATGACGATCAATGACATTTCCGATATAAATTTACATATAAAATGACATATGAATACGATCTTTATTTCACAGCCATCGCTGACGCCGTTTTTTTCATCATACGGTATATTCTCAAATTGGTATCTGCACTAAAAAATTACTTCTACATAACTCAAATTATACTCCATAGGATTGTAAAAAATACATAAACACTTTTTTACATACTACATATGTAAAAAAGTGTTAAATACAACAAATGTAACAATCTGGAAATTTGATACATTTACTTATATCTGATGAGCACCCACGAGGTTTTATAAAACCCGGCGCCCCTGGTGCGTACACTTTGACTGTGTCTTTCTTTGTCCTCTTTAAGAATGGAAAATTTGATCTTAATATCCTTGATTGAGGGATAATAATAGAGCTGTTTTAAGTGATGGTTTAAATAATACCAATAGTCCTATACAACATATTAGAAAAAAATGGAAAAAATGTTCTATGTGTGATTTTGTCAGTAGGTTTAAAGATGACTTACATGAACATTTTAAACGGGATCATAATATTAGTGTTAAAACAAATTACATGGACTTTTCCTCAGTAGAAAAATTTAATTCATGGTTGTCTCAAAATATACAAAATATAATATTTGAATTCAAAATTAGTAGATAAAAATCTTTCTAGATGGTTTGACTAGCGTTCATTCTGAATAAAATACAGTGAAAATTAAGATCTAGTAGCTTATCAATTTTTTTTTATTAAAGTATCATACCGGGTGCGTCTCAAAAGTGGCTCACCCCTATAAATATTTTATTTTTTCAGATAAAAAAAACGAGATTTGGTATATTAGTATATGACATAAATTAGGATTGACTGACATATTCAATTGTTTTTGGTCACTTCCTGTTTCACCGGAAATGACTACAACTTTTGATTTTTAAATGGTACCCTCGGTATTTTTTTACTTTATTGGATAGAAAATGACATTCTGAATAGAATGGCATATCATATGTCAACTTTTGAGAATCTCGCTTAATAAAAATCGTATTTTAAAATCAATCTAGAGTGCCATGACTATGTCAAAAACAATAATTCTTAATCAAGAAGCCTTGGAAAAATAGATTTGATCGTCTAATCTTTTTAGTGTCTTATCCTGGCCAGTTAAAAAATGCTCAAATCGTATTTTTAATCATATGTCAATTTTTTCAAATGGAACGAGAGTGGCTCATTAGCATATTTGGAAAAAGCATTTTTTTACGAATAATTTTATACAACACACTTGGTATTTCGAGTCAAATTTTCGTTACGAACCGCGAGTTATAATTTCAAATAAACCATATGCGAAAATGTCAAAAGTTGACGTATGATATGTCATTCTATTCAGAGTGTTATTTTCTATCGAATAAAGTATAAAAATACGGAGGGTGCCGTTTAAAAATTAAAAGTTGTAGTCATTTTCGGTGAAACAGAAAATATATACTAACATACCAAATCTTGTTTCTTTAGCTAAAAAAATAAAAAAGTTATAGGGGTGAGCCTCTTTTGAGACGCACCCGGAATACATATTTTCATAAATAAAAATATTTGAATCTATTTTTTAAACAAATTTTAAATCTCTAGTAAATATTATTAGATTATAACAGAATAAACAACCTTCACCAAAATGCACAAAACTTGGTATTCATTTCACTTATTCTTACTTTATCTAGTATTCTGATTACTATTAAGAACGTTCTAACAAAATGAACCAAATAACAATCAAACTTTGAAATAAACCGTAAAAATAAACGTCTCTAGTTTAGCTGACAATTGAAAATAATTAAATTAAGGTACAAGAAACGGTAATATTGTTGTGTATGCGAGTTAACTATAGTGGGACGTAGAAGATAGTCCAAAATCCTCACTTGGGATCCTCTACTAATAGAATAGATTCTTACACAAAAAAAGTTAATTTTAAATTGCTATTAAAGACAAAGGATACGTAGAGAGAAAGGGAATTCATTTTTTTTAGAGTGCCAGCCTCTTCTAACTTACATTTTCCAAGAAGTAGAGTTGAAATTTATCTCTCTCTCTCTCTCTCTTTCTCTTGCTCTCTTTCTTTTTCCTTTTATTCGCTACTCGCCTTTTCTTTAATTAAAGAACTTCGCTTCTATCGGACTATGAAAAAGTAATTAATATCTCATAGCTTTTACTAATTCCTGTGCCGAGAGTTGTTCTTAAATTGCTACGGCGGATACCTCTAAGACCTAATGAAATTTTCGCCCGAAACTCATCAGAACGTTTTATCGAAGTCGGCCAGGTGGGTGCGAACGATTAAATTTGAGTTTAATTAAAAACAAAAATTATTTCGACGAGCTACTTGCAAACCGCCAAGTAATCGCCGTATATCTAAAATAGTTACTCTAGTTAGTTTGAAAATAAATGTATTAAGGAACATAGAAAATAGAATAGTGCCAACATAATTCTAATTCATAAAAAAGACAGCTACAGCAAAAAAGACATCAGAAACTATAGATCAATAAGCCTATTACCCGTAACATACAAGATATTTACAAAAATAATAACCAACAGAATACAAAACACGCTAGACGCTGCAAAACCACGAGAACAAGCAGCCAAACAAAAGAATACGAACTTCCACTAACCATAGCCTTTATAGAGTTTGAGAAGGCTTTCGATATACCGTATGATCGAGAAAAAACGGCGTCCAGTTGGCTGGGAAATGAAGATCGCTGTCATTTTATATGTAAATTTAAAGGGGAAATGTCATCGATCGTCATTTCCCAGCCAACTGGACGCCGTTTTTTTTCGATCATACGGTATATCCTAAAGCAATAATAGAAACCTTAGCGAACCAAGGTATTGACAGGCCTTACATAGAAACTCTCGCCAAGATATACGAAGAAGCTTAAACAATATACAGGGTGGTTCGAACTGTATTCCGGAAACTTCAGCAGCATATTTTACTGATAAAAATATTTAAAAAAGTTCATATAAATGTATGACCTAAAATGCTTAGTTTCGGAGATACAGGATGTAGAAGTTTCATTTTTATTTCGATTTTTTTAAATAATTTCTGAAGTAATGTCAATCTTTGGAAATTGGTGGCAGGGAGTTTTTTGATATGAGAAATTTGATTTTGATGTCAATATGACTCCTATTTGTAGGGGGCGCCACCTACATGTGTTTTAACTGTTTTGACGGGTAATAACTTTTTGTCCGTACCTGTATAAAACTTATAAAACTACTGAGTGAAGAAATATACATTTCCGCGATTTTCTACGTAAAAATTGTCTCTCGGTAAAAATCGCCACGAGCAACCGTTCCCAAGATATTTAGAATGGAAATAGTCAATACATGTCATTATTGACTAAAAATTAACATATGTATGTTGAGTAGATATTTATTTGACTGAAATGAGAAATTTGGGAATTTTTTTATTTTTTTAAACTATAATAAATTTTTCTTCAAAAAAATGATGATAAAACAGTTTCTGTTGAGCTTTTGGCACAAAACCATTTCTATTTAGTCAACATGTTTAATTTAAGTCAATAATTACAAGTAGTGGTAATTTCGATTCCAAATATCTCGAAAACCATTAATCGTAGCAATTTTTACCAAGAGACCTTTTTTACGTAAAAAACTTCGTAAATGTATATTTTTTAACTAACTAGTTTTATACAGGTACGGACGAAAAGTTATTACTCTTCAAACCAGTAAAAATTATGTAGGTGCCGCCCTCTACAAGTAGGAGCCATATTGACATCGAAATCAAATTTCTCATGTCAAAAAACTCCCTGACGCCAATTTTCATCCAAATATTGACGTTGCTTCAGAAATTATATGGAAAAAATCGAAATAAAAATGAAACTTCTACACTCTGTATCTCCGAAACTAAGCATTTTAGGACATACATTAATAAGAACTTTTTTACTTATTTTTATCTGCAGAATATGTTTCTGAACAGCTGACGTTTCCGGAATACAGTTCGGACTACCGTGTATATAAAACAACCCCAGAGTTCCCAACTGACAAAGTAGTACGACAGGGAGACGTAATATCCCCAAAGCTGTTTACAGCAACACTAAAAGAAGTCTTCCGTTAACTAGACTGGACCAACAAAGGTTTAAAAATAGATGGAGTATATGTTAACTATCTTCTAGATAGCCAATAGTCCTAGAAAGAAGAACTACAAACAAAAATTAACGGACTAAATACAGACAGAAATAAGGTACATCTCAAAATGAATTTAGCAAAGACTAAAGTAATGTACAACGAACCAGAAGATAGAAAAGACATTCTAGTAAATAACACAAAACTGGAAGTAGTTGTAAACTGGATGAAGAATAATCGTTAACCGTAGCTTCACATAAAACTGAAGCAGTATTACTGACCAGAAAAAGAAAACTATCCCGGTGTAGTTTTATATACAATAAACTGTAATTTACCCAAGTAATTCTTTAAAATACTTAGGAGTGTGGCTGGATACCAAATTGAATTTTGCGGACCATATTAATAAAACCATCACCAAAGCCGGGTCTGACTGTACGCGTCTATTTGTTTCTGTCCTCCTCAGGCCCCAGGCGTATATACCCACAGCTAAACAGTTCTTGAATAGTCCATTAGATCATTAGGTGCATAGAGAAGGTTTAGAATGTTCTCGTATGTACTCCTCCATTCCAGTGGAACTCGATTGTTCTCGAACGTTCGATGAATAATTACGGTGTCTATTGCACGGATCCGCAACAATAGATACCATGAGATGGATAATAATCTAGCAAGGACAAAATTCCTCCAACAGTGGCAAGAGAAATGGAATAACGGAATATATGGCAGATGGACTAACAGGATTATACCCGACATACAAGTATGGTTAAACAGATAATATGGAGAAGTCGATTACTTCATGAGTCAAGCATTGTCTGGCCATGGGTGTTTTAGAAAATATTTATACAATCGTCGCGGTCGTAGGGTTGATACTGCATTATGCATCTACTGTGGTCAAGATGATGATGTTCAACATACACTATTTGCGTGTGAACGATGGCAGGTCTTTAGGGAACAATTCCGTATAGAAACCGACAGAGACTTTGACTTACCCGCATTTATGATTTACCTAGTTAAAGGGGAAGAACAATGAAAGCTACTATAGCGGATAGTCCGAAATATAATAAGTTGTAAAGAGAGGGAAGAGAGACAACGAGCATCATGAAGTAAATCTATAGACACCCTTTGCACTGAAGCAATGCACGAGCGGATTCCAGTGTAAAGTGGTAGTTGGAAGAGGGTTTTTTTAGTCGGTAAGAATCCAGCACCATCCAACTATGGGTGTCTTATGCAAGATTTTTTCCCTCCTCATCGAAAAAAAAAAGTATAGGTTGGTAGAAAAATGTTGAGATATGGAAGTAGTTTCGAAAAATATAATAATATACCGGGTGTTCCATTTAAGATAAGAAAGATGCTACCACTTTTAGTATGAAGCGGCACCTGTAATGCTGAAAATAATTTAGACAGATGGAGCAGGCGTATTTATGCAAAAATCCAAATTTAAAAAAAATCCAATCAGCGGCTCTCCATAACATGCTAACGTGCCATGGCCGTGAATAACCCTCTATACATACGAATTTGTAGCCGATTATTATTTATAACTACAATAATAAATTATTTTTGAATATCTGAAACATTTATATCGAAAATTAGCTTCTAACAAATAAAGAGCACAAAATTAATAAACAATATGAAAACGATGACATCGAAATTATATTTTGTATGGTTTGAAAATTTTATTATTTAAATAAATTTACATAAAACAACGTACATATAATGCAATAATCCTAAATGGATATTTAAACGGGCTTTATTATTACGAATCATATTATTTAAATCAATTTTATAACCTACAAATAATTATTATTTACGAGTAATTATTAAATAAAATTGTTTTGTTTGTATTATTAAGTGAATTAGGCGTATTTTTTTATCTAGATAAAAATATTTTTAAAAATTACTTTAGAAAATTGTTAAAAAAGTAATTTAAATATAAAATTTTTATCTATCCTTTTATCCCATATTTTTATTATAAAATCCAGTGGCAGCTCGTGGTCACTATGGTAGGAAGGTCAATATCTCAAAATATTGCGTCGATTTTGAAACCTACCTTTACATTTTTAAACAGGTGGTCTAGTGCCATGTCACTAAAAATCCAGTCAATATTCTTACACAAATTTTCCACGGTAGAATTTAAAAGACACTTAAATAATAATGTCATAAAAATATAAATGCATTTATACACATAGACCATTATAAGTTTTATTTCACATTTTTTATATTTTAAATCAATGCGGCGTTCTTTGTCTAAACCTTTTTCGAAATTTAAGAAATTGTTTCCTTTTAACCGCACGATTTCACAAACTAAACACCACCAATTGTTTTGAAACAATAAGTTTTTGACGCGTAAAAATTAGGTTTTTACGTGTAACAAATAGTTTTTACACGTAACAAATAGTTTTATACATGTAAAAAATAGATTTCTACCAGTAACAAATAGTTTCATACGCGTAAAATAATAAAAATAGTTTTTTACGTGTAACAAATGTTTTTTTACACGTAATAATTTGATTCACTTTTACAAAATTTGTATTAAAATATCAATATTTTTGATAAACACGTGGACTGCTCACAAATACACGTCGCGTCACTACGTATTTCTAAGCTGTTAACACGTTTCGTTACAACGAGCTCGTGTGTCAGGGCCGTCTCACTAGCTCGTATGTCACGGCTTTGAATTTTTACTCCCAGCGCGCGTACTCTAAAATGTTTCATAAATCATGTCCTAAAATTGCATTAGAAACTAGAAATATTTACTATTCTATTATATAATTATAATTATTTATTATATTATATTATAATTATAACAAGTACTAACCACAACACTACAGCATAAAAAACTATACACATATAAACTAAAAATCGTAAAATAAATGGCAAATAATAATTATTATTTTTACACACACCACTGGGCACTAGCAGTAGATTGTGTTTGTCTCCGAATATATGCCCCGGCCCGTCCACAATTATTCAACCCCAGCATCTTTTATCTTCGTCTCTTCAACGCTAACGGCGCCGATCTCGCCTATCTCTTTCTCACAGGATTGATTGTTGGACGGGCCGGGAATCCACGAGCTTGCGACGTTACTAATCGACATCTTGATAGAAACTGCAGATCTGCCGCGTCTTTTGCGTGTTTTTAATGGACACAAATCGAAAAAAAAAACGCTTAAAACGGTAAAATCGCAAAAAGCGCTTGAGACGCAAAAAACGCAAAACGCTAAAAACGCTTTCTGTGTGGCCGTGGGCTTATATCGTTCAAAACTGAAGAGTTTTTTGTTAGTTTAACGGGTCCCCACCGGTAGGTACGAAGTCCCTTGTTGCGGAATCGACGCTAAAGGTTTTGGTGCCAATATCTTTGTAAATTATATATATTAGAATCTTTATAAATTATTCTATGAATTATTGTATTTATTGTTTTTGTTTGCCCTTTTGCGAGTTAAGATATACGCCCATGCACGGTCGAAAATTGTTAGTACACTCAACAAGGCCCTTATTCTCACAAAGCACAAACATCGGCACGAAGAAACAGTAAACGATTTTATTTAGATTACTTTTAAACTGAAATTATTTACAGCATAAATAGATTCCATTAAATGCATACACATGTTATATTTATATATTCTCAGATGACATAAATAAGGAAAAACTTTAATACAGAATATTAGAACAGGAAAATTAAATATATGCTCTAGTTAACATTAGTTAATAATGAGAAAACATTTTTTACAGTTTAAATAATGAGAAAACATTTACTTTACCTTTAATATCATTCTTGGTCACAAAACTTACGAACCAAAACAACATCAATGCGTCTCGAATGGTAGTCTAAAAGCTATTATTTAACATCTTTGTTCGTCGCCTGATTTCCCTCTCCCTAGTTTGTGAATAATATTTTAAAAATCAATAATTTTGTTTATGTATACAGAGTGTCTTAAAAATAAATGGTTCGAATTTAAATAAATATGTCTATTTTTAAATAGACGGTTCATCTCAGTACATACTTACTACGTTTAGTTAAAGGAAAATAAATCTAAAAATAAATATAAATTCTGTTAAAATGAAACCTACTAATTTTTAAACAGGTGGTCTAGTGCCATTTCACTAAAAATCCAGTTAATATTCTTTACACAAATTTTCCACGGTAGAATTTAAAAGACACTTAAATAATAATGTCACAAAAATATAAATGCATATATACACATACACCATTCTTAAAGTTTAATTTCACATTTTTTATATTTTACGTAAATGAGGCGTTCTTTGTCTAAACCTTTTTCGAAATTTAAGCAATTGTTTTCTTTTAACCGCACGATTTCACAAACTAAACACCATGTTGTCTATTTTTAAATATCTATTCCAGAGTCAGTCAACCACAGTTCATCATATCCATAATCAGAAAATTATGAATTATTACCTGCACAAATTTCGCGCTAAACCTCAAACACTCGGCTACGACAACTAAAACTACATGGGATTTATTTCGATATTAAAAATTTAAATATTGCTTTATATTGACTAAACCAAACATTATACACGATAAACGATACAAAAACCTAGGTTGTCTTATAATTTGAGTTTTTATAAACACCTAAACTGCCCAAACGGCGAATTTTTTCCAACGATATAACTGAAATCCTTTTATGAATGACGCGGTCAATGGCCAATATAAACTATATCTATCGCACCTTTACACATTATATCTTCTATGATTATTGTTAGTTCCCAGTAGTTAATATGCAGATAAAAAAATCGTGGGTGTTTGGGAAGGCTTAATATATGTTTTGGGTAAGTGGTTTTGGGTAGTTAATCTTATTTTGATATTTTTTAAAAAAACTGCTTCTCCTATAGTGCCTGAAGAAGCGACAATAAAGTCGCGAAACGTCGCAAAAACATTGTTTCCTTTCAAGCCTTCCCAAACACCCTTCTATACGTAGTATACCTTGTTGGCGTCACGAGCCGCGGCATTTGGAGTTTACGTGCAAAACATAGCGGGAACGAACGGGAACGAATCATAACAATGCTATAAAAATAGGAGAAGAACTATTGGAATATGTGGCGGAATTCAATTATCCTGGCAGTTTGATTTCGGAACAGGCCGTAGCGCCTCAAGAGCATTCTGGAAATTAAAAGACAGGGTTTTCTACAATCATGACTTGAGTACAAAAACAAAACTTGCAGTGTACCGAGCAATTATTATGCCCACATTGTTATATGGGAGTGAAACCTGGGTGCCGTACCGCCGACACATGAACGCATTAAACAAGTTGCAACAGAGACAACTTAGACAACTCTTAAGAATCCGGTGGTTCTATCATGTCTCAAACGTATCGGTCCTTGAAAAAGCTAACTGCGAGAGTATTGAAGTCATGGTTACAAAATCCCGCTTAAGGTGGGCTGGTCACGTATGCAGAATGCAAGAAAACCGCATACCAAAATCTCTTTACGGTGAGCTGGTAAGAGGAGGCCGGGTGGACAACTGAAAAGGTACAAGGACATTTTCCACGGAAACTTAAAGGGACTTAACATGCAGAATGAGTGGGAAAAAGCAGCTCACAATAGAACTCAATGGAGAAGAGTTGTAAACTCAGTTAACAGCGACAACCAAAAAGTAAAGAGGCAACAAAGCAATGGGATTTTTGAATGTCCGGAGTGCGGTAGGCAGATAACATCACGTATCGGGCTTTTCAGTCATATAAAAGCTCATGGAAGAAAACGCCTTGAGTAATGGTATGTAGTATGTAACACCAAAGGTTCCGTGACCATCTTCTTTATGTGTGTCGAATACTCGTCAGCGAGTAGCGGCTGTATGTATGTATGTATAGCGGGAACGAAGAACAAAGTGAAATTTTGACTGGCAGTAGAGAAAATGGGTAAAATAAAACATTCTCAAGCAAAAATTGGACAAATTCAAGATTTTTCGGAATAGTTTTGAATATCTTAGGATGAAGAAAAGTGATTTACAAAAAGTATAATTTAAATAGGTTTTTTTCTGATTTTCTTCTGATATTTTTTGGGGGGGGCACTTATGGTTTGATGAAGCCGCCATTGATAAAATCCATGTGTATTTTCGAAGTGAACCTTCTTTACGCGCGCTGGGAGTAAACATTCAAGGCAGTGACACTCGAGCTAGCGAGATGAAAAGTGGTAGGGATCGCACGATTGCGGAAACATCAAAAAACATTTGATTTAAAGTTAACTAACCTAACCTGTGTACCAATATCCTCTGGTTGTGTGCTAGGAAATAAATTCTCATGCATAGTTTCATCGATAGGTTTGTAGCTTCTGAATAACGGTCTAGATAAAGCATCTAGCTAATTTGCTAGCTCAGAATTAGAATTATTAGAGTTAAGCAACTCGCATTTTCATTGGAGGACATTGTCATATTTATTTCAAACCATTAATAAACGAGAATATTCGTATAATTTATCAAAATTACTGCAAATCACTATAAATAATGAACACAACATGTAAACAAACAACACGAAAACACAAATTGTTGATTAGGTTCAAAATTCCTTCTTTTCTTAAATAATTTTTAAGGGGCGTTAACATTATTAGGCATTTGCATAGACGTGTGTATTTTCGGTGTAATATTCATATTAAAACAGCATTATATGTCAGTTTTTCAAACATGTCCTTCAAATCCCTTAATTTTAATAGCTGTTAGTAAGAAGTTTCACTTTAGATATACGAACATAGTGCACACACATTTTCTTTACTACTATAATATTCAATGTAAATTAAAAAATAACATAGTCAATATCCTTTCAAGTTGAGTACAATATATAAAATAATGACCATTGAGGCTAAGCGTAATTAAGGTCAAGTAGTTTTTAATCGCAATTTTTTCCTTTATAAGATAAAGCATATTTAAAACACATTAAGGGTTAGAATATATTATAATTTATTAAACAAAACAGTTTTTGCGATAGCAAAATAAAGTCCCACTTTACCCTAATATAACAAAACACTCTACTTTTTACACTGGACGCGCGTTTCGCTAACCATGTTAGCATCATCTGCAGATGATTATAAACTAAACTATTAATTATAATTTGAGCTTTTATCACTCGGTTGGTACTAACCAAGCGTGGCGAAATCAACGAAGTGAGTCAAAACCAATCGAGCGTATCAATAAATTATCGAGGCTAGAGCAACAGGAGCAGAATACTAGAAGGAATTAGAACCTTTTCTCTATTCATATTGTTTTTACTATGATGTGATATCCCCAAAGCTGTTTACAGCAACACTAGAAGAAATTTTCCGTCAACTGGACTGGCTAACAAAGGATTAAAAATAGATAGGGAGAATATCTTAACCATCTAAGATTCGCTGATGACATAGTCCGAATTGCCAATAGTCCTGAAGAACTACAAGCACAAATTAACGAACTAAAGCAATAAAGTAAGTCAAAAATGAATGTAGCAAAAACTAAGGTAATATACAACGAACTAGTAGACAGAAAAGATATTCTAATAAATTACACAACACTGGAAATAGTTGAAGAATTTATGTATTTGGGGCAAGTAATACACAGCTTGGGATCTCTACTACCAGAAATCAACAGAAGAATGAAGTTAACATAGAGTACTTATGGAAGAAACTCAATTATATTTCAATCTAGAATGCCAGTTTATCTAAAGAAGAAAACATTCCACCAATGTGTACTGCCAATCATGACCTATGCATGCGCAACTTGGACACCTAAAACTGACATTATAAGGAAACTGCTGGACGCCCAATGGAACGAAATATGCTGGCAATAACCAGTAAAGACCGTAAAAGAATAGAGTGGATACGACAAAAGGACCCAAGCAATTGATATCATCCACAGAATCAAATCCTCCTAGTGGTAATGGGAAGGAAACCCAAGGACGGACAACAGATGGACCACAAAAATTACAGCATGGTAACCACAAGGAATTAAGAAACCTAGGAGAAGATCAAACCTGAGTTTGGACCTCGATATTAAGGAATTAACAGGGATAAAAGGGGACGGCATAGCCAACAATAGACAACAATGAGCCCAACTACCAAGATAGTATCTAAATATGTGAGAGGGGCTACACTATAATTGGTAATGGTTGAATAAGCTGAAGATGATGATGGTCTCATATTATGTATCTAGTTGCCTGTAATTTCAGTAAAAACTTTGCACAGCCGGCCGACTCTAAGGGCTATATATACAGAGAAGACCAAGCTACTAGTAACATAGCAAGTTAACGGACGAATTTGCGTTTACCCGATTTGCGTTCGTACTCGAGATTCACTGCCGGCTATTCGGCTGGTCAGGCAGTACGCAGTTGCCGCTGTGCTTGGGTGGGTCTGTGGACGGGTCGGTCGTGACAGACTAGGAATACGACGCGAGGAGTGCCAAGTATTTATTATTTTCATTTTAAGTGTTTACCTTCACTTAAGGTAACATTTAAAATAAAAATACTTAAATATTTATTATTTGAGTGTGTTTACAAGCCAAAACTAAAAATAAGTAAATTCTCTGAACCCAAAAAAAAAACTAAAATATTACTCTACATAAAAAAAAAGTTATAACAAGTGTTCAAAAAGACCACCTTCTTGTGATAGACAGAAGCCTAGGGGGTCGTAAAATCCTCGTCTGACATTGGCTAACATATTAGGTCTAATAGTTTGGAAAGCCTCTCGTATTTTTACTTGAAGCTCATTCAGATTATTAGCCCTATTATGACCATACACTTTGGATTTTACATAACCCCACAAAACGAAATAATTGGGAGAAAGATCTGGTGATCTAGCGGCCCACACAATAGTTCCATGTCCACTAATTAAACGGTTGGGAAAAGTATGTTCCTTGTGCTGTAACAAGTCCTTCCTGTTCCTTGTGCTGTGACAAGTCCAAATACTTTGCAACAGTTAAATTACCCTCTATAAAAAATGGACCAATCATATGCTCCCCTACAAAACCACCCCAAACATTTAGCTTTTGAGGCATATTGCGTGCGTGCCTCAAAATATCTGTGCAAATTTTCCCGAGCCCAATATCGTACTTGTGTAGGGTTATGACAACTCAATAAAGGAAAACTTGATTCGTCTGTGAAAACTATACGCCGAATAAAGTTTTCATCTAAATTGGCCTTTTTCATTACAGATTCACAAAACGCCATACGCCGAAATTGGTCTTCATGGAAAATTTCTTGAGTTTTGCGCGCTTTATACGATCGGTATCCATTCTTTTTAAGGACTCTTTTAACCGTGCTAGATGAAGAATCTGTTACCTCAGCAATTTGATAACTTGAAAACGTGGGATTTTGATCCGCGGTAGCACAAATAAACACTTGCTTTAACTCCTGTTCTTCATTAATCAACACATCAGGCTTTTTGTATTTTTGTGGGGTCACGCACCCATGTGTTTCCAAATTATAAATAACTCCTGATATAGTAGGTAAAGATGGAATTGGCCTGTTTACAAAAGTTTGTGGAAACATTGTTTGTATATCCCGACAAGGCCAATTTTGGAAATACCATTTTACAATTTGAATTTTCTCACGAACTTCGTAAACATCCATTATTTTACTTAAAAAATAAAATTTACACGAGAACTGTCGCGAGAATCTATGTATTCGTTTTGGCTATTAAAACACGAATAAATACAAATTCTGAAACATTCTTCTCACATATCTACTTATTTTTATTTTATCGCATTTTTTAGCCTGTTTTTATCCGGCGGACGGGTATACGCTAATTCGTCCGGTTCTGCCTATGTTACTACTACGGTGGTCCGGTGTGTATATGTATATATAAACGGGATTTGGTGTAAGTATTTGATACTTATTTCCTACTACAGCCTATTGCTGCCTACCCATTACCCTACGTCACACGTCTCGATTTAGTGCGTCATCAGCTTCTAGGTTACGAGCTTCCATTGTTCCTTAACCGTTCCGTTCCAGGATTTTCTAGGTCTGCTTCTCTTTCTTCTACCCTGGGTAGCCCATTGAAAAACTTTTTTTGGCTACCTGTTCTCCGGCATGCGCAGAACATGTCCAAACCACTTTAAGCTGGATTTTTCGATTCGATCTAGTACTGTTGTACTCTGATGCATTCATGATACGCCTGACCTCGATGTTTGTCTTTTTTTCCATCGTGCGCTTCTTCTAAGATAGTCCATTTCAACAACTTGGATTAAGCGCTTCGCATCTGCCTTAGACAAGGAAAGAGAGGGGACGGCTAACACGCATATTCTCCCGTGATCGGTTTGTGAGGCCAAAATTCGATCGGCGCCCATACTTTGGTGACAAGATTTCGAGGTGACACCGAGCGAATTTTTATGTTTTTTGTAACAACTGTTTTGTTTTAAATTTATAAACTGTATTGTTTAGTATGGTGAGATGTTCAGCGTATGGCTGCAAAGGCCGAAGCGAGAAAAAAGTGGCTGGAATTACATTTCACAGGTAAAAATCGATACACACCTTTTGTTATGTGGTCATAAAATGTACATTTTTTCATTATAGCAGTAAAAATATGTAAACTGCTTTTAATATGTTTTGTACCACATCCAAACCAAACTATTTTTTTTAATTCCAAGTAGTATTTTCAATATCCTTTATTATAATTAATGTTTGAAACTATAAATAATGCTACTCAGCATGGATTTCTCCAGTGGCGTAGGGAATTATAATCAGAGAAATACAATTTCTGCAATAAACATTTTTTTTATATATTTTACATGTAAAAAAATGTATAAAGTATTGTTATCAAATATGTAAAATAATTGTAAACTATAAAAAAAATTTAAAATTCTAGTGATAAAAAATCTATATGTATAGTTGTTACATATAACTTAAATTTACCTACTTAAGATTTGCTGGGGGTGGACAAACTTGTGGTGGGCTACTTGTTACTACATATATTTTTTTAAATATTCTTTCAAAAAATTTGCTAATTTAGGTGTATAATAATAGTCTCAGTGAGTAATTAATACAAATTTAAAAATAAATAAAATAACACAAAGCTTCTAGAATTGTTTATTTTTTTGTGGAAAATTAGGAAATTCTTATGATTGAAGGTAACAAATATTAAAAATTACATTATTCATTGAATCCGTACGCAAGTGTGAAGGGGAATTGCTAGACTCATTATTATACCGTATGGTCGAAAAAAAAACGACGTCCAGTTGGCTTGTAAATGACGATCGACGACATTCCCCATATAATTTTACTTATAAAATGACAGCGATCTTCATTTCATAGCTATCGCTGACGCCGTCTTTTTTCGATGTCGTTTTGTATAGTTTTTATGTCATTTTATATGTAGAATTATATGGGGAATATCATCGATCGTAATTTACAAGCCAACTGGACGTCGTTTTTTTTTCGATTATACGGTATAATAATGAATCTAGTCAATTCCCTTCACACTTGCTTACGGATTCAATGAATAATGTAATTTTTAATATTCATTTGTGAAATGGTCATTTCCAAACAGACAAGAAACAAACAAGAAGAAGAAATAATTATTTAATTATACATTATACACACGTTAATAAATAAATAATTGTCTTGATAATCAGTCCACTCTGACCTTTGAATAAGAAGACTGTGACTGTTAAATAAATTTTGTATTATCGACTTAGATATTCTAATATTATAAAGGTGAGACTATAAAATACAAAATTGTATATGCACTACTCAAAAATGAACGATATATTAGTTTACGTTTTAATAAATATTTTGTACCGTCTAGGTACAAGCTAATTTCTGATGCTACACCATTGGAGAATTTTGCGTGGTGACAACTTGCCTCACTTTCAGCTGCCGTGTTACCTGTCCCCTTTCTTTCCTTGTCTAAGGCATCTGCACCAGAGTCCATAGCTTGAGACAGGCTAGACAGAGACAGGCATATCTTGCAGACAACTTTCGGTCCCACCAGAGGCTATTAAGACATCCAATAATTTGTTTGCTCTTCTGAATTCGGGTTTGTATTTCTTCTTTGCCCAAACCCTCGTTGTTGAAAGTAGCACAAAGGTATTTAAATTTGTCTACTTGTTTAATCTGGACGTTATCATCAATGAATACTTCAAAACAAGTGTTGGAATTGACAGATAAGTATTCTGTCTTTTTTAGACTAATCTGAAGTTCCCATATGTTATATTCTAAAACAAATGTAAGGGCCTGAATTAAGTATTAAAATTAAAAAATAGTCTGAAAACTAATTGAGTAGTGGAGTTTTATGATTTAATTTGGCTATTCAAGCGAAAGAAAAAAGAACCAATTTTAAAATTAGGTCAGACATGATTAATTGCTTTTTGTAGAAAGTTCGTGTAATAGACTAGAATTTCAAATTTAGCAAATTTTAAATAAAAACTTGTATTTATAATATTACTTCACTCTATTCTAGAACTTGATTGATGTATGTTGTATTAGTAATTTAATAGATTTCTAAAAACAATTCTCTAATAAATTATAGCCTGTAAAAAGATACTAGATTAAAAGTATAGATAAAATTAAGGTTGCCAACTTATAATAATAATAGCTCCCGTATATAGCGTTTAACGCCTTGGGAGTAGCAGGTACAGCTTGCCATACTAGAGCCGTTCGGTATACAAGGAAGGTAATGTGGCTGGCACAACGCTTCAACCGCCTATTATTATCTCAGGATTGTGAATCCCAAGTACTCATTTAAGGCTGAGTCGACCTAGGTACCCAAACTATTTTTATTTTAATAAAAATAGTCGGCTGATGAAATGCCTGGTGTAGGATTCGAACCCACTACCTTGAGATTGGTAGACGAGAGCCTGTACCTCTACGCCACCGGGTACCTAGGTTGCCAACTTTAAAAATAAAAAATTGAGGATGTAGCCTCGCCCAAATGTTCTCAAGAATTTATCCGAAAGTTATGTAAACGTAATACGCATGATTGTCTGTCTTAATTTCTTAAACATATTTATACTCAAAATTTGGTAAACTAAATCAAACGTTTTTCTACAAAACTATTTATTTCCAAAAATGACATACCGTATAATTTCAACCAAAATGGGACATCGTGTACAAATGACGGTCACAGATTTTGAATGAGTGAGACTGAGATGGTACGACAAAGGTAATGAGACATATGTGAATAGACCTTATAGGCTTGATGCATTTCAGTTGATTTCAAAAAAATTCTACCGTAGAGCTATATACGGCAGAAATCAGAAATTTTCGCTATGTATTTCACGCTGTCCCGGTTACAGTTCATGTCGATCGTAATTAAATAATATTGAACTCGTGGCTTTGTCATTATATCAAAGTATTTTAGATTTTTGCTAGTGCTGTTATTGAAACTATAAAACACTCAGGTACGAGGTTTGTGTGATGTAACGCTATTTCGGGTATTAGACAATTTGAATTTTTAATAAAATTGCCACCTAAAACGTTAACGCGTAAAGGAGAGCGTAATTAGGGCATTGTATTGGATGCAATAACAAATAACTTAACTTTCCCGGATATTCAACTCTCCCGAAACAACATTTTATATCTTCATAGTTTCTCACACCGATCAATTGATCAAAAGCAAAAATGAATTCAAGCAGTTCGACGAAACAATTGAGTAAGCCTCGTTACATAATCAAAAATAAACTAGACATATACAGGGTGGTCCGAACTGTATTCCGGAAGCTTTGACAGCATATTCTGCAGATAAAAATAAGTAAAAAAGTTCGTATAAATGTATGTCCTAAAATACTTAGTTTCGGAGATACAGGCTGTAGAAGTTTGATTTTCATTTCGATTTTTTCTAAATAATTTCTGAAGTAACGTCAATATTTGGATGAAAATTGGTGTCTGAGAGTTTTGTGACACGAGAAATTTGATTTTGATCTCAAAATGACTCCTATTTGTAGGGGCGCCACCTACATGCATTTTGACTGTTTTGAAGAGTAATAACTTTTCGTCCGTACCTGTATAAAACAACTGACTAAAAAATATATATTTTCATGACCTTTTACGTAAAAAATATCTCTTGGTAAAAATCGCTACGAGTAACTGTTCTCAAGATATTTAAAATGGAAATAGTCAATACATATCATTAACAAAAAATTAGCACACGTTGAATAGAGTTATTTGACTGAAATAATAATTTTTTATTTTTTTAAATTAATCATAAATTTTTCTGCGAAAAAATGATGATAAAACAGTTTTTGTTGAACTTTTGACACAAAAAGATTTCAAATTTAATATTTCAGTCTAATAACTATTTAGTCAACATGTTTAATTTTGTCAATGATGACAGGTATTAATAATTTCAATTTGAAATATTTCGAGAACCATTACTCGTAGCGATTTTTACCAAGAGACCTTTTTTATGTAGAAAAAGTTGTAAAAGTATATTTTTTACTCAGTAGTTTTACACAGATATGGATGAAAAGTTATTACTCTTCAAACCAATTAAAGCATATGTAGGTGGCGCCCTCTACAAGTAGGAGTCATATTGACATGAAAATCAAATTTCTCGTGTCAAAAAAGACACCAATTAATTGTCATCCAAATATTGACGTTACTTCTTAAATTATTTGGATAAAATTTAAATAAAAATTAAATTTTTACACCCTGTATCTCCGAAATTAAGCATTTAAGGACATACATTTATACGAACTTTTGTACTTATTTTAATCTGCAGAATATGTTGCCGAAGTTTCCGGAATACAGTTTGGACCACCCTGTATACTATGAGAGGATAAAATATAATTTGCAATATTAACATTACACTTTTTTTAATCAACTAGTGATCGAATATTTTATGAACATCTTCTGACTTTTTGAAGGTACATATCTATAGAAGGTACATATCTATAATTATAGATATGTACCTTCAAAAATTTCGTTATAGCCGAAATAGCCCCAATTTTGATCCCACTAGCAAAACCGGTGCGTATATCTATTCTCGATACCGTAGTTGAACTCATCTAAAAAGTTTTTTTTAGTTGAAATAATAAATTATAAAACAAGTTAGACCTTCTGAAGATATCAAAATATTTACTTTTTTATTTTTATTTTTAAAATTTTTACAAATTATACTTCCTAACACTTTTAGAATACTTATATAATAAATTTTTCGTGTATTCGCTATTTAAACCCATGTATTTGTATATATCAGATGGTGGCAGCACCGGCGAAGAATGCACCAAGCCTATAAAAAACAACTTTAATAGTATAGTCAAATAGAATCAAAGTAACAAAAAAACTGAAGTGGATATTTTTTTCATGTCAGCGAATATGATTTATTATGACTCTACAACAGAAAAATAAAAATTTCCTATTGATTTAGCTATTAGTTTAATAACCCCATAATATATAAAGTTGTTTACTAGCGAGGTATGAAAATACTCATGTTATTTTATTACCTGCGCTTCAAAGTTTATGGCTGGTGACATTGTGGACATATTTTAATAAATGAAATGTTTAGCTTGACAAAGTCTCGAATATAACAATACTTTAATCGTAAATAGCATGAATAAAATAAGGGATTCTTGGTACATTAGGATATTAAAAGCAACTTTAGTTTAGTTTTTATTTAACTGTATTTGCAGAGCATGTTCCTTGAACTGTACGAATGATATAGAACATTTAAAAATTCATCAGTGCAATTCGAAATAATTTTGAAAGTGCTTTGTCTTAAATTGGGGCCTGGATTTTACATAAATGCATTTAAAATTTCTAATGTACGAAATACTATACGACTAAAAAAAATGGCGTCAAGTTGGCTTGGAAATGAAAATCTCTGTTATCCAGCTGTCAACCACATGGTATTGTGTTATTTTGGTTGGATAAACAGAATGAACAAATTGAAACACAAATAATGTTAATCTATAAATGTATCACGTTGCTATATCTAAACCTTCTGGATTCTTCAGTAAAGCCACTTAAAAGTTAAAAACCACAAAAAAATAAACCACTTCGTTAAGTTAAAACTCAAATTACAACTTTAAAAATGTCCAATTCGTGATTTTACCAATGCTTATTCAAATCATGTTTGTGTCAATTTTACACTACTTGTTTCATTTTTTATTTTAAAAATTATTAGAGATAGGTATAGGTTAGTAATAATAGAAAAATTATGAGATATGAAAATAGTTTACAAAAATGTAATAATATACCGGGTGTTCCATTTCAAATAAGTAAGATGTTACCACTATTCAAACGATGCGGCTACATTGTAATGCTGAAAATATTTTAGATAGATGGAGCAGGTGCCTTTATGTAAAAATCTAAAAATTCTATCACCGTCGGTTCTCCATAAACGTCTAACGTGTCATCGCAGTGAATCACCCTATAGAGAGTGAGTCTTAAATAAGTACAAATATTTTCAGGGGTGGTATATTTCGACCCCAGTAATACGTCTATGAGTTTTCTTTTCGCAAAAAAAGATCTTGAAAATCGTGCATTTTCATTTAAATTTTCCTGTATATTTAAAAAAAAAATTTAAAACCGCCTGTTCACCGCAAATTGTCCTACGGTATAATTTGGTAATCTCTGATTTGGTAATCTCTGATATTACTATAGTTACGGCACTAAGGAATGCAAATACAGAAAATGTCCGGTGGCACTCAAAATTTTTTAATAATATTAATTTAATTTTTTTTTAATTTTCAAACATGAATAACTCGGTTATTTTGGACTTAATTTGAAAAACGATAAAGAGAAAATATGTTTCTTTTATCGAGATCTACCAGCCCTAAACATATTTACACTTATTTAAGACTTATCCTGTATAGTAAATATTAGATATTTCCAATAATGCTAAAATACACTAAAATACACTATATAAATCCATGTTTTAGAAACTGGAATAAAGATGTGTGCGTACTGAAACTAATTGAATGTAAAAGCTTGCGGTGTTCTGTATCTATCAGCAAGTTAGTTTGTTTTTATAAGCAGAGCCTGTTAAGTTAGTGAGAGTTTGGCAAAGCTTAATTAATGTTAGATTTTGGTTGCGGGCTAGAAAATTAGGGTTAGCTCTTTAAGAAAGTTTATAAACTACTAATAATGGAGATTTTATTTGTATAAGAACGTTGATATAGCCCTGAAGATTCTCTTTCAGTTTGGTTAGACTAGTTATTTATTAAAATATCGAAAAATATTTAAAAAAAATCATCTTCGAAAATAGAGTATATTGATATATTATCTCATAGCAACTGTTTAATCTAATGGATTTTGAAAAACAGAACTATTTTTAAATAAATATTTTCTAATGAGTGAACAAAAGATTTGAAACAAACAATTTTGTCTTTGTACCCTCATTAGAAGATATTTATTTATAATGTACTTACACTGGGTCAATGAACGTTTATTAATATACCGTGTGTTGTATCGTCGATCTGGACATAGGAAATCCCATGTAAATTTTAAAAATGATGAATAAGTTGTTCCCATTTTATTTTACAGAAAAATTTATTTGAAACTTTTTAAAGAACTCCGTAAAATGAAGCAAACTGTCCATTTTGAATGGTTTGTACGAATTCGTTCTTGAGGCATGAGTGATGAAAAATTAAAAAAAATGAAAAATACGAAATTAGGCAAAAATTTAAAATAATGCGGTCCTGATCAAACAAACATAACAATCACAAGTTATATATACAATGCGTATTTGATGTGGATAAGGATGGAAAAGTGTTGTACTCAAATGAAATTTCAATAAAAAAGGGTGTTCCACAAGGATCGGTTTTAGGACCACTATTGTATATACTATACACGAATGAACTTCCCACTATTTCATCTGAGTATATGGTCATGTACGCGGATGATACTGCTCTGATTTTTAGCGAATCTGACAAAGAAATATTATTGAAAAGAGTGATCGATAATATTAATACGCTAACAGAATATTTCAATGCATATGATCTAACTTTAAATATTCAAAACACAGACTCTTCTGTTTGCAAACCGGTCGAACGATAAAATATCTATACCATATAAAGGGCACAATCTAACTTCTAAAGACGAGGTAGTGCTTCTGGGCTTACACATCGACAAAAAACTAGACTGGAAATGTCACATAGATTTTTTAGCAAAAAATATTGCTAGATATTGTTATGCAATGAAAGTTATACGTGACCAAATAAACGAGACAGCAGCATTGAGTGCATATTATGCATATATACATTCACGCTTGAAATATGGAATTATCTTTTGGGGAAATTCTTCTGATATTAGTAGGATATTGATACTACAAAAAAGGCTGATACGAACTATGTATGGAATGCATTCGAAAGATAGCTGCAAAGGTGTATTTATCTCAAAAAATATCCTAACTGTTATTAGTATTTATGTCATGGAATCAGTGTTATTTGTAAGTGATAACAAAGATTTATTTTTACAATGCAATAGAGATCATAATCATGATACAAGATTGTACAAAAATCTAAAATCAGAAAAATGTAATTATACCTTTATTCAACAAAATGTAAAATTTAATGCTGTAAAAATTTACAATTCTTTTCCCATGGCTATTAGAAACTTGCCAAGAAACAAACTAAAGTCCGCTTTAAGGGGGTATTTAGTAAATAAAGCGTTTTACTCAGTGCAGGATTTTTTCTTAGATAGCTCAAAGGCGGCTCTAGCCGTCGGAAGTGGATTTTAATTTAAATATTAAAAAAAAATGTATTTGTATATTTCTAAGATATATCTAGATTTAAGGAAATTATGTTAGTTTTTTCTGCCCATAGTCAATAGCATATTATATTTTGTTTTTCTTTGTTTAGACGGGTTCCACGTTCATATGAACATTATTTGTAATTTCTTTTACTGGAATGAATAAACTATTATCTATCTATCTATCTATAACACAATATGACATATCTATTATGATTTTCTTCTAGAGGGATCTGTCAAATATTATTTTGAAATTATAGTCTGTCCAATGACAAGATCCTTAACAGTGATAGATGTGTCTGTCATTTTATTATAAGTTTTATTTAATATAAGTTTATTTTATTTTACAAAGAAATAAGTTGGTACAATTGGAACGCATAGCAGAAAATGAATATATTTAAAATTTGAGTGACAAGTGATTACTTCAAAATATTGTGAAAAAAAAAACTGCATAAAATTGTAAAAATCTAATCCAGTTATTTTATTAAAAACAATTACAATATGTGTTAATACAAAACAACCAAGGGTGTATTTTAAAAAACACCACATACCAAAAAAGATATAAAAATATTTCCTGCTTTCAAGCCGTGTTTCAAGCTCAAGCAACTTCCTGCATTTATTGTTACATTTATCAAGATAATTATTAATCAATATGATTATTATTTACCTATCGGGTGCTGCTAATTTACAGATACTCCTGTTTTTGGTATCATATACAAGATAGTACACAAACTTTATTTGTAGCTAATACAACTCTCTGTCCATAATCCCTGGCAAACTGTCTCTGGGAACCGAATATTAACTGTAAACTATGGTCTGGGTCAACACTTAATTTCTCCTTTGAGTTTTCCTCCACTTAATTTTAAAAAACATGAAACATACATAATAAGACAAAAATGTAAAATATTTATCACTTCTATTTGACATAATTTGACACAAAACTATAACTTAATAATTTGGCAAGAGTTTGACAACTCTCAAAAATTTTAAGTCGAGTTCATAGCATCGGCGCACGGTGGTATATTTGCTCATTTTAGCTGGCCAAAAGGTTATTTTTAAAAATTAATTTTAATGACCAACAAAAAATGTTATCTTGAAGCCCAGGAGATAAGGCATCTAAAAATAACTTGCTTTTTGCCATACAAACAGGTATTCTTATTTAGAACTAGTTCCAATTTGTCTGTTTCGCAAGCAGAGTGTTTTCCGCTTAAAAATTGCTTTAGTTTAAATTAATAAATTTTATTTTTTATATATTTGTTTCCAAAAGTGAATATGGATTGTGACGAGGCAGGTAAATATAGGACTATTTCATATTTTAATCAAATGAATCTCGTTGGTTTTTCAAAGCTACGTCTAGTGAAAGGTATTCACTTTTTTGTATGTCTTTTTTTTTTAAACGCCTAAAGTTGTTATGTGGTTCCTTGCATTTCCCGACAAAAAACTTTGATCATTTAAAAAAAGCCTTTCCTCTTCTACAAAACTTGATATTAAGTAGCCGCCAAATGCCGCCACTTTTTGAAAAAAATCTAGTTTTTAAAAACTAGCGCAGTTTATTATTTTTTGTGACGTACATCTAATTCGGTATTTTTGCATTTAAGGACCTGCTGGAGATAAGATCTTTACCCGGAATCAACTTTTTAATCTGATGAGTCAACAAAATTTGAAAGTATTTGACGAAAAATTGGCATTTTTGCAAAATTATCTTCTTATATACGATGCTTTTTCTGAAGATCAAAAAAGAGAAATTAAGCACAATTTTTCACGTTTGCAAGCCGATTTTAAAAAAAGGTGGATAGAATGTCACAAAACTACACACATATTTCTAAATAAAAATGCAAAATTTTAGGTTAGAGGGAACATTTTCTATACCGAGAATAACACGGCCAATCAGAAGACCTCAAAAAACATTTTCAAAGCTACGTGAACGAGGCAAACGAAGAAAAACCAAGGACATCCGAGAGAGTACTGATGCTGAAACTCTTACTTATGCTGCCCGAATGAAGTTGAATGAACAAGGCAAAAGAACGGAATCTAAACTGCTCGCAGAAATCACCACAATTCCAAATCGTTCAAAAGAATATAAACAAGCATTTTCTAATACGTCAAATAAAAATATACAGCGACTTTCAACGTTAAATGCATTATCCATGTTTGTTGAGGCTAGTCTTTTTAGAAAACAGTACGAAATTATCAAAAGTTCAACCAACAAAATTTATCCATGTTACAGCTTATTGCTGCAAGAAAAAAAGAAGTGTTATCCAGAAAAAGAATCTTATAGAGGCACGGAAACCTGTGCAGAAATTAAATTGCAAAGCTTAATGGACTTAACTGTTTTAAGATTATCTTTATATTTAGAAGAGGTTTTGTTAACTTTAAATGAAGAGGAACGTAGCTCTCCGATTCTTCTTTGCAAATGGGGCTGTGATGGATCTCAGCAAGCGCAATACAAACAAAAATTTCAAAATGACGCTGATTCAGACGCAAATTTGTTTCAAAGTTCTTTTGTCCCATTACAACTAATTTCAAATTTGAATAACAAAGTCATCTGGAAAAATCCCACGCCATCATCGCCACGACGCATCGCCGACCCATAAGATTAAGGTTTATCAAAGAAACAGGAAACATAATTAGAGACGAAATTTGTTACGTAGAAAGTGCTGTTGCTTCCTTAAATCCAACAAATATTTATTTACAAGATAAAGCCCTTGCAGTGAAACACGTATTGCAACTAACAATAATTGATGCTAAAATCTGCAATGCTGCTTGTGAAAATTCATCCACTATGAAGTGCTATATCTGTGGAGCAACAACGAAGGATTTTAACAACCTGAATGTTACTAAAGAAAGCAATCCGGAATCGTTTAAATTTGGCTTATCTGTTTTACACGCAAGAATTAGGCTGTTTGAAAGTTTACTTCATATTTCGTACAAACTGCCCGTAAAGAAATGGAGACTTCAGACTGAACACGAAAAAGAAATAGTTACAAACAAGAAAGCTGAAATTCAGGACAATTTTAAAACAACTCTTGGACTTTTAGTAGATATTCCAAAACAAGGTTTTGGAAATACAAACGATGGAAACACCAGTCGCAGGTTTTTTGCCGATCCAGAAGTCTCCTCTAAAATTACCGGAATTGATATATCTCTTATTCATCGGTTTAAAGTAATTCTTGAAGTCATTTCTAGTGGCTATAGGGTGAATACACAAAAATTTGCCTGTTACCTAGTACAACCCTTACAACCGAATCGTCTTCCGACGAAGGTTATAGTGAAGAAAAAAATTCATCAGATGAAGATTCGTGGTTTTCCTCAAGTTCGGATTAAATTTTTAGTTGCAAATTTTCTTAAGAATATATATTTTTATTAAAACCTATTTTTTCGACATTTTTGTTTTAAAAAGTTGAGATCTTTGAAAACAGCAAAAATTTTGGCTCTTACATTCAATTCTGGTTAAAACCAACAAAGTTATTTACTTCACTATCCTCGAATATTTTTGACCACCCAAACTGGGAAAATAGCTCACCGTGCGGCGTCCGTTTGTCGTTCTCGTTCCGTTAAACCAATAATATTGAACTATGATCTGTCGTTTTTGAAATAAACCAATAAAACTGGTTAAAAACAACAAGAGATCACGCATGACGGATTTACATATAAACCCATCCATAGTTAATTTAAAAATATTACAAACTTTTTTTAGTTAAATAAATGGATTGGTATGGACGTTATGTGCTTTTTTCTGTCATCGTCTGTCGAAATCTTACCTGAGAAAAAAACAAAGTATATTTTTTATATTTTCTATGAAAAGTTACAAAAACTACACTGTAGACATACGAAAGTCAAATATATTTCGTAGAGTAGTAAACACACTGCTGCAAAAAAGAAAATAAGAAAAATATATTTTTCTGTAAAATAAAATGGGGAAAACTTATTCATCATTTTTAAAATTTGCATGGGATTGAGACTGCATTTTGTTTCTTTAAGTGTTTGTTTTAGTAGTAATATACTTAGAGAAACTCTCGTGATGCTCTAAAATTATTATACTCTACTTGACTGCCTTTCCCATTTAAAAATTTTAAGTCTAACTGCAAATGTTCTCTAAAAATGTTCCTCTCGAGAATAAAATTTATGAAGCCGTTCCAATTTTTATATTGCCTCCTGAAAAAGACATACAAAAGTAGAAATTTTTAAATTGATAAATTATAGAAAACCACAGTGTTTCATATAAGGTTTGTGTATTATTCTCAAAAGTTGCTTTGCATACATTAGCGTAACTAGCAATTTATACGGGGGGGCATGACGTTGAGACCAGGGGAGCCTAGGTCTTTTGTTCTTTAAAAAATGAAGAATAATATTAAAAAACACATTTTTTTTGAATAAAACGTCTACATGAATTTCTTTATCATTAAATTTCATAGACTTGGTTATCAAACCGTGTTCCATGTAGATTACTTAAATACCTACAAATTTTTTAAAAAAATAAAAATTACCACATTTTTTGAACACAACAAAATAATTTTAACTAAACAAAACTAGAAAACGTCATTTTTACTACATCACAAGCAAATAAAAATTAATACGTAGCCAAGAGTCATAATTCAAGATAGTCATAATTCAAGATTTCCCTGGGGGGTGCCCAGCAGTACATAGGGGGGGGGGCGGCACCCTCGGGCACCACTGTAGTTACGCCAATGCTTGCATATATTTATTAGAAAATAAGTTATACTAATCTGTTCTTAAGAAAGAAAATTATACAATTTATGAACCCAAATTTTTTAAAGTTCTGTTTGACGTTTCAATTGACATATTTGAATTTGATTGGGACTTTGACAGATTTATTGTACCGTAGATAAAGGAAATAAATTAGATAGGAAAGCTCACCAAAACGTAAAATTGTTTTGGGTCGCATAAGTTATATGCAATCTGGCGCTGCCATAGCGGTTGCTAGAAACAACCACAAGCAAGAACAGAAATAATTTTCTCTTGTTAAAGTGAGAATCTCAAAAATTATAAAATCTTTCAAAATTTAAACCGCCCGCATTGAAAAAATACCGAAAAGTGTTTAAAGCGTCCATTTTCAAAGTAATTATTGCTATCTTGTGAGTTTAATTTAAATTTTATTTCAAACCCGTGATAATTGTGAAAAAGTGGCATTAAAATACTTAAAAAGCTGTGTGAACTGTGAACTGCAAAAACCATCGTGGCATAACGCTGGTTTTGCCAATATTACATAGGTGTTTTGTAACATGTCCTTATATAAAATATAGTTTCTTATTAGCAACGTACAGTATTTTATTTATAAAATTAAAAGAAAATAGTATAATAAATTTGGATAAATAATATTTGGCGACATAATTCCGGAAAAAGCCGAACCGCTCCGAAATTATCATAAGCTTCGGGTCGCAACCGTTGTTGTAAGAATAGCGCCAAATAGTATTTACATTATCCTTATGGGCACTTTCCAATCTAAACTTGTTTCATTTATCTATGTATTGTACTTTTCTGAGATTATATTTATTCTACAAATGGTCTTGTTTAGAGGTATTAAATCTATATTTTATATCAATTATACTTTTAGTTACGTAATCGAGAGTGCGATTTTCAAATTCCTTGTTGCCAACCATTGACATATTCGGCGCCCTGCTGACTAACAGGGATTTAAATTTCGCGCTAGGGATTCAGGTGGTAGCTCTGCGGTAAAAAATGTCAAGTTGCCACATTTATTTAATTATTAGAGAGTTTTTAAGCCCTCTGCATTTTTAAGCTGTTATACCTTATCTCTACGTTATACGTTACAGTGCTTGTGGACACTCTTAGCAAAATAACGGATTACGTCGTTCTCTGAAAACCGTTTTGATGCTGAATCATAACCAACATGAGATACAGGCCAGAGACATCGATTTGTGGCGTCGCGTCACCGCAATAGTCCGGCTTTTGTATTGTGCCATATGGTACTGCATATAATTTTTGCATAAATAATAGTATTTATTGATAGTTTTGCCAGATATAAATATGAAAAATATTATACACAAAGGTATTAAAAAATAACATTAACTTTTTATGGCGTTAAAGTAATTGAATAGCATTAAAATTTAGATCTAAAACACGAATATTAATATGAAATAAACAACAGCATAAGATGAACAGAATAAAATCCAGATAATAAAAAGCATGTCCTAAAATTGCGTTAGCGAGTATTTAGCAACTAGTAATAATATACCTTGTGATAAAGTTTCCAAATATTAAAAAATTTGAAAACTATACTTTATCGACAAGTTAAGAAAATGTATTGTATATTATAAGGGCAGAATGCATTTTAAAGTTTAATTAAAAATAATTGTAAAAATTTGCCTAACATATTTAAAAAATGTGGATATATCAGGTAGAATTAACTATTATCATTAAGTAATTTGTAGTTCGATGTTCATCAAGTAACCATCTCCATATATCGTAAATAAAAAGATAAAGATATCATTTTTTTATATAAAATACTGAAATAAAGTACAATTCATCTAATTTCTTTAAAATATATTGCCATTTCATAATAATAATATATATTTCATAATAATAATAATGATTTTTAATATTTATTTCATCCTGAATTTCCAAATCTTGTTTTCTTTCATCGGGATGTTTGGGAACATGCACAGTCATATAAGAGGGTTTATTTGAAAAAATTGTAGGCACAGCATCTTCTGTAGGTTTTGGAAGTCACCTAGTTACAGTTAATATTGTTGGGAAAGAGAATGTAGACATATCCTGAGTACTTATTATAATTGCTGCTACAAGGCACAGACACAGAACAATGTCGCGGCATTTTTTATTTCACAAAGAAAAAATAAAGAAACCAAAACTGTTTTACCTAAAAATACACGTCACTTACGTTGGTTTAACACTATACACTAACACTAACGCTATTAATTATGTTTTTATATAAATTCCCCAACTTTTTCCTAGCCTGGACACACAGCCCGCATCGCCGGTGTTACTATAATTTTTACCGAAAGTATGTTTTTTTTCACGGGTACGATGTTATGAATCGGATCTAGATAGTTCACTATTCACTCAGAGTACACTCAAAATTATTTAGTATAATTTTATTACCATAGAAACGCGTAAAAACACAGATTTGTTGCGAAGCTTTGAATAAGAAGACTAAGGAAGGAGCATAATGCTATCCATGTATTCATGCATGGTGGACGGAAAAGCCACCATAAAAGCTCTCTAGGTTGGGGATCCTTGACAGTTCTGTTTGACGATTCATTTGACACATTTGAATTTGATTTGAAATTTTGTGGATTTGTCAGTCTTTATGGAGCTTATTTTATGTTATTTATTATTTATTCTACTACTGATAGTTGTATAAAGGTAGTAAATCTAGATGGAAATTGTGGCAGAACTTAAATTAACAGTGACACTATCGCGATTTATCGAAAAAGACTCTAAAATAGTTGGTTGTGTAGCGTGCGGTAAAATCTCGGCAAAAACTGAGTGAAATAATGGAACAACTTTTCGCTAGTAAGTGACTATATAATATACTTACGTGTAGTAAACCGATCATTTATGAAATTCACTTAAATTAACTAAATTATATATTTTTCTTGCATTTTAGCTTTTATTTATTACTGTCAAAGATTAGATGTCAAAGAATTTAGATACGCTAATTTGACTTACCTGCTTCAGTAGCGTATCGGATGTTTGTGTTAATAAATACTTATTATAACTTATCTATTTTTATTAGAATTATATATTTTTATAACAATTTAATTACTACCAACATTTATTCACAACGTAAAATAAAACAACAAATTATTGAGTCTACCCCACGTCTACCCTACATCATAATTTTACATTTTTTAAATAAAATTAGAACGACACTGATAAACCGGAATTTAAGTCGGCCATATTTGAGGCCCATCGCGGTGTACCTAAGATTTTTGATATGCTCCTTCCTTAGTCTTCTTATTCAAAGTTGCGAAGCTAATGCAAACAATAGGATTGTTTACGACTACTAATTCTTGGCCACTTCTGTAGAACTGTCAAAACAGTCAGGCCTTGAATATGACGTTAGCCACGGCTGAATTTATACAATCCGTAACACGTTATCTATTTGGCGAGATTTGACATTTGACAGTTGATGCATTCATTTGCGGTGTTGCCAAATTAATGTTTGGAGGATCATTTTTAATAATATTTTAAATAATGTCATTAATCTGATGAAAACATAAGTACACACTCTCTCGTCCTAAGTATAGATCTATTCTTAAAACCACATTGCTTTACACTTATCCCTCATTAATTGTTAAAGGACTGGAATAGATCCGGCAAATAGCGTTATCGATATTTGTCCGTAATTAGCGTAGTACGTTATCGCTTATTAACGTATTCGGTTATTTCCGTATCAATGCGCATGCTCTGTATAACGTATAACGGAACAGATTTAGAGGGCCTAAAAACTCCCTATTTCCCATAGATAAATGCAACAAGTTTAGATTGGAAAGCCCGTAAAAATTTTCGGTCGCGAAATTATTTTGGGTCGCGACCGTTATACGTGATCTGGCGCTGCTATAGCGGTCGCTAAGAACAACGGCAAATAAAAACAGAAATAATTTTCTCTTGTCAAAGTCAGAATCTTCAAAAATCATTATAATCTTTCAAAATCTAAACCGCTCTCATTAAAGAAATTCCGAAAAGTGTTTATAGCGTCCATTTTCAAAGTAATTATTGCTATCTTGTGAGTTTAATTCAAGTTTTATTTAGTCCAACCGATGATAATTGTGAAAAAGTGGCATTAAAAACTTAAAAAGCTGTGCTGAGAACTGTGAACTGCAAAAACCATCGTGGATCGTGGCATAACGTCGGTTTCCAATGTTTCATAGGTATTTCATACATGCGTCCTTATATAAAATAAAGTTTCTTGTATACCACACACTGTATATTATTTATAAAATTAAACGAAAATAATAGTAAATTTGAATAAACAATATTTGGCGATATAATTCCGGAAAAAGCCGAACCGCTCCGAAATTTTCAAAAGTTTTGGGCCGCGACCGTTGCAAGAATAGCGCCAAATAGTGTTTACATTGTCCTTATGGGCACTTTCCAATCTAAACTTGTTTCATTTATCTATGCTATTTCCTGACATTGTCATTCGTTTTGAGACCTTAGTTTTGTATTACGAGTTTTTGGTTTAAATAAAATATTGTTGTGATACTTTAAGCCTGAAAATGCTAGCAGACCTTGCAGTCGAACATTGTTCTTTTTAGAACCTCTTTTAGTGCGAAGTGTACAAGATTGGTTAATAGTCAATGCAAAAACTCATTGCAAACTTATTAGAATATTTTGAACGGGAAAGCGGTAGTAATGACTCTTTATGTCCCTTAAGTGCTGTTAAGAAGGTGAGTTTTGTTGATGTAAATAATAACTGTTTATATATTTATAATTAATTTATTTTGGTTTTCTGAAATATTTTTATTAAAAGAAAATATATAAAAGTGGACAACGCTGTGCCGGTCAAGCTTAATCACGTGACTAAAAGTTTATTTTGTATGCACTGTAGATGGAAATTGTGTCCATTCTTAATTTTTTTATTCAATATCAGAAAAGGAACAGAAAATTATAACCAAGGTAAGAAACAGAATTTTTGAAACCAATAAAGCGTACAATAGACAGCAACTGTAACTATCAGCATAGAATATCGAGCTACCCGTAGCTAGATATTCCGTGCTATCAGGTATCCTTTCCCATCCTTTCCTTTGACAGACTTCAAGGTAATTTAATGGAATAAAATTATAAACAGGTTTGAAATTTAATCTGAATTTGTCATATGATACATTTCGGTAAGTTAGTAATCAGTTTAACTGAAAATTGAATTGGGCCAAGCCCTAACGGACCCTTTTAATATAAAATCGACGAGGATTGCCCGCTTGAAACTAATGCCGCTGACTTGAACTAAATGCGTTCGACCAAAACAAGTTAGTTGCGACTGTGTTTTGCATCGATGCGATTTGTCGATTGATATTTATCAGATTATTCATTTTCGGCAATCGAAATGAAATTTTGATCATATTTCATTATTTTATCAATATCCAGATGTTTGAGTATTATCCAAAATTTAATATATTTTATTCTGTAAAATGGCAAAATCTAGTAAAACAATAATACTTTGGGGCTGCACAACCTAATTTCTCTGTCAATCTGGTGGTTTTGGTATGATATCAATTATTTTTGTGGAAAGATGTAGAACGTAGAACGAGTGGGATAGCTCTTTCTTGAGGTATAACTCATCACACAGTCTATAGCTCATCATACATGGCGACCACAGTCGGAGAGCTTGTCTCCGGTTCGTGAGATGGAGGCTGGGAATCTGTTTCCATTTTCTCCAACTCTTTAACTTGGTAACAGCCCGTCAACGGAGAAAGATCGTACGATATCGGGCGTTTTGACGTTTTTTGACAAATTTAATCTAACCTTAAAAATATAATAGTACAAGAGCTAGCACCGTCGCGAAAACGAGAATTTTAAAAAAGCTGGTTTTCTTTTGTTATCCTCTACACTTTTTTGACCAAAGTGCGGCCCGTCTTACCTGCCGGTAGACTACTGTGGTACACTACTACGCATCACATCTCTACAGGGTATCCCATTTTCGTTGGTTATATTTCTTGTGTATGAGTGGAGATACAAGGATGAAATTTTCACCTTATTTTGCTACTTTTTTATGAAACTAAATATGCTAGATATAGGTTTGTTCTAGCCTCCTTAGTTCCTGACATACAGGGCGAATTTGTGATACGCAGTAGTGAACTGATGTTGAATACAGATATGGGGGATGCGCAGTACTAAACGCAACGTCTACCGGAAGCCAGACGTTCCGCACTCTGTTCAGGAGAGCATAGTAAAAGATTTAAGAACCAGCATTCTTAAAATTTTCTCTCGAAAACGTTGATAGCTCTTAGACTATAAGTAAAACACCGAAATTGTTATGGAAATGAAAATATAAAATGACACCAACCAGAAGCAAATCGTATATCCGATAAACGGAGGCATAAAAATGCAACAAATTTATAAACTGCGTAATTTTCTAACCAATCGAAGTCTTTCAATTCAACCAATAAAATTAATATCGTATCACCATATCGTCGCACAACGGATGCATGAAAATCAAGCTTTAGAACTGATACCGGTGCGATAGTGTGATTCCTCTATTATAGATTGGAGACAAATCTATAATAGAGGATATATTTTCCTTTTTCTATTAGCTGCCGCGTTAATCCAATCATTCGGCAAATTGGTCTAAAAGCATGAAATTTGGTACACACGTATTTTAGGTGATTCTAAGATTTTTGACCCGGAGGGCAAGGCCATTTTTTGAGTTTGACTCAAAATGGCGCCTTATTTTCAAAATGGCCGATTGACAATTTGTAATTGTTAGTTATTAACAGATTTTAGCATAATATATGTCGATTTCGACAATTTTTCTGTCGAGCAATTCATTAATACAACTCTTTTTTGCGTGCAATATTAATTTATATGATAAATTTGTATACAGTGTGGATAAAAGCGTATACGTATACGTCCAATATAGAAATTTCGATTTCCATGAGCTTATTCCAGTAAATCTTCTTCATATGCACTAAAAAGAATAAATTACACTTATTTATACATGTATCCTTACACTTGCACTGTAATGTGTAAGTCAGTCCTGCCCGCCGGCATGAGCAACGTTGCGAATCACAGCCGGATTTACATCCGCACTTTTCTAGCTCCCTGCAAGCTGTCCATAAAGATGAAAGTGTTGACCAAAGTGGCTCCCAAGCTTTATTGTGCTGCCCCCAACCTCAAGAAGTTGGGGTCGGTGGGTCACACTGTAATATATCCAATGATCTGCCCCAAATTTGGCCAGCTTGATATGCAGCACGAAGGCAGTGTTGTAACAGTGCTGCGGAGCTAGGAGGAATTAAGTGTAGCGTCTTATTTTCAGTGCTGCAGAACAGGTGCTTTCGATGCTGATCAACTTTGGAGATTCCTGTAGTTGCAGCATACATCTTTGATGTAAAGTCTTCAAGAAGTGCTTGAATGTGACTTGAAATGTGATCATTCGGAAAAGACATAAAAGTAAATGCATCTGTTGCTGACTCACATGACATCCATGTTTTCCATCTTTTTTTCCTTTTCCGGTAAAGAAGGAGACACTGTCACAACCGGGGAAGGCATGAAAGCCTCGGAGGCCCATACACTTTTCTCGTCTTAGTTGGATAGCGATTTTGTAAGCTGCAATGTAACGTGGATTTCCCGACCCAAATAAAATCCATAATTCTTCTAAACCCATAGCCTGGAGCTCATAAACAAGACACGCACAAAATAACAACATCAGTATCAACAGTTTGAATCAAAATATTTTTGGCTCCAAGTCTGACCATGTCCGAAACATGCAACATCCATCCATGTCCATCTGCCTCTTCCCATTTTAAACACGATTTTCCGTCTAATGCAGACTCGCAATTCTTTGTGGCCAAACTGTCACCAACATTCGTGACAAATTCCAAATTATCCCATGATTTTACAAGATTTTTCGCCAGCAAGGCAAATAGTTCGCTTTTATTGGCAGAGTTACCCAAAAAATCGCTCAATTTTTTCGCCAAAGTACCTAAAACAATAAAAGAACCTGTAATAAAAGTATTACGAGTTTATGATAGTCTGCTCTATGATGGAAATTATCACAAATGTTGGTGACATTTTAGTAATAAAGAATTGCCAGTCTGTATTAGCCGGAAACTCGTGTTTAAAATGGGAAGAGGCAGATGGACGCATTTTGTTGCACGTTTCGGACATGGTCAGACTTGGAGCCAAAAATATTTTGGTTCAAACTGTTGACACTGATGTTGTTTTGTGTGTGTCTTTTTTGTATGAGCTCCAGGCTATGAGTTTAGAAGAATTATGGATTTCATTTGGGTTGGGAAAGAATCGATGTTACATTGCAGCTTACAAAATCGCTATCCAACTAGGAAGAGAAAGGTGTCATTGGGTTATGGATAATTGGATATGTTACAGTGTGACACACCGACCCCAACTTCTTGGGGTTGGGTGCAGCACAATAAAGCCTGGGAGTAAACACTTTCATCTATATGGACAGCTTGCAGGGAGCTAGAAAGGTGCGGATTTAAATCAGGCTGTGATTCGCAACGTTGCTCATGCCGGCGCGCAGGACTTGCACATTACAGTGCAAGTGTAAGGATACATGTATAAATAAGTATACAAAAAAACATAAATATTCTAATGATTTATTAACTAATTTATTCTTTTTAGTGCATATGAAGAAGATTCACTGGAATAAGCTCATGGGAATCGAAATTTCTATGTTGGGGAATTGGGAAATTTCTATATACGTATACGCTTTTAACCACCCTGTATAGAAATTTATCATATAAATTAACATTGCACTCAAAAAAGAGTTGTTTTAATGAATTGCACGCCAGAAAAATTGTCGAAATCGACATATATTATGCTAAAATCTGTAAATGGCCGATTAACAATTACAAATTGTTAATCGGCCATTTTGAAAATAAGGCCTCATTTTGAGTCAAACTCAAAATGGCCTTGCCCTTCGACTCAAAAATCTCAGAATCACATAAAATACGTGTGTACCAAATTTCATGCTTTTGGACCAATTTGCTGAATGACTGGATTAATCGCGACAGCTATATTGCATTTTGACAGGCAAGCCGAGTTGAGAGAGAAAGAGAGAGAGAAAGAAAGAGAGAGAGAGAGAGCGCCAGTTAATCATATCAGTTAATATAAAGCGATTTTAAAAATATACCTGCATGACAAAAAATATAAAAGTTGAAATATTATTTGTTTCGACTTTATTTGCTTGTAAGTCATTTTTGACCATCCTGTATATAGACTTTTTCACTAAACTTGCATCAGCGTGAAAAAAATTATATTTTTATGGCTTTTTTTCAGCTCCAGATTAGTTAAAAACGACCTATAGATCGTTTAAAACAGATTTACTAGATTATAAACCGCCATTTTGAAAAATAGTCGCCATCTTGACTTATAATCAAAAATTTGGCTTGCCCTCCGGATCAAATCCCTTAGAATGCCATTAAAAATGTCCCTGCAAAATTTGGTGCTTTTAGACTAATTTGCCGAATTCTGCCCTTTTATGGGATTAACCGCGGCAGCTATATTGCCTCCTTGGATTTTTGATCAATTCCTATTTCGAGGACCTGACTATGGCCTACCCTCATCCCTCGAATTGATGACTCGCCAACTCTATGATCTTACATTAGAGTTTTGGCATAGCTGGTGATAGGTCCCTGCTTGTCTCCCAGTGTTGGACGGCTTTTAATCGACAGAGAGACAGCGAGATACTGCTTAGACCCAACTAAAATACCAGAGGAATTTCTCGTAGCACCTGCCTAGGAGCTTCCCCACCAACAACAAGGTTTTTTATATCCTAGGAGAAGGTTTAACCCTTAATGCCAGATAAGAAACTCGCCGAGGTTTTTGTATACTAATTTCTAGTCTATGACGACCTGTTTCTTGGCATAAAAGACATTAACGGAAAAATAATAAAATTTAAATTATTTGTTTTTCTCGAGAGGCATAAGATTTAGGGGTTTATGTGCACATGCGAACCTATTAAGAAACAGCACAAACATTATTAAAAATAAATATTATGAACACAACATTGCCTACTGTTTGTGGAAACTCAACATTTTCATTAAATTTTGATGCATAGAAAATTGAGCAAGGTCTCCTAACAATAACATTGTAATTAATTTATATTTTGTGTATAAACATTGAACTAATTAACTAAAAACAGAACGTAAATTATAATACCCTTAACTCGCGTTTTAGTCTATGCTATTAACATTTTAGAATAATTTACAAAAAACATTATTAACATTGTGTAATAATGAGTTGAAATTTGGTATTTGTTTTACTAATAAGTAGGTATATAAAAATATGTCTATATGTATATTGTTGAGACCTATAGGATAAACACAGAGTAAACATTAAACAAGGCAAATTTATTATGAAATTATATACAGGGTGATCCATCAGCGCGAGGAAGTACAATAACGTCGTTGTTATTGAAGATACGAAAAAAAGTTTTATATACTTAGATGTTGCATGGTTTATAATTGTGCATATCCTAAAAATAATTTGTGGTATATAGGGTGTCACAAAAATTATGATTAAACCTTAAGTTTTTTTAATTTGTAGCCCTTGTTTTTCTGTAGATAATTGGATTCAAAATAAAATCCTGCATATAGTACACTATTTTAATTTAAAGCACTATGCGGTGTTGCCATTTTATTTCTTATTTAATAAAACATGGTTAAAAATACTATATCAGGAAAGTGGTTAAAACAGGAGTGAATAAGTTTATTAATTCTTTGAATTAATTTCCTAAACCCAAGGAAATATAATAAATCCGCAAAGAAAGATTTACATTATCCTGTACAGGATATTTTTTATAGAGTCGCCAAAATTGTAATATTTAAAATGCTAACACCCGAGGGGCAAACCGCTGCCAAAAATGGTGTACAATAAATACCAATTTTGGGAAAAAAAGTACCAAAAATACCCAATTATTTCCAAAAAATACCAAATTAGTACAAAAGTCTGTCTTAAGCAACACGTTTAAAAATTTGTTTGCTGGCATTGATTCTGGCCTCGATTCTGGCTTATTCTCATTCTCATAATTACGCAGTTTAGTATTTTTACATTAGGATTTCTTTGATTACAGGGAGCTTCGCATATTAGATTAAGGGGTACAATTTTGCTATCTGAGGATTTGCACGCCTCTGTAATTTCCTCGGTATTTTCCGTAGAAGGCTCGGTAGAAGGCTTTTTTAGAAATGAAGTTATTTTTGGTTGTGCCTGCAGAGGTATTTGAATAATTATTACTAACCTCGGATTTAACACTGCGATTAGTACTAATTTTTGGTATAAATAATTTATTTGTTGTTTTAAAGTCGATCCCGAAATCGAGTTTGCCTCGAAGTTAGCAGTAGAATTTGGAAGTAAAATTGATGTGCTAAAAACGTTATTAAACAGACTATTGCAGTTTAGAGTGCTCCAGAGTTCATCAACAATTTTTGACTTTAACCATTGCTTTAGTATTTTAGAAACTATATAATTTTCTTGGGTATAATCAGTTTCCAAAACATTTTTTGTATCTTCTGAAATCTTCCAGAACTAAACGATTTTGTCAAAGCACCTTAAGATTCCAGATATTTTTCAGTATTAGCTTTAGATGTACTTGGGGCTAGAAATGATGCAATCAGCTTCCCGGCCGTTGTCGCCACGTACGTCTAATCCAGCGTTGCCAGATGTCCAACAAAATACCTATTTAATACCAAATAAAACCAGTTTATTACCAAATAATACCAAATTACTATCAAAAATACCAAATTAGTACCAAAAATACCAAATTAGTACCAAAAAAATACCAGTATTACTAAGTGCTTGTACAATAAATACCACCAGCGGTTTGCCCCTCGGCAACACCCTGTATATTATTTTTCATTTAGATGCAGACTTAACAAACTTATAGACAAAACTGTAGTTCATATCTTCAAAAATATTCTATTCGTAGAATAACAGGCTACGCCACTGCATTCTAGTTTTATAAAAAAAAGTGGGACAGGCCTGTGCAAACCGCATTCTTCTATTTTTACCCAAAATGGGACACCCTGTACATGCAATATCTTTTCCCTATATTTTAAAAGCGAAGTAGATATTTCCGCTTAGAATATTTACCTCGAGCTTTTAAATTAATCTGACCTTTTGCCCGCACAATAATAAATAAAAAGGCCAATATACATATAACCAAGCTGAAAATACTTTTAACCAGGTCAACCAAAAAATGCTTTACCTTTGAAAAGCGCGATTTAAAGCAAATAAGTTTGCTTATGCAAAATACGATGAAGGAATCCCGGTTTTCAGTAATCTTTGTTTTATTAAAAATATATATCTATGCCTGGAAGACAGTAAAGCTTGACTTTTCTCTGAAAATATTTTGTGATGGAAAAATGCCAGTCAGTGACGTTTTTTTTAAATGTTCCTTAATATTTTAGAAAAGCCTCTATATTATGTTAAGTATGATACGATTAATTTAACATATTACATTCCTACTTACTACTTATTAGTATAACATATTACATTGGAGAACATTGGATGAGTTTTTTCTGTTAATTTATTTTTGATATGAAACTATTTCTTGGCTGAAGCTTACGGCAATATACTGAAATTTAGCTGACCAAAAAGATCATCGTTTAATATTGGAAAGATTACGTGACGAGAGTGTTGAGATGAATGTTCCTAGGGGAGTTTTCTGAAACATTAACAGAAATAAAAGTCCTTGATCCAGAAACACGAAAACCCAATATAATTTATTAGCTTAAATAAATAAATATCTCTAAATATTAAGGTAATTAACTTAAGCATTAATAAATTATACGTCAAAATTATTATTATCATAGGATTTATATTTTTGATAAAGTTGTCTCCTCTTGGTCCGATCGGTTAAGCTAAGATCTCCCACACCTCTTGTCCGTGATACATGACAGTTGGGGGGCAAAACCAGAGACAAAACAATGAGATGCTCCTAAGACCCAGCTATAGGGGATTCCCTCTAGCACCTGCCTAGGAGGTTTCCCACCAATGACAACGTCTCGCCTCTCCTAGATAAAGTTTTCCAGGTTAAGTTTCCAGGGTAAATTTTCTGAATGAATCTAATATTTAAATTATTCAATTGAAATTAATAGAAAGTCGTACTGCTGTGTATGTAAAAATATCTAAATATATAACAGAAAGTCGTGTTAGTTACAGTATTTATAACCCAAAACGACTGGGCTGATTTTTATACTAAAAAGTCGAATAATTTAGCTACAAATTGCTAACAAAATCATCAAAATCGGTCCACTAGAACACAATATACCGGGTGCGTCTCAAAAGTGGCTCATCCCTATAACTTTTTTATTTTTTTCAGTTAATACAGAATTCAGAATAAAGTAAAAAAATACTGAGGGTGCCATTTAAAAATCAAAAGTTGTAATCATTTCCGGTGAAACAGGAAGTGACCAAAAACAATTGAATATGTCAATCAATCCTGATTTATGTCATACACTAACGTACCAAGTCTCGTTATTTTATCTGAAAATATAAAAATGTTATAGGGGTGAGCCACTTTTGGGACGCACCCGGTATAAAACTTCTTAATACATGAAAATTTAGTACAAATATAAAAAACAGAAACAAATCATTATAACCTCCACTCGAACCTTGCAATAAAAAGAACGAAACGCTAAAAGTTAAATTAAATGCAAAGTTATCTAAAAATAAATAGCCGTACATATTACTTCGTCGACTGGCAATCATTCGTTTTGTATATAATAACATTTGCATTCAGCGACGGATATATGAAAACGCCACGATAATGACGTGGAAATGTAAAAAGTCGATAAACTAGGCCGGGTCGTTACAGAAATTCCGTCTTTATCGATACCTATTTGGCCTATTAATATTTTATACGAGGTATTATTGATGATCTGAGTATAGGTACTTTGCGTTTCCATAGAATTTATGTATCGATTTTAAACAAAAGCTAATGGGTTCACGATATATTTTAGAATCAAGCATATATTTGCGTTTTCTAATTTGGTAAGTGTTTAATGCATTTCTCTTGTAAATACTGTAACAATAATTTGGTAATTATATTTCTTAGCTTTGTTTCTTTCTAGTATACCTTTTTTTTTCTTATAGCTATACAGGGTGAGTCTTAAATAATTGCAAACACTTTTAGAGACAGTGGCGCAACTAGACATAGACTTTTAGGGGGGCTCCAGTCTTTTGGGGGGCTTAGGTCACTATAGGATAATATGTATTTGAGGTTAAAACCAATTTTAAACGACCCACCCCAGTCTTCCGCTAAGTCCTTCCTAGCCCCCCCTCCCCTTAGTTGCGCCACTATTTAGGGCTATTAAATCTCGATAAAGAAAACACATTTGTTTTTAAGTAAGATTTTTAAGTCTTCTTTCAATTAGACGTATATCATATGCTCAAGAATTGTGCAAACACAATTTTTGCTGTTGGTTTTGGTGTTTCTCAAAAGTGATTCAATCCTATAACTTTTTTTATTTTTTCAAGTAAAAAAAAATGAGATTTGGTACATTAGTATATGACATAAATCAGCATTGATTGACTGATTCAATTGTTTTCGGCCACTTTCGTTTGACAGGGAATGACTACAACTTTTGATTTTTAAATAACACCCCGGTTTTTTTTTACTTCATTCGATAGAATGACCCTCTAAATAGAATGACATATCATATGTCAACTTTTGACATTTTCGCATATTGTGGTTTATTTGAAATTGTAACATGCGGTTCCTAATGATATTTTGACTCGAAATACCAAATGTGTGGTACCAAATTATTTGTAAAAAAAGCCTTTTCCAAATATGTTAATGAGCCACTCTCGTTCTATTTGAAACAATCGAGATACAATTAAAAATATGATTTGGGCATCTTTTAAGGCCGTATAAAAACACACAAAATTTATAAGAGCGTAGTTAAAAGCATCATTAGTTATGGTAATGAAGTATGGCCTTTGAAAGAAAGAAACCTTAAGTTGCTCGAAGCTACAGAAATGGACTTTTGGAGGCGCGCGGCCGGGAAATCGAAACTGGATAGAGTAAGAAATGAAAGAATTCAGAACATCATGGGCAGCAACACAGAATATCAGAAGACATCAAAATTAATCAACTCAGGTGGTACGGGCACGTACAAAGAATGGAAGAGAGCAGAATCCCGAAATAAATACTCAATTGGACTCCACCAGGCAAAAGAAAGAGAGGGAGACCTAGACGAAGTTGGAAAGAAGGAATAGACGGGGACATCAGAACAAGAGGAATATACGAAAACCTCTGGACAGACAGAGACCAATGGAGACTGGAAATCAGAAGACGGCGAAGAACGTTATGAACTGATTTGTATATATATATATTTTTTAACCGGCCAGGACAAGACACAAAAAACATTAAATGATCAAATCTATTTTTCCAAGACTCCTTGATTAAAAATTATTGTTTTTAACACAGCCATGGCATTCAATTCAATTCAATTCAAAATACGATATTTGAAGCGAAAATTTCAAAAGTTGATATGTAATATAACATTCTATTCAGAGATCATTTTCTATCGAATAAAGTAAAAAAATACTGATGGTGCTACTTAAAAATCAAAAGTTGTAGTTATTTTTGGTGAAACAGGAAGTGACCGAATACAATAATTGATTACCACCAATCAATTGTAATTTATATCATAATATATTTTATATGCAAAATCTCGTTTTTTATCTGAGAAAATTAAAAAGTTATTGGGGTAAACCACTTTTGAGACACACCAGGTATATTAGTCTATTATACAGAGTTCTTCATGGCCAGGGTTCATTGCTTTATGGTTTGACTATATTATGTATGTATGCTAATTAAAACGCATTTCGCAATTTACTGGCTATAGTTATGTAGATATTTTCTGGTGACGACATCACAGAAGGATGTCTAGACCAACTGAATGTATTCAACTACCAAAATGAAACATGTGAATTTGACCGTTTATTGTCTTTCAGTATACTTATACTGAATCAGTAAGACTGATTCAGTAAAACTTACCTTTAGCACTAAAAGAACATAAACTTTTTAGTTTTTGGAAGTAATTAATTCACTAAGAGATTGGATCAATCTATTTTATTTATTTTCATTTAAATGGCTGCTGTTACGGATCTGTACTGTCGCCCCCGCCAACGACTTGCATTTATGGCTTCAGTTTCGTGTCGGCATTAGTGCTCGTGGCATGATTTGGGAAAATTGCTCGACTTATTATCGAAAAAGTTAATCTGCCTCTCGTAAAAGTTGACCCGTTGCTTTTTTGCCATTAACACAATGACCGGAGGGCAGGGCACGCAACCGTTACATATATGAATTTTTACAATATTTTACGTTGTTTCTCTTTCGTTATTTTTTTCTTTTAATAATTTTCTTGAATCATTAATTGGCAACAATTGTTTTTATCAAATATATATGAAAAATTAAACTACTTCGTTGATTATAAAATCAAATGCTTTGAAAAAATTAATTAAAGGTAAGTATGTAAAAGTATTTAATAAATTTAAATATAAAATATTTTCAAAATTAAACACTAATTCACCACAATACACCTGACTAACGATCTATTCTAACTCTTCTCTAACAATCGCTAATGTTATATTATGTTACTTCCTTTGACACGCATCAGAAGACGGTTACGCAAGGCGTTTTCTTTCATGAGCTTTTCTGTGACTGAAAAGCCCGATACGTGATGTTATCTCTCTTCCGTACTCCGGACATTCAAAAATATCATTACTTTGTTGCTTTTTTACTTTTTGGTTGTCGTTGTTAACTGTGTTTACAATTCTCCTCCATTACACTTTATTGTGCGCTGCTTCCTCCCACTGATGCTGCATACTTATCCCCTTTAAGTATTTATGGAAAACATCCTTGTATCTTTTGAGTTATCCATCCGGTTTCTTCTTATCTTCTACAAGTTCACCGTAAAGAAGAGATTTATTTTCAAGGACTGATACGTTTGAGACATGATGATACCATTTGATTCTTAACAGTTGTCTAAGATGTCTTTCTTGCAACTTGTTTAATGCGCTCGTGTGCCGGAGGTACGGCGCGGCACCCAGGTTTCGCTTCCATATAACATAGTGGAGGTTATTACTACACTGCAACTTTTGTTTTTATGTTCAAGTCATGATTGTAGAAAACCCTGTTTTTTAATTTCTAGAATGCTCTTGAGGCGCTGCTAATTCTGTGCTGAATTTCAGAGTCGATATTTGCCTTTTCCGAAATCAAACTGCCGAGGTAGTTAAATTCCGATACATATTCCAATAGTTCTTCTCTGATTTTTATAGCGCTGTTATGATTTTTCGGGGGAGTGCACATGATTTTAGTTTTATCGATGTTCAGCTTCAGGCCCAAAGTCTCGTATGCCCAGGTATATGTGTTCAGTATTTTCTGTAATTGCTGTAACGTATTTACAACTAGAGCGCAGTCATCATCGTATTGGAGTTCTGTGATGAATTTTATACGTATTTTTGACCTGAGTCTTTTTATATTAGATGCACTATGTCAGATTATACTTTTTGAGGTGGATTTTCAGATCTATCGTGGTCCTCTTCTGATTTATCTCTCTAGGTTATATTTTGCAGTCCTATCATTTTCAAAGGGTACAGTTAATATTTTGCTGTTGTACCACCAAAGATTCCAACCCTCAACTGTAATTCTTTTTGAAGTGAAACTTCTTTACGCTCGCTGGGGGAAAATTCAAGGCCGTGACACACGAGCTAGCGAGATGAAAAATGGTAACGATTGATCGCGCGCTGGGACTAAAAATTCAAGGCCGCGACAAGAGCTAGCGAGACGAAAACAAATTTGTGAGCTGAACAGTCCACGTGTTTATTTATATTTTAATACAAATTTTGTGAAAGTGTATCAATTTTTTTATTAATTTTAATTTATTACTTTTTCAACAATTTAAACTACACTTTTCGAACATGTCCTTCAAATCATTCAATTTAATAGCTGTTAATAAGACACATTTTTTTAAATGGAAGTAGATAGCAAATCTACACATTTATAACTAATAAATACCTAATAAGATATACCGGGTGCGTCTCAAAAGTGGCTCATCCCTATAACTTTTTTTAATTTTTCAGATAAAATACCGAGATTTGGTAAGTTAGTATATAACGTAAATTAGGATTGATTGACGTATTTAGTTGTTTTCGGTCACTTCCTGTTTCACCGGAAATTACTACAAATTTTGATTTTTAAATGGCACCCTCGATATTTTTTTCCTTTATTCGATAGAAAATAACATTCTGAATAGAATGGCATATCATATGCAAACTTTTGACAGTTCCACAAATTGTATTTTAAATTTCAATCTAGAGTGCCATTGGCTGTGTTAAAAACACTAATTTTTAATCAAGGAGGTTAGAAATAATAGATTTGATCTTCTAATGTTTTTAATGTTTTGTCCTGACCGGTTAAAAGATGCCCAAATCGCCCAAGTAGCATCTATCTGACTTCGAACTAAATCTGACCTGAAGCGACGTCAGACTTTGTGCAAATTTAGATTGGGTGCTCGTGATACGACCTGTGACGTCGCTTTCCTATTAAAAGCGACGTCGTTGGATCCGAGTCGGTAAATCCAACGATCTGTCGACGTACAAAATAACAATGTACCATTTTTATTAATTTCCCAACGTCGTTCCCACGTTGGCTTGCACGACGTACATATACTTGAACTAGCCCGACGTCTACCCGTTGTCCGAATAGGATACGTCTCACTGATAATCCCTAAACTAAGGTCCAATTATATTTTGTTGTATTTTATGTTCATATTTATAACCTAATTTACGTATCTCTATTTATGTCCGTAAATACAACCCATTAAGTAGAATTTGCGACCTAATGAACATCATGAACATAACCTAATAAAACGTTTTTGTAAACAAACTTAAAATTTTTTATTATGCCTAAAAAACACTGTAAAGGCATTTAGACATTCATCTACATTTTACAGAAAGAGGTCGAGGCTTTTGCAAAATAATAATAGTAATAGTGATGTCTTGCCTCCACCCGTAAATGCTTTTTATCCGGAAGAGATGCTGCATTACACTGGTGCATCTTAATTTCATTTTTTAGCTTAGGATACCAGCAGACCCAATCCCCCTCCGAATGTAAGGTTAAGCTTAAAAAAGTGGCTGCCCATTTTTTTAACGAGAAAACAAAAACTAAAATATAGTTGCACAAATCCACAAATCACTGATACGCAAAACGCAAAGTGAGGTTACGTGGCGTACGTTGGAATTATATACGTCATAATACGATTGCCGGTCGTCCGGTTTGATGACTTCGGTCGTGTGAGACGAGTAATGTTGGAGACCCGGTCGGAATTGGTATATTGGTAGTTCATATTAAGTCGGACACAGAAATCCGCCATTACACGCCTGTACACGTATCCGATTGTCAGCCATTTTAAAATCGTTTTTTGTTTTTAAAATTTATATTCACATTTCGATTTCTAGTAGAATAATATTGATAAAGTTGAGTTTGGGGGGAATCACAGTACAGTTTTATGATTAAACCAGCTAGAAAATTTAAAAAATATTTTGGGGTTACTTTTTTATAGATATTCTTATTTCATAAATCTACCTAATTTTGAAGGCGCTCGTTGTTTTCTGGAGTATTTTAATCAGATATATCAAGAAAGTGACTTCTGTTGACAAAACTGATGTCTGGATTAATGATTCAGAATTATTATAATATGAAATTAAATAGGCACTTATAGTTATATTCGAGGAGTGATTATGAATCCATTTGTAATTAGGTAGTTTGGTTAGGTTTTTATGTATTCTTGGTAGCGAATATGAAATATATTTACTTATAATTTGGTATCACATACTTGGTATTTTGAGTCAAATTGTCGTTATGAATGGCATGTTGCAATTTCAAATAAACCATATTCGGAACTTTGAAAAATTGACCTATGATATGTCATTATATTCAAAGTGTCATTTACTATCGAATAAAGTAACAAAATACCGAGGGTGCCATTTAAAAAATGCCAAGTCGCAGTCATTTCCGGTGAAACCGGAAGTGACCGATAAAACAATTGAATATGTCAATCAATCCTAATTCATGTCCTATACTAACATAGCAAATCTCGTTTTTTATCTGAAAATATAGAAAAGTTATAGGGGGTGAGCCACTTTTGAGACGCACCCGGTATACATTCTTGAATAATTAAGAACGTTTTTAATTTTCTTATTGTTAAAAATATAGATTAAAATATGTGCTAAAATTACGGCAAACGTTATAAAGTAGAAAAACTCAAAAGTATTGATTTTCAAACTTGAATTTCGTTCTATTAATCTGGGATATTTTAAAAATAACTTTATTTCGAAGAAGACACGAAAAGAAGGATAAATATCGGGACTTATAGAAAAGTTTTGCTTCTCCCATCCAGCTTTTCATTACGATACTTTATTGTAAATATTGAAGTTGCGGATAAAATCTTGAAAACAAACTTCTAGTTTATTATCAAATCGATATCGGGTGTACAGCAAAAAGCTTTAGACAGATTTTTCTCTTCATGTGCTGCTAAAAGATTGATTAGATTCCTTATAAAGACACATAAAAACTACTTTAAAGTATTCGTATTTATTATAATTTTGCTAATATCTTTGCGGTTTCCTCTGACTTTTTAAGATTTTATTCCTCTTTATTATCAGCTAAATACAAATAAAATATCCATATTGTCCAATTGCTTTTTATTCAAAGTTAAATTGCCACTAATAAAAAAGACCTAAAATAGGGAAGAATTAGAACATAACCCCAAAAGCTATGTCAAATCATCGAGCTTGACATTTGAAAAATTATTTTCACATTTATTATGTGTCATTTGTTTGACAATTTGAAATCGGCGCGCGAAGCTTGCCGACCAATGGTGTTTTGACCAACCTGCGCAATATCATACCTTGTTTTCTTTTTATTATGCTTTAAGACGATCACCCATCATTTAGCGTCACTTATTTTCGGTGAGCTATCGGGAACCGATGTTTTAATGTTCCCAGTAATAAAATTAATTTATTTATTGCAAACTTTATGGCGGATAATGTAGCAATCGTAGAAATGAAAATAGTATTTTGTCGTTTGGATTTAAATAAGAATTGAAAGAGAATTGTCGACGGCAACATGTTATTCATTGGAAACATTTTATGTGAAACGAAGTTCGGATAGAAGGTAATGAATACGAAATGCGCCAGCTATCGAAAACCTGTCACTTGAAATATAATTACACGGCATCCAGCCAGAAATATCGTACAATATTTTTCCCTAGTTTGCCTTTCGGAATTTTACAATTTGGTATTAAGTGCCAATTTTTCGTACAAAAAATGAAAACCCCCAAAAATGTAAATCAAGTGTTCTTTTCTAACTTAAAGTTTAATTTTTTAATTATGACAGTTTATTTATAACTAGCTAACCCTGCTACTTTTTTTTGTCAATCTTGTGGTCCGGATGACTGATTGATCAAATGATCTGGACCAGTCGAATTGAGAGTACCTGTGATTTGTTCTCTATATATTTAAGTATTTTCTATTATCATTATCATCATTTTCAGTTTATTCAACCATTTCCTATTATGGTGTAGCCTCACTTACATATTCTCTTCGTAGTTGGTCTGGTTTGGTTGTCTATTCCCCGTACGTACCACGCTTTGATTTTTGCGGTTCATCTGTTGTCCGTTCTTTTTGCCAGGTATCCTACCCAATGCCATTTGAGGGATTTGACTCTGTAGATGACATCTATTACCTGGATCTTTTGAGGTACCCACTCTATTCTTTTGCGGTCTCTCCTGGTAATTCCCAGCATATTTTTTTTCGTTGAACATTGTGCGACCTGCTGTTTCCTTATCATATTCATTTTAAGTATCCAAGTTTCGCATGCATAGGTCATGACTGGTAGTACACATAGGTCGAATGTTCTCATCTTGAGATAAAGTGGCATTTTAGATTTGAATACGATTGAGTTTCTTCCATCAGTATTCCATGCTAACTTAATTCTTCTGTTTATATCTGGTAGTAGAAATCCCGAGCTGTGTATTAGTTGTCCCAAATATATGTATGTATTCTTCTACTATTTCCAATGTTGTTATTTATTAAAATGGTATATATAAATAGTATATTAATAGTAATAAGCAAACAGTAGTATCGACTGACAAGTGAGAAAGAAAATCTAGGAACTAGTGGGGTTGCAGTCGGAAGGGTTTGGACTAGAATTAATACACTTTGTTAATAGTGAAGCTTTATAACCCATAATTTGGCAAGACTTTGACAAGCGTCAAAAATCTAAAAATTCTAAAGGCGAATTCATACGCATCGGCGTCCGTTTGTCGTTCATCGTTCCGTAAAACCAATAAAATTGAAATACGATCTGTCATTTTTGAAATAAACCAATAAAACTGGTTAAAAACAACAAGAGACGACGGATTTATATTTAAACCCATCCATAGTTAACTTAAAAATTATTAGAAACTTTTTTTAGTAAAATAAATTAGATTGGTATGGGATGTCGTCTGCTTTTCTTCTGTCATCGTCTGTCGAAATCTTATCTGAGAAAAAAAAACAGAGTATAGCTGACCCTGCTACCTTTTTTTGTCAATCTTGTGGTCCGGATGACTGATTGATCAAATGATCTGGACCAGTCGAATTGAGAGTACCTGTGATTTGTTCTCTATATATTTAAGTATTTTCTATTATCATTATCATCATTTTCAGTTTATTCAACCATTTCCTATTATGGTGTAGCCTCACTTACATATTCTCTTTGTAGTTGGTCTGGTTTGGTTGTCTATTCCCCGTACGTACCACGCTGTAATTTTTGCGGTTCATCTGTTGTCCGTTCTCTTTGCCAGGTATCCTACCCATTGCCATTTGAGGGATTTGACTCTGTAGATGACATCTATTACCTGGATCTTTTGAGGTACCCACTCTATTCTTTTGCGGTCTCTCTTGGTAATTCCCAGCATATCTTTTTTCGTTGAACATTGTGCGACCTGCAGTTTCCTTATCATATCCATTTTAAGTATCCAGGTTTTGCATGCATAGGTCATGACTGGTAGTACACATAGGTCGAATGTTTTCATCTTGAGATAAAGTGGCATTTTAGATTTGAATATGATTGAATTTCTTCTATAGTACTCCATGCTACCTTAATTCATCTGTTTATATCTGGTAGTAGAACTCCCGAGCTGTGTATTAGTTGTCCCAGATGTATGTATGTATTCTTCTACTATTTCCAGTGTTGTTATTTATTAGAATGGTATATATAAATAGTGAATTAATAGAAATAAGCAGACAGTAGTATCGACTAACTAGTGAGAAAGAAAATCTAGGAACTAGTGGGGTTGCAGTCGGAAGGGTTTGGACTAGAATAATACACTTTGTTAATAGTCAAGCTTTCGGAATTTATTTATTCCATCCTCAAGATATCAACGTGGTAAAAAAACCTTCATTAAAAACTACATTAAAAAATAGGCTTGAGAGATACATTGAAGACTCCACAGTAAAAACATCACTCTAAGGGCTATCTTGGGGCGATTGAGCCGCCTGATTATTAATTAAAACATTGGAAATAATTGCGAGATCTTCGAGCACATCTCAATTGCGTATCAACCTAAGGCGTGTAGGTGCAAAGCAACTGGAAGTATAGGCAAATATGTTCAACTACCAATGTCAAGCTGATTTAACGCAGTGATTTACAAAATAGTGGAGTGCCCAGAGACTTTTACCTCGGAATTCAATTACTGTGAATTTATTAATGTGAAACCTTCTGTTTTATAGATAGAATACTAAAATGTTTACCCATTTTTTTTCGATGCTTTAAATTTTTTATTTTATTAATTTTAGTAAATTCTTAATTATTTTCTTCTTAATATTTTGATTTTTTTTAATTCTTTTTCTAAGTAAATTTATTGAAATAAATAAATCTAATGCATATTATGCACCTATTCTGCTTATATTATAATTATTGAAATTTTGATTGAAATCGAATTATACAGGGTGGAGCGTCATATGCGACGCGGTTTTTGCAAGGAGAACAAAAGTTTGTATTAAAGTGAAATTTTCTGAGCTTATGTAAGTCAATTTAAAGTATTTTCTAAAATTATGTAGAGTTCTACAGGGTGTCCCCAAAAAAAATTACACATCAAAGTTATGTTTTTTGTAATGGAACACCCTATATATTAATTGATTTTTGGATTCTAGTAAAAAAATAAAGGTTTGTTTCATTAGAACATTATATGACTAAAATGTATAGTTTTTAAAATACATTCACCGGCACGAAAATTTTAAAGTATTTGTTTGATTGTATTTTAAAGGTTAATATATTTTATTTTAATGGGCCGATTTTGATGATTTTTTTAAGCAGTGTATTGCCAAATTATTTGACTTCTTAGTATCTTTTTTTAAATTAAAAATGAAACTCCCCATCTGTTAATTATACGAGAAAAAACAAAATGTTGATATTTTTGATGAAAGTTTGAAACACCCTGTTAAATATGTTAAAACAGCAAGAAATTTAAAAATTATTTTATCATCTAGATACGTCCTTTCTCGATGTTTTGTTTTTTGGGTCATCTCATTAGCTTTATTTTTGTTGGAAATATTCGGTTTTAAGGAAGGCACTAACATTTTTCGTAATTTTTAATTAAGACCATGCCTTTGCTTTTGGGCCTAGTCAACATATCTAGTAAGTTCTGGTCCCGAAGCAGGCCTTCTTGACATAAGATTTGCTTCATTTAATCTTCTTCTTGTAGTGCGTTAGTTAATATGTACGGTTCTTAAGTGCAATTCATTATCAATTTGAAAAGTTGGCAAACGGCGGTTTCTTAGCGATAAACTTACAATAAGTCGATCGTCTCGATTAGAAGTTCTCATACGAAGGTTCCTGGACGTCTATATTGACGTCCTCATGGACGTGGTCATAATTCAAAGACCATTTAATATACTCTATGGTATTAAGGTATTATTGGAACCAGAATTTTATAGCAAATTCACTAAACTCGAATAAATTATATATATTTGACTCACCATGTATATATATAAAAATATTTTTGAAATATGAACTCATTAAACATATATTTTGTAAAATTTTAGAGGTTTGGAGTGAATATGGTCTGGAGTGAAAATCTCAAATAGAAATCCTGTTACAGAGCTTTTCCGGAAAACGGAGCCATCTTGTTTTTATGCATTTGTATATGTGTGTTTATTTAAATACTAAAGTGAAAGCAACGAATTTAAATAGGTAAACTTTGTAATATATCTTATTAACAATACAATGCAAAAAGTTTTATAAAAATTCGTTCACAGTAAATGAATTCCGAGGTTTGTATCTCATAAGGGCTTAAAGCACTCCACTAAAAATAATATATTGTTTTATTAGGAGTAAAAATAACATTTTTGTCGCGAGGCTGTAAGTTTGAGTTGCCTTTGACAAACAGCCGAGGCAAAAAAAGTAATTTTTACTCCGATTAGAACATGCTATATTCTTTTTCAAACGTCACAAATAATTTTTTAAATAAATACAAACGTTCCAAATAATATAAAAAGATTTAAAAGTCATACCATGTATGTAATTATATATCGAGAATTTATGGTTATGGTTCGTTAAATGTGACACTTTATGTCAGTTTAATAATATATTTTCGTACTTTTATGCTTAAGCGTTAAAATGGCATTTTTGTATTGTCAATCACGTCGTAAAAATTAATACTTTTGTGACCCAAAAAAATTATTTCTGATGTTCAATACTACAGAAAGGGTGATAATATTTATCGGAAAATGTGATTTGACTTAATATCAGCAAAAAATATGACGTTAATCAAAATTATTAAGAATCATATACAGGGTTGTTCACCACATACGACACGAAGTATTGTAGCTAAACGATTAGATTTTTACAAATTGTAAGTTTTGGGTTCATTGAAGGACTATTAGGGCTACAATTTAAAAATATTTTTACAAGATACAGAGTGTCCCAAATAAATAAAAAATATCAAAGTTGTATTTTTTTAAATGGAACGCCCTGTATATTACTGCATTTTTAGTTTCTACGATTAAAATAAATGTAAATTTGATTAAGGTTTATTACAGTTAAACCTTGCCGTTTTTGAGATATTTTCAATTTTGTAAAATTGCAGTATAAATTTTAAGGCTTCATTTCTCCGAGGGTATTAAAGTTTTTCAAAATATTTACTGAAGTTTATTTATTGATCAGTTATTGTGTTGCAATAATAAAAATTATACTATCTTATACAGAGTATCAAAAAATTTATTTTAAATAATTACTAGCTTTAAACGACAATAACTTGTTTAATTTAAATGGAATACCCTGTATATTTTATGAGAATCAGATGTACAATTTAATTGTCTATCAAATTGTTTTATACCACTTTTACCTATCCCTTCAAGTTGTCATAGAAAATGCATTTTCTTATAATTTAGAGCTCATTTATCAATATACCCATGGAATATTGACATTTTAGATTGTTTTTAAAACAACAAATGTACAAAATGTAAAGGCTAGTAATATTATCGTTTTTAGTAAAACGATGATATTACTAGCCCATTTGTATGCAAAAAGAAAACTATTTAAATCTTTATAAAAGAGTATACCATTAATTAAATATACCACCAGTATATCCGTCCAAATACCAATTATTTATACTTAATTGTGTTCGTTAATAAATTATTCTAAATAAATGTGGATTTGAATCAGAAATCAATATAATAATAAGTTATGAAAATGAACGGGGTGTTCTATTTAAATTAAACAAGTTATTGCCGTTTAAAGCTAACAATTATTTAAAATAAATATTTAGACACTCTATATAAGGTAGTAAAATTTTTATTATTGCAACACAATAACTGATCAATAAATAAACTTCAGTAAATATTTACTATTAAAAACTTTGATACCCTCGGAGAAATTAAGCTTTAAAGTTTATACTGCAATTTCACAAAATTGAAAATATTTCAAAAACGGTTTAAGTGTAATAAACCTTAATTAAATTTACCTTTATTTTAATCGTAGAAACTAAAAATGTAATAATATACAGGGTGTTCCATTTAAAAAAATACAACTTTGATATTTTTTATTTATTTGAGACACTCTGTAACTTGTAAAAATATTTTTAAATTGTAGCTTTAATAGTCCTTCAACGAACCTAAAACTTACAATGTGTAAAAATCTAATCGTTTAGCTACGATATTCCGTGTCGTATGTGGTGAACAACCCTGTATATCGAAGAATGAAATCGAAAAGATATTATCATAGAAACGACTTTTGATGTTTAGGATTGTGATTTTTTAAATTTTCCCTAAAACGATATGTAGATTTGGAAAAGTATAAATGGGATTTACCATTTTAGAACAAGCAACATTTTTTTATCAAGAATGCATTTTCTTCTAAATGTAAATTATAAAAAAGTTTCTCTTCACGTAAATACAATCCGGGGACATACTGTATAAAAATCTCCAATAGAATATATGAAATCATTGTATGATTCATCCCCCTTTCTTACTCCTTGGATTCTTTAGTTCTATACTATTATTTTCGAGGATGAACTTTCTTTGGGAGATTCGCTTTCTTCGTGAGAATATAAAGAACGAGAGAACGGGAAAGAAGGAAGATACTTCTGAGATCGATCGGGCCGTAATGGAAATGGGGAGCCGTTAAAACAAAAGACGAAACGTGCCGAAGGAAGAGGAAGGAATTTGTTTTCCGGTCCTTCGAACGTTAACAAGAAAATTTCCGAAATAATTCCGAACCGCTTTTCCCAACTATAAATATTAAAAACCGCTTTACAGTGACTTAGATACGAGAGAGAAAAGTAAAGTACTTTCTGAACTGTCTTGTATATAGAGTTTTTAATAAGAATTAAAAATTGATAGTAAAATTTGTTCCACAAAACTCCCATTGTTGTTATTTACTTTAATTTACACTTCTACGTTTCTTCTTAATTAGTCGAATTCATAAAATGACTCAATCATATTTATGATCAACAAAGGTAGAAACTTCTGTCTTCAGTATGTATATTGGAAATAGTGGATCCATTAGCACCTCTGTATACACTCAGATGCAAAAAAACGCAACGGAGAAATTTTTGGTCAAATTTAAAGTGTTATATTTTTGTTATTTTTAGCCCTATTTTTATGAATTTTTCAGCAAGCTGTATACAGGGTTGTTCACCACATACGACACGGAGTATTGTAGCTAAACGATTAGATTTTTACAAATTTTAAGTTTTGGGTTCGTTGAAGGACTATTAGAGCTACAATTTAGAAATAATTTTACAAGATACAGAGTGTTCCAAATAAGTAAAAAATGCTATAGTATTTTTTTAAATGGTAAACACCCAAAACACCCTGTATATTATTCTATTTTTAGATTCTACGATTGAAATAAAGGCAAATTTTATTAAGGTTTATCACACTTAAACCTTACCGTTTTTGAAATATTTTCAATTTTGTGAAATTGCAGTAAAAATTTTAAGGCTTCATTTCTCCACGGGTATCAAAGTTTTTAATACTAAATATTTACTGAAGTTTATTTATTGATCAGTTATTGTGTTGCAATAATAAAAATTATACTACCTTATACAGAGTGTCTAAAATTTTATTTTAAATAATTACTAGCTTTAAACGGCAATAACTAGTTTAATGTAAATGAAACGTCCTGTATATTTTAGGAGAATCAGATGCACAATTTAATTGTCTATCAAATTATATTATACCACTTTTTACCTATCCCTTCAAGTTTTCGTAGAAAATGCATTTTCTTATAATTTAGACCTCATTTATCAATATACCCATGTAATATTGACATTTTAGATTGTTTTTAAAGCAACAAATGTACAAAATGTACAGGCTAGTAATATTATCGTTTTTAACAAAATCATAATATTACTAGCCCATTTGTATGCAAAAAAAACTATTTAAATCTTCATAAAAGAGTATACCATTAATTAAATATACCACCATTATTTCCGCCCAAATACTAATTAATTACATACTTAATTATGTTCGTGAATAAATTATTCTAAATAAATGATTTAAATCAGAAATCAATATAATAATAATTAAAAATTAATGTCTCTGTTGTTACAAATAAGCATTTGTCAAAAAATGAAATATCATTTTAAGGTGTTACTTTTTACCACACTGTCTAATACACATAAAAAAATCAGTTTTTTAGTTTTTGGAGCAATTATTGTTAATCAACGCAAACAGTCAATTAATGTAGTTTGAATACTGGAATCATATTAATTGGTCCTCTTTAACAAATATTTAAACAGTTTTTTTATATTTTTTAATGAAATAAACAAAGTATATCGACAATATTAGTATCTGTACTATTTAAAAATAATCTAAAATGTCAGTATTCGATGGGCGTATTGATAAATGAATTTAAAATTACAAGAAAATGCATTTTCTACGGAAACTTGAATCTATAGGTAAAAAATGGTATAATACAATTTGAGAGACAATTAAATTGTGCATCTAATTCTCATAAAATATACAGGGTGTTCCATTTAAATTAAACAAGTTATTGCCGTTTAAAGCTAGTAATTATTTAAAATAAAATTTTATACACTCTGTATAAGGTATAATTTTTAAGTAATACCTCTGTATAAGTATACTTTAATATAAGTATAATTTTTATTATTGCAACACAATAACTGATCAGTTAATAGACTTCAGTAAATATTTAGTATTAAAAACTTTGATACCCTTGGAGAAATGAAGCCTTTTTTGAAAATTTTGACTGCAATTTCACAAAATTGAAAATATTTCAAAAACGGTAAGGTTTAAGTGTAATAAACCTTTATCAAATTTACCTTTATTTTAATCGTAGAAACTAAAAATGTAATAATATACAGGATGTTCCATTTAAAAAAATACAACTTTGATATTTTTTATTTATTTGGGACCTGTAAAAATCTCTGTATCTTGTAAAAATATTTTTAAATTATAGCTCTAATGGTCCTTCAACGAACCCAAAACTTACAATTTGTAAAAATCTAATCGTTTAGCTACAATACTCCGTGTCGTATGTGGTGAACAACCCTGTATAATTATGTCCATTCGTACCTTAATTAATTAACCTTACCTTAAAACACCCTCTGCGGTAATTTCGTATGGAAATTTTTCTAATAATATAAGTCTGCTGAGCATTTTGTTTTTTGGATCGTGTCAATGCATGCCATATTAGTTTTTTCAATTATCATTTCTTTTCGAAGTTATTTTTCAATATGACAAGATGACTTTGGTGATTGTAAATTATATACTAACTATAAATTCCCATCATGCTCGACGTTTGAGAAATGCTTGGCAGGAGGGTTAGAGGTCGCGAAGCGGTACCAGCTTCATTAAATGAACTTCGCTTGGTCCTTCGCTTTCCAAGAAGTATGGGAAAACGTAACGCAATGTGACATATGCAGCCTCAATGACAGTATGAACAGATATATAAAGGCAGTTATAGCAGCTACGGGAGGCAATATAAAGTTGGTGGCAATGGTCCAGTTGATGGAGTGTTTGCTCCTTTTCTAGCCAGATCGCTTGCGTTTTCATTGCCTTCTATCCCTTGGTGGGCCGGCACCCAGAGTAGGAAAACCTTATTTTCTTTGACTAACTTGTTCAGCTTCTCTAGCCATTCTTTGATCAACTTTGAATTGATGGTTACTGAGTTGATCGCTTTTAGTGCTGCTTTTTATACAACTTAATTGCTGCGGTATATTATGGCAGATTTCATCACAGATATTATGTATCACTAGATATGCACCCTCACATATTATGCATCACTATTTATATATTTTGATGCAGTCTTTAATATTAGAAGCAATTTATTGTAATGATTACTTGAAAAATTATTAAAAAAATTATTGGTGAAATCTGACCATAAACTCAAAAAATTATCTTCAAATTCAGTTTTCTGTAATATTCAAAAAAAAAATTCAAAAATTGGAAACTAATTAGTTAGTATTATGCAACATTACTAAATTTTCTCTTGCAGCTTTATTAATATATGAAAAATAATTGTTTCTACATATTTTAATGATACCAATTTTTTAACTATACTTTCAATAAATATATTAAGAAAATATATCAGAAAAGAATTATACAGGGTGAATCTTAGATAAGTGCAAATATTTTTAGGGCTGGTAGATTTCGATAAAAGAAACATGTTTTCTCTTCACCATTTTTCAAATAAGTTCAAAATCACCGACTTATTTTACTTTGAAAATTTAAAAAAAAATATATTTTTGCTTAAATTTTGAGAATCACTGTGTCATTTGTTGTAAATTGTGTGTTTTTTTGTAAATTTAATCTACTATCTATGTTGCCATATTATCAAGAAATTATGTTTTTTAACTAAAAACTAAAAAAAATCCGAATTGTTTCCAAAAAATTCCAAACGTGTTTCTGTGGTCGAAATATTCTACCCCTAAAATATTTGCACTTACTTAAGACTCACCCTGTATAAGATTGTATATAACTGGAAGTAGAGTCTCCTTTTATTCGATACCGTCGATAACATTCTACTCGAAAAGTTAATTTGAATTTCTTTCCATTCCTATTTGTATTCGATGAACTTCCAGATTTCTAAAGCATTTGCAATTTAAATTGTTTCAGCCGCAATCTGTCTTTTGCAAGAGGAACTCGATGACAGCAAGATGATCTAAATTCAGATAGTTGGAAGAGACAGTAAAACTATATCGTCCTTATCAAATAATAATAAGAACTGATAACTCTTATTTAACGTATAATATAGATACCTAATATGAGGATATTTTGAATTTTAAATGTTTTTTGGTTAGCGAAATTTCTAGAGAAGTTAGGTATACAGGGTTGTTCACCACATACGACACGGAGTATTGTAGCTAATCGATTAGATTTATAAAAATTGTAAGTTTGGGTTTCATTGAGGGACTATTAGAGCTACAATTTAAAAATATTTTCACAAGATTCATAATGTACCAAATAAGTAAAAGATATATAGTTGTATTTTTTTTAATCGGAACACCCTGTATATTATTCTAATTTTAGATTCTACGATTGAAGTAAAGGTAAATTTAAATAAGGTTTATCAGACTTAAACCTTACCGTTTTTGAAATATTTTCAATTTTATGAAATTGCAATAAAAATTTTAAGGCTTCATTTTTCCAAGGGTATCAAGTTTTTAATACTAAATATTTACTGAAGTTTATTTATTGATCAGATATTGTGTTGTAATAATAAACAAAATACTACCTTATACAGAGTGTCTACAAATTTATATTACATAATTACTAGCTTTAGACGGCAATAACTTGTTTAATTCAAATCATCATATTGTATCATACAATTTTTTACTTATCTCTTCAAGTTTTCGTACAAAAATCATTTTCTTGTAATTTAGACCTTATTTATTACTATACCCATGGAATAATGACATTTTAGGTTATTTTTATAAATATAACAACTTTTCAAAGAGTACAGATACTAATATTGCCGATATAGTCCGCTTATTTCATTAAAAAGTAAAAAAAAAACTGTTTAAATATTTTTTGTTAAAGAAGACCAATTAATATCATCCCAGTATTCAAACTACATTAATTGACTTTTTACATTGATTAATAATAATTGCTCCAAATACTGAAAAACTGAAATTTGTATTACACTGTCTTAGTGTGGTGAAAAGTAACACCTTATAAATTTTATTTCATTTTTTTACGAATGCTTTTTTATAATAACAGAGACGTTCAATTTAACAACTTATTATTATATTGACTCCTGAGTCAAATCCACATTTATTTAGAATAATTTATAATTAAAACAATTGAGTATGTAATTAACTAATTTTTAGGCAGAAATAATGGTGTTATATTTAATTGGTATACTCTTTTATAAATATTTATTTTTTTTTCTTTTTGTAAACAAATGGGCTTGCATTATTATTTTTACCACCTGTACATTTTGTACATATGTTACATTAAAAATATCTGATATGTCAATATTCCATGGGTATAGTGATAAATAAGGTCTAAATTATAAGAAAATGCATTTTCTACGAAAACTTGAAGAGATAGGTAAAAAATGGTATAATACAGTTTGATAGACAATTAAATTGTGCATCTAATTTACCTAAAATATACGGGGTGTTCCATTTAAATGAAACAAGTTGTTACCATTTAAATCTAGTAATTATTTAATATAAATTTTTGGACACTCTCTTTAAAGTAGTATAAGTTTTATTATTGCATTTAATATCTGATCAATAAATAATCTTCCGTAAATATGTAGTATTAAAAACTTTAATATACTTGGAAAAATAAAGCTTTACATTTTTTACTGCAATTTCACTAAATTGAAAATATTTCAAAAACGGTAAGGTTTAAGTGTGATAAACCTTAATCAAATTTACCTTTATTTTAATTGTATAATCTAAAAATAGAATAATATACAGGGTGTTCCATTTAAAAAAAATACAACTATAATATTTTTTACTTAATTGGGACACTCTATATCTTGTAAAATTATTTTTAAATTATAGCCTACTAGTCCTTCAACAAAACCAAAACTTACAATTTGTAAAAATCTAATCGTTTTGTTACAATACTCCGTGTCGTATGTGGTGAACAACCCTGTATAAATATAGTATAATAGTATTTAGAATATGAAGTATTTTGTATACTCTAAAGTCGAACAACTTCAAAATTCATACATTTGTAAGTTATACATAATTTCTGAAAATATGATTTACCGTTTCATTTTAAAGAAACCAGAAGAGAGTGTAACTTAATGATAAAATTACTATTTTATTATATTAAAAGATTGCTGCTCTAACACTATCCACTTAATCGATTGATCACATTCTTTTTATATAAGTAAGACTTGTAATTTATCGCTTGAGGTGCTTGTGTTTACTGGTAAATATTGACCAGACCATTACCAAACGATCTTTAACACTTTATTCGCTTTTTTTATATGTTTACACGCTTATATCGTGTTTTATTAGCAGTAATATATTACTTTGTTATGGGAAAGTAGGTGTGCATTCTTAATAATATTATAACAAGAAAAACTATATTGTCTTTTAGAATACGAACATCGTTCAAAACGCAAAATACATTTAAATCAACAAAAAATTCACAGTCCTTTACAAAGATGCAACCGGGGGGGCATTGAAAATGATGAATAAAAACGTAAAAATATGATTAGTGTTAATATGAGTGTATTACATACATATGTTTAAATAACGAACTTAACAAAAAACATCAGATTTAAAGATTCACTGAAAAAGTAGTAATGTTATAAAGTAGTAATTAAATAAAACATTATCAATAATAATTATGCGATCGCCCCTATCCGTAAAACAAGCAAGCAAAAAAAGAATTCTTACGGAAAGTTACACTTTACGATATAATTTTTTAACTGTTAAAGGCAAACCCCATTTAAACACAAAACTTTTTAATACCTACTACTGTATCTAAAAAACTCTTTTTTAAATTACTGAATTCTTAGCCACGCTTCTGTTTTTCTTGGCTGTTGTGCGTCACGTCACAGATTATCAGGTCCACGTTTGCACCACAAGGCGATGCTGCAGACCACTAGGTAGACCGGTCGTAGAAATTTATGTTATACAACTTGTAGTCAATCTACACAAATATTATCAAAAACATTTTTTCTTTTAAAATGTGTTCAGATTTTGTAAAAAGTATAAGTCAAAATCGCAAAACTTAAATTTGATATGAGTTTCTTAGTTTTTAACTAATATAGTGGCGAATTACAAAATTCCTTTTCAATGAAAATTAATGAGTTAAATAAAATAATTTAATAAATTACTAGCTTTTTCTCGCGACTACGTTCGCGTTACACCTCGAATCGTTCATGCATTGATTTAAATGATTTTTTACTTCTTTATAGAGAGCTAGTGAGCATAGATGTTTTTTATTTTTCATCTTTTTTTTATTTATTAAGAGCACTAATACTCTCTTTATAGGTTATTTTTTATTCTTTGAATAAAAAATAACCTAATTAATTGAGGAAGATATATTTCGTTATGATGTCACTAAATAAACCCTTGTATAAAATTTTATACTGTCTGGTTTATAATGTTATAATATTGCATTTTCGTACAGCAAACTTTCATTCCCTATTCTACTCCCTAAGGGTATAAATTTCATAAATTTGCTTTACCTTTGTGCCCATTTTTATGTGTATAATCCAGAGGTCACCAAGTTTTATATAAATTTTTACTAACTTTACCCATTTGGTTGATGAATTTCAAAAATTTCTTCTAATTCTTTTTGTAGGATTTCATTCTTCTAGACCAAATAGTAAGGAATTTTCATACAACAAACTGTTCCGAGATAATTTTACTCTCTAAGAGGATGAATTTCCTAAAATCGCTTTGTGTAGCTAATTCACTAATGTCGTTTAAACGAACCTTTGTGCTAATATTTATGTATCTAAAGCTGGCGGCATGAACTCACTCTAAAATATCTAAAAACGTAATATATAATCTAACTGACACACCACTGACAATGACAAATAATTTATTTCTGGAGGTATTGTGTGTAGGTGTTTTTCAGGTATGTTTTAGTATTTAGTCGTTTTACACAAAGAAATAGCCATTAAGCACTATAAAAATACTTCATAACAAATCTACACATATATACCTTTCATTTAAAAAAAGAATCATCAAGATTGGTAAAGCGGTTTCGGCGGGATGGATGCAACAAAAAAACCCTTTGAGCTTTTATATATGTATGGATTAATTATTTTTCCAACATATTTTACTTTGCAAATTTTTATAAATATTCAGACTCGCCAATATCGTACTCCACCGTGTCCAGCCTGTTTAGCCAAACGTAGGCCGATTCCTCTTCGGCGGCGTCGTGACCCTGGCCGAAGGAAGAGTCTTGAAGACGCTCATCCGCGCATAGGAATAAGTTGACTGCGTAGCGTATTGCGTATTAATCGATTCTGAAACTTTCTATCTCGTGTATAACATGTTACGCAAGTTTATTATTTTAATCTCGATTTTAATAGATAAATGTGTGAAATGCCACCTGAATATCTTCCGCCATGACATGTTTTTACTTTTTTGTTATGGTAAAGTGATTTGTATAAACTTTATTCAATAACGTATATTTTCCTCCATTTGTGATTTTTTAATTTTAAGCGAAAATTAAGTATAACATTTTAGGAAAAAGAAACACTGTAATATTTAAAAGAATAAGAAGAAATTAGTCTTATTTTGAAAGGAAAATATAGAAAAAACTCTTTCTATAGAAAAAGTCTTTATACTAACCAGAATCCGGTGACATATACGCGGTCTCACCGGAAACATTACTTATTACTTCGCATAACTTGAAGAATATCTACTTTTAATAATGAACACTTCAGAAATACACCAGTAAAAACATTTATTATTTGAGATTAAAACTCGAATTAAATTATAAATATTAGTTACCTATGTTGTTATAGCTTTTATAGGCCTGTTTAACGACTTAATAAGTTACCTAGCGAAAAAATCTGTGCGCGTACCTACCACTATTGTTACAGGTTAATTCGTTAAAGAAATATGTTACACAAGTTAAAAACGCTAAAATTTTAATGGTATTACTTGTGCATTATTGGCCTTATAATGTAATTTGTTGGAATTATATCTTCTTTAAATATAATTAGACTTTTTAACGACTTTTAAGTTACCTAGGAAAAAATCTGTGCACGTACCTACCAGTATTGTTACAGGTTAATTCGTGAAACAAATGTGTTACATATTATTCGTGGTATTAGTGGTATTATATTGGAATCAGCTTGGCATTAGTGGGGCATTATATGAGAAATTTTGGTATTTAATTTGTATTTTTGGCATTACTTTGGCATTAGTATACAGACATTTGTCAGCGGTTTACTCCTTGTAGATAATCAAAAAGTTTTTTGATAAAATTTGCTTTTTATGTCAGATCATTTCTATGAAAAATTACATTAGATTTTTATTAAAGACGCTGGGTAATTAAAACATTGACTAATAAAGCTTGTCCACTTTAAATAAGGGGTCACGAAATATCCTCCTTGGAGTGTTTGGGTTAAGGGGTGTATAATAAATTAATCGTTGTTTTATAATAAAAACCATAAAACATTTATTTGTGAGTAAAATAATGCAATGGTTGGATATCTCTCCTTTATAATTAGGTGACTAAAAATACACTAAAATAATTAGAAAAAAAATCTTGTACTTATTTAGTAATTACGTCAATATTAATTAATTGACTTTCTAGTCTATTTTATTTTATGTACAAATATATTATTAAATTTTAAGCATTAAGTAATAAAACACTTTGTGCCCTCTTATATCGTAAGAGGTTACGAAATATACTCCTGGTTACACCCCTTACAGAAAACAGTGTAAGGGGTGTAAATAAATTGTATAATCACTGTTTTTTATAATAAAAACTATAAAACATTTCTTATTTGTGAGATTAAAAAAACAAAACAATGCATTGGTTAAAATAAGTACATTCAATACATATGTATGTGTTATAACATAATATAGCCATTACTATTATACTATTATTATTAAAATAATATGTGTGTAACATATTTCTTTAACGAATTAACCTGTAACAGACATTTATATGCCCAGTATATTTTTGTTTAACAAACCAATCAGGAAAAATCCAAAACCTACCGTTATAGGAGGTATAAGATGATTAAACTTATATAATGACAACTACTTATCGGATAACAAATTAATTACTACTGTCAGCTAGTTCAGCTATTGTCTAGGTAGAATATACCTAGAGTACCTACACCTACCTATGATGTAGGTAGATTAAAAGCTTATTTTGACGTTACCTCTCACTTCGGTGTCACAAGCTGAATTTTTCAGGGATGGAAGTACAGATCATGATATGGGGACCCTTATTCCGAAAGTAGTACTAAATTAGACCGGGTAAAAGGGCACTATCATCAAAAATCGATATATTAATACCACCGTATAGAGAAAACAAATACTTATTTTTTGATCCAGTACACAATAAAGTCTTCGTAGGGAGTAATTTTTTATAATTATTTACGAAAAAACATTTCCATTAACGCTTATGACCAAAAAAAACTTTAAACATGAATAATCATTTCAATCATGCGAAAATTTGGTTTAAAATAGATTTTTTTTAATATAGCTTTCATTTAACGAAAAACGAAGGCCTAAATGAAAAAAAAACAATTTAAAAGTTTCGCTTATGTCTTGACAAGGTATCAAAGCAAACCCCATATTTTTTGCTTTTAAACTAATAAAGATATATCAATAAACAATTAGCGATGTAATGGATTTTGCGCGCGCTGGCCGACTGCCGCCGCTGCGCCGAGATTTCCTATACCCTCGTATATATGACGTCATGGTGTGGCAAATGTAGCATTTTAATTCGATTTGGGCTCCCTTATATAGGATAACAGAAACATTTTCAATGTTAAAATTGTCAATTAAATTCACTTTCTGATTTATCAATCCAAATAAACAATATTAGAATTTAAAACTGATAGAATTAGGTGTTAAAATATATAATTTTTCATTAATATTACCTAAAAATACAACTATCCGTTCAGTATATAAAATATTCATCAACCAATTCGGCAAGAGCTACTCTCGTTAAAGTTTATGACCATCCATACGTCAGTAAGTTTAGAGGCATTAGAGTTTCTGAGGGGTATATACATCACTCCAGAGGCTAAACTGATGCTTTTGGGAAAGTTTCTTTGGACATATGATCCTATTAGTTATTGAAAAAAACAAGAGGTCTTGTTATAAAAATAAACTGTTTAAAAAATATATTTGTTTGGTGAAATTTTTTTATAAATTTTTAATGGAGTATGTAATTTCTCTAGTATTAGTGGGAATTTAGTTGGATTATAAAAACCAATGAAGTTATTTTATTTAAAAAAATAGGGTGTGTATTAATACGAATCAAAAAAAGGTGTGTATTATACACCACATTTTACATTACAAGTATCCAAATGGAAACCAACTTAAAGAGGAACCCAAGAACATGGAAGACTCCATTTTAGGATATTGTTATATTTATTTCAAATCAATAATCAACGAGAATATTCGTATAATTTAACAAAATTACTGTAAATCACTATAAATAATTAACAAAACAGGTAAACATAAACAGACAAGACGAATTGTTGGTAAGGTTCAAAAATTTCTCTCTTCTTAAATAAATTTTAAGAGGCGTTAACATTATTAGGCATTTGCATATAAATGTGTTTATTTTGGTTTGTATTCCACAAAACTTGCAGGCTACTGAGGAAACAGAAAATGTACAGATTACAGAAATAAATTGAAAATAATATTTATATTAAAACAGCTCTGCCGTGAAAAGGTAAAACCTAGTAACCCATTTCTCAGAAGTTTTCAGGGGAGCGAATAGTATTTCAAGGTATCGCCATAAGAATAACAATAAAACTAGGTTTTTGTTTTATAACTTATAAGGGGTTTTCTAGCATGATTTTTTTGTATTTTCGGTTGTTTTTCTCATATATACTGTATTTTAAAAAATATTGGACTTACTACTTTTTTTCTGAATGGGTCATGACATTTTATTATGGAAAAAAATAGTAAGTCAAGGCGTAAAAAAGGTGAACATTTTCCAAACCTAAGCGATGTAAAAATAGTGGAGTTTAGAAAGGGGTCGAAAACCATGTTTTATAAGAAAAGGCACATAGACAGCGAGTTTTTGTCTTTCGATTTTTTAAGGCCGAAGTTTGGTTTATCAATGTCTCAAACTAGACAATCTGATAGAGGTGCCAATGATGCGAAAAAACAAAAGATACTTACCGACTTAGTTTCAAAAATGCCTGCTGTAAAACGGATTTTTTGGGAAAATTTATCGACATCAGAGGATTCATCCGATTTTCTTTCGAATCAAAATTAACACGAGTCAAATATATTGGTATATTTGACTATAATAGTATTCCTAGATTTAAGTTATAAAAAAGTACAATATAAAATAACTTCTGATATCTTATTTTTATTTTAGTTTTATCATATAGAGTTACAACAAAAACTGTTTCTTACTTACTTTTCTGTTTGCTAGACTTACCTGTTTATTTGACGTTCGTTAAAATGTAATGCTGAGTTACAATTTTTTTAATAATAAACATGTTTTAATTAAAATATATTGATTATGTTTTTTTTACCTCAAAGTATGGGCCTGGTTGGTATGTAAATAGACTCAATACGTTTTACCTATTGCAAGAAGAATATTCATTTTTTTTTCTTTAAAGTGGAAGAACTTAGTTGATACACTAACGTCGTACCTAATTTAATTTCAATACAAAAATATGGAAATATCTAGTTAGTTGTTTTGCAAGATTTTTCCAATGTAACTTATAAAACTTTTGTTTGTGGTTACAATAGTAAAATAAATATACTAGTTTTTTCCGTTTTAAACTTGACTTGTTACATTTTTCCTTTGGAAAAGGTAATATTTTTGGACTTACTAGGAATTTCCAAAGGCTGTAAAATATTTATCTTTTGGAATTAGGACATAAACGGCCCTATCACCATAAAGGAAAAATATAGTAGATTCTGATGATAATAAAACCTAATTTTGACAGTAAGTGACTTACTAGGTTTTGCCTATGCACGGCAGAGCTTTATATGTCACTTTTTCAAATTTGTCCTTCAAATCCTTTAATTTAATAACTGTTAGTAAGACGTTCCACTTCACGTATGCGCACATAGTACGCGCATATTTTTATTTACTTTAATACATACTACTAAGACCAATGACTAAAGAATCCAAGGACAAATAACACCCGAGAGCAAATTGTGACGATGCCATCAAACAGTGCCGTGGCACATATTTTTCTTAACCTAGCTGTTTGAAACAATATTTATATTTTTTGATAATTGTTTTGACTACGCCTATGGTGTATCATCCTAATTAATTACGAAAAAAACGTATTAAAATGTTAACAAAAGGTACAAAACTAGTATCGACGTATAGCACATATCAAGTACATTCCACAGGGTGTTCAATTGAAATTGAAGTATAATTATCGATTTCAATAAGTAAACGCTAAAAAGTTGGAGTGGACTGTTTAATGTAACTCCTGGCTCTTTCTTATCGCTGTGGCTTTTACACTTGAAAGCTGAACAACTAATCACCATTATAATAAAGTTTATACATAGTTTATTACACACAAACTATTAAAAATCGCTAAAATTGTCGCTGGTGACCAAATTATGACTCATTGTTTGCCACCAAAACAAAAAAAAGGTCATAAATTCTGCTGCAGCCCGTATAGGGGCGTTACATGTCCTTATATTCTTTAGTCATTGACTAAGACTAAAACTATTGTGATAATACAAGGTGGCGCCTCTCATACGCAGCGGAGGCTCCAAGGAGAACGACAGTTTGTAATGAATTGAAATTTTGTGAGCATATGTAGGCTAATTCAGAGCACTTTTTAAAAATATAGAGTTTTACAGGGTGTCCCCAAAAAAAGTTACATATCAAAGTTATGTTTGTTGTAATGGAACACCCCATATATTAACTGATTTTTGGATTCTGGGAGAAAAGTAAAGGTGAGTTTTATAAGAGAAGTATATGACTAAAATGTCAGGTTTTTGACATATTTAACATTTTCTAGAAATAAAGAACAATTTTTAAATTACAATAAAAGCTACCAAAATTGGAATTTACCCGGTATAGCCTAATATGTAGTTAAATCAACTATTGTACTTTAAATCAAATTAAAACTTGATCCAAAAAGTTATACAGGGTGAGACAAAATTAATATTGAACATTGGTCACCTTTAAAAGCATGTTACTCTCTTATTTTAAATGGAACACCCAGTATATTATTCCGATATTCAATGGAGAATTCATGTCTCTTCAAAATACTATTAAGGTTGCCTACCCCTCAAACAAAGATTTTCCTAGATATTTTCATTTACAAGATTTGATCTGAGTAGATCTTTATTATTTGATAAAATCTAGGTGGCTGTGATATGTCTGACGTTACTTCAACATAGCTATCTAATTATTTCAACTTTAACAACTAGTTATCATTTTGTGTCAATTAAAACACAAAAAAAAATTCTCAGAAGTTTACCGAAAATGCAAACTTATCCTACATCAGAAAGAATTGATATAATTCTATTAGTAGGTCAACGCAGTGTGCATTCACCAATTAATAGATTACTTAAATGCTCCTGATTTTATCTAGTCTAGTTTTTTATGGGGATATGTTAAAGACAGTGTTTACAAAACTCGGCCAACTAATGTTGACTGTATTCTGTAATAATTTAAAATATGTTTTAAACGTGTATCTTTTTATTATCCTTGAGTATTTTACTTTACAATCTTTAATTTTTGTTAAATTAACAAACGGTATATCACACAACCACCTAGATTTTTTCAAATAATAAATATTTATTGACGCAAAATCACAAAAATTAAGATATCTGGAAAAATCTTTGTCTGAGGGGTAGGCAACCTTAATAATACCGTATGATCGAGAAAAAACGGCGTCAGCGATGGCTATGAAATGAAGATCGCTGTCAATTTATATGTAAATTTATATGGGGAAATGTCATCGATCGTCATTTCCCCGCCAACTGGACGCCGTTTTTTTTCGATCATACGGTATTTTGAATATATATATATAAATTCCCCATTGAACACCGGAAAAATATACTGGATGTTCCATTTAAAATAATGGAGTAACTTGCTGTTAAAAGTGTATAACTTAACACTCTGTATAACTTTTAGGGTCAAATTTCAATTTGGTTTAACATACAATGGTTACTGTAATTAAATATCAGTCTATACAAGGTCAACTAAAATTTAGGTAGCTATAATCGAAATTTAAAATTTACTCTTCATTTTCACAAAACGTGAAATATGTCAAAATCCTTAGAATTTAGGTATATACTACTTTAATAAAACTCCATTTTTTCCTAAAATCCGAAAATCAATTAATATATAGGGTGTTCCATTAGAAAAAACACAACTTTGATGTGTAACTTTTTTTGGGAAACCCTGTATAATTCCATATATTTTTAGAAAATGCTTTCAGTTAACCTACACATGCTGCCAAAATTTCATTTCGATATAAACTACCGTTCTTCTTGGAGCTTCCGCGGCGCATGAGAGGCGCCACCTTGTATTTTATGTCTAGTGTAATTAGTGCTTAAACTAAATATGTTAAATTATTGGTACTTAAACTCACCAACTTTCCTAAGTAATAACAGCTCTACTTTATAGACATAATAACCTTATATTCCACGGAAATATTCCAATTATTACAAAGTATTTCCGCAAAATGGCAAGCGATTTAGCCGCTCGCTTCGGCATATACTTTCTGCACAAACTACCCGAATTAGGTATATGAGTTTCGTGACAATTTATCATCGCAGGCAGCTAGTGAGAGCAGTTAACAAAATTATAGGTTATGCGCCCGATGGAATTTGACGGTGGTCTAATTTTAGCTTATAAGCTGATTTGTGTTAAACGCTATTTCGTCGACATAATGCCTGAATTTAGTGTGTTTTAGTCGATAGAGATAATCACAAAATATACAACGCTTTATTTTTTATTCAAAAAGGCACTAAGCTAGCCCAGATATTTCGTACCGTTTAGTACTGAAGTAAAGTATATTAGTGGAGTGCTTTAAGCCCTATGGGATACAAACCTCGGAATTCATTTACTGTGAATGCATTTTTTTAAAAATTTTTGTATTGTATTGTTAATAAGATATATTACAAAGTTTACCCATTTAAATTCGTTGCTTTCACTTTAGTATTTAATTAAACACACATATACAAATGCATACATACATTGTTTCAAAAAAGCTCTGTATATCAGGATTTCTATTTCAGATTTTCACTCCAAACCTTTTACAAAATATGTGTTTAATGGTAGTATGCATTTCAAAAATATTTTTATAGATATACAGGGTGAGTCAAATATATTTTTATATTTAAGTTTTAGTTTTTCAAATGAAATTATTTATATTTGTTTAGTTCAGTGAATTTGCTATAACATTCCGGTTCCAAAAATACCTTAATACCATAGAGTATACTCAATGGTTTTTGCATTATAACCACGTTCATGAGGACGTCAATCTAGACATCCAGGAACCTTCATATGAGAACTTCTAAGAGAGACGATCGACTTATTGTTAGTTTATCGCTAAGAAACCGCCATTTGCCAGCTTTTCAAATTTATAATGAATTGCACCTAAGGAACGTACATATTAACTAACGCACTATAAGAAGAAGACTAAATGAAGCAAATCTTGTTGACAAGTTTCGTTGACTAGGACCAAAAGCAAAAACATGGTCTTAATGTAAAAATTACGAAAAAATGTTAGTGTCTTCTTCAAAAGCGAATATCTCCAACAAAAATAAAGCTAATGATATAAACCAAAAAAACAAACCTTCGAGAAAGGATGTATCTAAATGATAAAATTATTTTTAAATTTCTTGCTGTTTTAACATATTCCAGAGGGTGTTTCAAACTCTCACCAAAATATCAACATTTTGTTTTCTCTCGTATAATTAACAGATGGGGAGTTTCATTTTTAATTTAAAAAGAGATACTAAAAAGTCAAATAATTTGGCTACATACTGCTTAAAAAATCATCAAAATCGGTCCACTAGAACAAATATATTAATATACTTTAAATGTATGTATTTTAAATACTTTAAAATACATCAAATATTTTAGTAATATACTTTTCTAATGCAACTCGCCTTCATTTTTTTACAACCTAACCTAACTGTTCCGCCTGCCTGAGAGTCCACGATTCGCAGCCATACATCAATATTGGGAGTACCAAACAGTTCACTAGCCGGTTTTTGATGGCTCTTGAAATCTGGCAGTCTTTTCTTTTCTTGTCTTGTCTTTTCTTGTCTTGTCTTCTTTCAGTCTCCCAACAGCTACCTTTGCCATGTTGCATCTACGCTTCACCTCTTCTTCCGATGTGCCTGTATTTGTCAATAGTGATCCCAGGTATACGTATGACTTAACAACTTCAAAGCGGTCGATATAACTTATATTTGGATGGTTGTTATATTGCCTATCAACTATCATAATTTAGGTTTTATGTGTATTTAGTTCCAGACCGAGCCGATTGCTTTCGTTTTCTACCCTATTTACTAAATTGATTAACTCTTCTTGACTGCTAGCGAGTAGTGCTGTATCATCGGCAAAGATTTTTTGGCCATTTATTGATGGCTTGTTTTTGGTTCAGTGTGACAATAAAGCGGGCACCCTATCAGGTCACAAGCCACCTGACGCCACGCTATCCCACGTGAGCCCACGTGTGGCGACGTGGAAAAGAGTGTACTCATGAGATCTGGGACAGACGAATTGCCCATCTCTAGTGTGTACGCAATACATGTAATTAAATAGAAAAATATACACACAGATCTTCATGACGTGGGGTGGCATGGCGTAGCGTGGCGTGTTGGCTAATGGGGTCCCGGCTTAAGGGCCTTGTTAAGTTTACTAATAAAATATTATTCGGCCGTGGCAGAGCGAATATCATAGCAAAAATCTAAAGATATAAAACCAAACATATCAACTTTAGCTTCGAGCCTCGAAACCAGTGCTTTAGTACCTGCGATTGGGGCCCGATTCTGTAAACATATTTCTTGTCTAACCACTCATCAATCGTAGACAAATAGCATTGGCTAGACAGGAAATTTCTTGCTACGGAGCTTACAGAATCCCACTGCTGGTAAACTAATAAAAACTCTTCAGTTTGGAATGTAATAAATGTATTAGGTTTTGAATGTATTAAACGATAAATCTATTGATATTATTGTATAATAATTTAAACCAGATTGAATTTTACATTATTGTTTTCTTTGTTACAGTTACAAATACAAAATCCACGGTTTCCATATTGAATTGCGTGACGGCTCGACAGCTTTGCTTCAATGACAGCTCCTGTTCGGCCATCTTGGAAATTATTCCACGTGTTTGTGGACCTGAAGTGGGTGAGTTAACTGGAATACAATTTTTTGAGGCTTGTATTATGGATTCATATAAATTTTGGTACTTTATTTTTGAAGTAAAACTTCTTTGCGCGCGCTGGGAGTAAAAATTCAAAGCCGTGACACACAAGCGCGACACGATGTTTATTTATGAGCAGTGCACGTGTTTATCAAAAATATCCATATTTAAATACAAATTTTGTGAGAGTGAAACAAATTATTTATTAATTTTTAATTTATTACTTTTTCTACATTTCAAAAAACACTTTTTCAGATATGTCCTTCAACTTCTTCAATTTAATAGCTGTTGTAAGAAGTTTTACTTCAAATATGCGAACATAGTGCACACACAGTTGTTTTTGTAAGGCTTAGGTATATTTACGAAGAACATTCTGTGCAGCGTTTATATTATGTAGCAGATCATGTCAATTCATTGTAGTTTTGACTCTGGTATTTGTGAAATCTACGCAGTTTTCAGTGCAAAAAATTTCTGTTTTTAATACAACTATACAGGGTGAGTCTTAAATAAGTGCTCTTAATTTGAGGGCTGGTAGATCTCGATAAAGATAGCATATTTTTTCTGTGCCGTTTTTCAAATAACAGAGTTATTTCATTTTGAAAATGAAAAAAAATAATTTGTTGTTTAAATTTTGAAACGGATGATTTTTTGCTGGAGTTTCTCTCTTGTAAATTTAAAATGCCATATTATCAATATTTTGTGGTTTTTAACTAAAATTAATAAAAACATAATAAAAAATTACAATATTTTTTTCGAAAAATAACAGATTTTTTTTCGCAAAATAACGTCATAGGCATGTTTTTGGGGTCCCAATATACCACCTCTAAAAATATTTGCACTTATTTAAGACTCACTCTGTAATATTCAACATAGAAAAAAATATACTTATAATATAATCATGGCTTATTTTCGTCCAACAGACAGAAAAACAAGGTTAGAAATTCCCTTTTAATTTGAAGGAAATATTATGGGGTATGTTTTACAAATATACTTTCGTGAAGATAAATGTAATTTGTCGTTTTTTCAGAAAGCAAATTTCCTAAATTTAATCCAGTCCCGGAAAAAGGCATAATCGTTCCTTTCAAATTTATTATTTTCGGCGAAAACGCTTTTTAGGTAAATCTTCGTTCCCCTCGTTTCTAACGACTACAAAAAAGTTGGTTTAATATCGTCTAATCTCGATTAATAATGTTGTACCATTTGTTTTTTGAAAGATATGATAAGGTTCATAAGAAAATTTTCGTTTTTTTTGCATTAATGCAACTAAAACATAAATATTTCTTTTTTAAACTTGAAATTATAATATTATTTACTTTTTTGTTTATTTTGACGCTGATAATACCAGCTGATAAAATTAAAATCTATTAAACTAAAATCTATTGCCAACTAAATGAACAAAATCTGTAGCTGTTTTGTAGCACAATTTTGTAGCTGTAAAATACATTTCTGCACAATTCTTCCAGCAGTGATTACCGTTTCTTTGAAAATAAGTTGTTGCCTCCCCGGGCTGCTATAACTATCTGTAGACATCGGTTTATACTTTTAATGAGGCTACAAATATATTGAGTTATGTTTTCCTATTCTTCTTCAAGGGCCAAGCGAATATTTATAATTTCGGCCATCTTCAACAAGATGAATGCCTTTTGCACAATTTTCGACACTAAGAACCATATCAATCATACACAACAATAATACCAAAGCTACCTCGTCATTAACATCAAAAAGTAACTATAATTGAAAAAAAGGCAAAATATTTGTGGCAACTTCATTTTGCTCTTAAAAATTAACCAAGGCATGTTGTGACGTGAGTCAGAAAACAATATTCAGGAGACACGGTTTTGACCGAAAAATAATGTTTAGGAAAATTTGCTCACGAAATTATTGCACAGAGTGTTTTAAAGATAGGGTAAAAAACAACTCTTCAATTAACCCTGTATAATAAGTCAAATACTAAAGTTTATATATGTACATAAAGTGAGTTTACGAATTAAAGTTGATATATTTATATACAGTTTGTTATAAAAATTAAAGAAATAGAGCTAAAAATTAAAAACATTACATGTTAAACTAGACCACAAATTTTTCCGTTTGCGGTTTTTTGCATCTGAGTTTATATTCCTCAAAAATATCTTTTAATAATCTGAACACAATTATCCTTAAATAATAAATGTCTTATTTCTGAATACTAACAAGATTTTTAACAGTACAGTAATGTGTAAAATATTTATGCTAATTTTAAATGCGCCTTTCTACCTAATCTCACCGTAATATCACCCCAGTACCCCCTCGCACCGCTAGAACATCTTGTGGAGAGCCTCTGGAGGATCGTCAAGCCTCCGCATAGCACAGGGGCGATGTCATCGTCTTCCGCCGACAGCTGGTGGCGCCACAAGCGGATTCAGCCGTAAATTTTCACGTGCCAGGCTAACGATATACGGCTAGAAATCCGTGACATTGTGTGGCACTTCGCACCGAACGTTTAAAGGTCCGTTTCGCCTTGATCCCGGCTAAGAGATTTTTTCAACGACGAGACGCTTTTTTTATGCTAAAGAGGGAACTTTTGCCTTTGGTTATGTCATATTTGGATCATATTTTTGATGCTTTTTCTTACATTTTTGTGTGGTTTTATCTGTAAAATTTGTCTAAGTAGAAAAAGTAAAAGTATTTTAAGTTGACGTATGCTTTTTGCTGGTAAGGCTAAGCTGGACAGTTAGGCCGGGGCGAAAAAAAAATTTGGATTTTTAATTTGTCATACTTTTAAAAGTGTGTGGATTTGATTAAAACTTAAATTGCTTTTTTGGTTTTGACAAAAAAATTGAGTTTGACCGCGCCCCTCCCCCTCTGAAAATGTCAAAATATCAAACTCAAAATTAATGGCCGTAATAGTGTTAAAACTTATCCATTGTGCTTTAGAATGAATCAGAATTAAAAAAATTATATTTAACTTATCATTTACTTGCGCCCCTGTTTACTCAAAAATTGATATATATATATACAGTTTTTCGCTTGGAAAAGAGATGATTTAATATAATAAATTAATTTATTTATAGAACTTTTATTCATCGTTTTTTCAACCCAGAACTCGCCATGGGGAGGTAACTGTATGTCGAGTTCCACCCCCCACGCCCCTTCCTCCTCCCTTTAGACAAATTTCGATCTATTAATCTGTTTTGCGGTCTCTTACGCCCCTCCCCCTCTGAAAATGTCAAAATATCAAACTCAAAATTAATGGCCGTAATAGTGTTAAAACTTATCCATTGTGCTTTAGAATGAATCAGAATTAAAAAAATTATATTTAACTTATCATTTACTTGCGCCCCTGTTTACTAAAAAATTGATATATATACAGTTTTTCGCTTGGAAAAGAGATGATTTAATATAATAAATTAATTTATTTATAGAACTTTTATTCATCGTTTTTTCAACCCAGAACTCGCCATGGGGAGGTAACTGTATGTCGAGTTCCACCCCCCACGCCCCTTCCTCCTCCCTTTAGAGAAATTTCGATCTATTAATCTGTTTTGCGGTCTCTTACTCGAAAAATACTGCTGTTTGGTTTCAAATTCTGGTAAAAAACATCTTGCTTCTAGTTTTACACGAATGTAGCTATATCTTGATTCTTCAAAATTTGATTGTTTTGGGAATTATGAAGGCCTTGCTCTGAATTGCCTCTCTCAAATCGTGATCACTTATGTGCTTTGTCAAAGGGCGGCTCTGTGACATTACATTGACTCCAATCGATTAACTCTGTATATTCCTGGGCCTCGAAATTTATTTTGGAAACTCTAAATACCCTCAGTCTGGGCAGTGTTTCTCTTGCTTTCAAAATTCGTCTGATTCAGAGTTCTCTGATATGTGATCTTTCATCGGATATCATCGCTAGAAGAATGTTCTCGGGGTGTTTTCATTTTATCAGGAAACTGTCTTGATTTGTATACTACGGTATAGATATTGCTGGTCTGTGCTAAGATCTTTTTCATCGACATGACATAAAGTTGTGTCTATTTTCTGAAAATTTACAACTGGTCTCCATTCGCATGCTGCCAGCTTAGATCCAATAGGCCCAGAGTAAGAATAAGGTCCTTTAGTGTGTCCGTCTAGGTCTGCAAGGACATGGTGCAGTGGTAGTTCGTTGGTGTGAAGCAAGCAAATCAACCATTGCAGGGGTCTTTTAATATGAATTTCGAGCAGCCGTATAATACCGCTCTTCCAACCAGTATTGACGTTCGTACCGTCACATCCAACAACTGTTAGATATTTCAGGTAAATACATTTAACTTCAATGAGTGATATGATACTTTTTGATATATTCAAAGCAGTGCCGGAACTATTCATGCTTGTATGGTCAAGATAGGTGCTTCTTTGCTCTTCAATTATCGATATATTATGCTCCTGCTTTTTAGTAATACGACGTCCTTTAACAAGTATAATGGTCTGGTCTTTTCTTCCATCAAAATAAATACCCTGTATGCTTTTGTCAGAATTAGCTGCTAGTTCTTGGACAGCTTTTCCTTTTTGGCCATTTTGCTTTTATCTATAACCTTGATGGGATTATCCGAAGACACTAATCTAAAAATCATCTCTCTCTCTAAAAATCAGTTGCTATTTTCGCCACTGTTCAATTTGAGGCGCCTGTCATATCTGCCATTTTGGCAATATTTGGTAAAGGCATTCTGAGTTGTTTGAGTTTTTTAGGCTCAATAATTTTGTCAGGTATTTTAACCAAAGGATAGGACCATTTCAATTCTTGATCTTCTGATACGTGCTCCTTTTACCTTAGCGGGGCGCGGTTAAAAATTAAGTAAACTGAATAAAAAAAAATCTGGTTTATTTTTATCATTAATAAAATCGTTTTTTCGATATGACGTCAAAAAATATTGAAATAAAAAAAATACCCCTTTCATCCCCCAGGGGCGCGGCTAAAAATCATTTAAAAAATCCCAAAAAATTCCAAAGATTTTTGACCTACCATACAACTTTTTTTCTCTATGACATATCATTTTTCGAAAAATATTTTTTTTGACCTTTTTCGCCCCAGCCTACTGGACAGGGCCTACTCTGTTTACGCGGACCCCGAACAGCGGTTCTTGGCGAGTGTCTTAATCGACCCTTATCTGGTATGACGTCCCATCATATGTAGCTTTATCTAAGGGTATAAGGGAGCATTCAGTTTTAATATTTTTATTTACAACCACATATGTACTACTGACATTACTGACTTTTAAAAAAATTGAAAGTGTCAAATTATCTACATTTCTTCCCTCTTCCATTTCCCTCACCCATTTTCCTCACTCAGTTTTTCTTCACACAAGAATATTTTGATTAATTAAATGAGGCGAGAATCATTTAATTAATCAAAATATTCTTGTAATATCTTTATTAAATACTTATCTAACATCAACAAAAATAAACAAGAAGATTAACAATAATAATTGAAGATTTTAATACATTTATTCGTTGAGATGTTTTGTCTGGTAAAAATGCTAGACTTCTTTGGCTTAAAATCTACATTCTGGCATTTAAAAAAAGCGACGAGCTTGTGATATTTTGATATGTCAGTCTTTTCCCTTAATTTTAGCATTGTCCGTATCATGCTGTACGTAGCCCAAAAAGTAGATGGCTTTTTCTGCCTTGCCATGTCGCTAAAATATGCCATCAAGTCGGAAGATCATTTCTTTCGGCACAACATTTTTCGTATACTTTCAATGCTATTTCGTATCGCCCCCTACTTTTCTCTGGAAGTAAACTGGCTTCTGCTCTTTTTGCAGCTTCTGTAAGTTCTGGTGGAGTACCAATATTAAAGTAGTCTTCATTATCAAAACTTTCCGACAACATTCTCGCTTTCTATATTATATAAATTCGAAAAAGCGATCTAGAAATTCAAAACTGTCACTTAGTTGTTTGTTTTTCTGTTGAAGATTTGCGCCATAACAACCACTGACTGGTACTGGTAACTATAGATATGGAAATGCCAAAACAGAAAACAACAAATTTTCGCATATTTATTTTTTTTTAAATAAAATACTGCCCCTATTTTTTAATTAATGATGTGGTTGTAAATAAAACAGTATACAATCCTCGGAGGAAAGTTTTCATTATTGTCTCGATTAACAATATCAATCTCTCGACACTAATGAAAATGGTTCCCTCCTCGGTATGTAATATACTATTAAACCCCTTTTTGCATATAACTTTCTAGTATGATGACACATACGCAACATGTTTACATTAATTTTTTTCTCTGTCACGGTACCAACTCATATTGTAAAAATTATTTAAATATCACCATTTCCGATAACTAGTATCACCAGAGAGCTGTAGCATTAAACTGAATAAATTTTGTGCTTTCTTAACATTTTAAATCAATAAAAATATGACGTTAATCAAAATTAATAGTATCCATCTATATATCAACCGAATGAAAAACCGATATTATATTACCATAGACAACGTGTTTTGATTTTTAGGACTTTAAAAACTGCAGGTATATTCTTTAATAGTACAACAGTTAATAAAAAATCACTTTTAAATATTTTAATATACAACATTACAACAAAAAGATTCAGATATGATTTTGTTTTATATTAAATAAATCTAGTACCTATTTTTGCTAATTCATTCTTGGCTTTAATAATATGTTGTTTATGTGATTATTATGCGCAATTTATATACAAATGCCCCCTGTCTCAAAGATGTATAATGAACAAGAAACATATGTACTGTTTAAAGGACTTAATATAACTTTACAGCACATTAGATTATAGAGGTCTTTAAGCAGTGTTAAACTTTACACACAATAGAGGCATTTATTTGACTTTCAACTTCAAAGCAGCAAGTTGGGAATTTAGTTATATTGATATACATATCATCACACATTTCTCAGCAGCTTTGTATGAAGAATTTTTGGTTTGTTTTGCAGATTAACATGGGTATTGGTTTGAAAAAATATTAACTAAGTGCTAAGAATTTTTTTTAATAAGTTTCTTTAAGGTTTCTGTAACTCTGAATATAATAATTATTACTAGTATCACTAGTTACAATAAAGTTATTTTAAACATGCTCTACACTATGCGGAGAACTCTTCGAAGCATGTCAAGGCCGCGTTTCGTCCAATTTTGTCGTATTTTGGTTTATTTCCAGTTGTCTCAACCTACTTCCGATTCTTAAAAGCGCCTGAAAACTACTCGTGAGTCGTGGAGTATTTTTTGGCGTTTCCTGATGCCCCGTGCAATTGATTTTGGTTTTGAGCTATTTCCAAAACGTGGCGGTATTTGTACTCGAGGCAAAGGACTTTTTTTCACAAATCTTAGTGAAATAAGTAAACCTAGACGTTTCTAGAATATCCGTTGTTACAATTAACTAAACTAATTAAATTAAAACTAAATATTCTTGTGTAATGTCCACTCATGACGACAGCATCCGTAAGTTTATTAATGCTTACGTTACTAGGTTGCCATATTTTTTCGATACGGAAATACCATCCAATATACGCCAAAAAATACTTCAAAAAACGTCTTTAGTACGAAAAATAAATTCAGAATATCAGGAAGAAAATTTCTTTGTTTCCAGACAATAGATTTTCCTTTAACAAAGCCATAGTAGTCTTCCTGTCGATATCGGGAAAAAATCAACGGGAAATGTCGGTGTATTTCCTTATTATACACCTCTGCGATAAATATTAAAATAGGAAAGGTACTCGGAATATCTTTAGAAAGTAGATATCTACTTATTTCCTTTGTCGTCTCACCAGAGAAACGACTCGTTTCTGAAGAGCCGTTTTACATAATGGCGCGTTTCCTCCTTTTGTTGAATCACGGATTGAATACAACAATATGAACCATTAGTGGATAGACGTAAAACCCACACTCTATTATTTCCTTGACAAATATTTTTCAACATCGTTTATATCGGGAAAAAAGATTGAGTGTCTTGAAGAAATATATGATTTTTTGTTGTTTTATAAATTTAGTATTACAATGTAAAAACTAGAGAAAAAGGATTAAAAATAGATGGAGAATATCCTAACCATCTAAGATTCGCTGATGACATAGTCCTAATTGCCAATACTCCTGTTGAACTATAAGCAGGGTTGGGTAAGTAGAAAATTTTTCATATTCTTAGTAGTAGTATATAGCCAAGAATAGACAACAATGGGCCCAACTACAAAGGGAGTCTCTAAATATGTGAGCGAGACTACATCATAATTGGAAATAGTTGAATAAGCTGCAAATGATGATTATGGCAGTCTCAGAGCTCTGACAAAAGCCAGTATCTGAGACGGTTTTACAAAGGTTAGTTTTCCATCTCCAAAAGCAGTCGTATCAAAGTTTATAGTACGAATAGTTGTTATCTCGGCGTACTCAGTGATGAGGTAATTTCCCCATTTTCCTTACAGAACCTGCATTCGCCGTTGTTTCTTAGTTTCAATCTACTGAGGTTTTCAATGAGGAGACACTGTTCTGTTAAAAGCTCCATGACAATCCGGAGATTGTTCTTACTTAAATCAAAAAAAATCTTTTATTTTTCTCGGTCGTAAGTTCTGAGAAATTTCTTCGAGTGTATCGAAGCCATGTCTAAGTTCTATCTCGATTTAAAGCATTTCTTTTACGAAATAGACGGACTGTGTCAGATTTATCTGTGCTGCACAACATTTTACATGCGCTGGTTGATTCTCCATATTTATTTATCAACTCAACTTAAGAATACCGAGTCGGGCATTGGAAATACAATTTTATTCGATATTTCTTGCCGGAGAATCAATACGAGGCAGCGTACTTCATCGATTAGGATGAAGAATTTATTTAGCATGCTAAATTTTAGAAGAAAACCTTGCTTTTTATATGTATTTTTAAATTTAAAAGATATTTAAATGCCTTAATTGATTTTTTCGTTATTCAGATTTAGAAAAAAAATATACAACAGAATTTAATACACTATTACCGCCTATAATCGAAGAATACCTACCTATGATACCGCCTATATTCGAATAAAATCCGGTTTGGGGCCTAGATAAACGTCTTTCTCAAAGAGCTAACCCTAATTTTCTAGCCCGCAACCAAAATCTAACATTAATTAAGCTTTGCCAAACTCTCACAAACTTAACAGACGCTGCTTAGAAAAACAAACTAACTTGCTGATAGATACAGAACCCCGCAAGCTTTTACATTCAATTAGTTTCAGTACGCACATGTGTTCATTCCAGTTTCTATAACATGGATTTACGTAGTTAATTTTAATAAAAAAACGGCTTCAAAGACGGCTGGGGAATTACAATCGATGGTAATTTTGGCGAGGTCAATCTGTAGATGTTATACGTACTATAATTTAACATAGATCTAGTCAAAAATTAATACTAATTATAGAAATATTAAAAAAGGATAGAACCGTTTCCAGAGACAAAAATCTATTTCCATAAAATATTTTTTCTCGAATTTTAAACTACACCATTTAAAAATAATTTTTACTCAATATAAATATAAATTACAACCGTCTTAAAACCACCTAGCAGCAAACGTCATTAAAAATTAAAGAAGAGTGCCCGCCAAGTAAATGACGTCTACCTCGCCAAAATTACTATCGATTGTCATACCTCAGGCGCCTTTGACACCGTTTTTTTTTCGGTAGTATGGATTGTCAGGTAAAATTCATTAAAAAATTGTCCCAGGAAAACTTAATAGAAACCTCTAGAAGTAACTTTAGCTAAAGCAGGTTGTATAGACAAAAAAATGTTAATCATGTACTACTCAATTATGAAAAAATCTAATACGATTCTGGTCTTTTTATAAGCAAATATAATCGATCGGCATATAAAGGCTAGTTATGCCTACGACGTAAAAGAATTATCGATTATAACAGCCAGGGGAATAGGGTTGTTCTTAAGCATGACAATTTTTTTGGGGTATTCTGTTTTTAATGTACAAAGTTTAGAGTTTATTAGTATATTTATTAATAATATTTGACGTATAAAGTACTCAAATCATTATAATCGGATATATTCGAAAAGTTGAAACCAAAAACTCTTCTTTAAACTTTAACAGGATTAAAAACAGGAAAGGTAAATATGGCTAGCGGAGAGTTGGAAAACTTTACATCCACCGGAATATTATTCAGTAGTATTAAACTTTAACATAAATATTTAAAAGTCATTTACCTATCGTAATTTATACCGGTTTCAGATTGCATATTAAGTATGCTGTCTCGATATTTGGTTTGTAAATAAAGTAATAATTGTTACAGTATGAAATTAAATATCTTCTTCAACTAACGTCGCTTATTTTAAAATTTTATACAACATTATCGATGACCATTACAAGTGTAAACTAATTTATTTCTTACTAAATTAACATAAGCTTATATCGTCTGGATTACGCTAACCATAAATCCCTTGGGACATTATTAACTCAAATTAAGATGCTATAATTCCCTCTACCTATTATTGTTAACAACCATGAAATACAATAGAGATTTTGCGTATAATAATATAAAATGAAAACGAACACTTATCTAATTACTCTAATAATTTATTTACATCATTAATGTCAAATATAATAAATTTACAAGAGAACAGTTTCATCGACATCCCCTGCTATAATATTGTTCTATCCCAGCTACTGAAGGTAGTTTTTATAATCCTTTTGGTAAATTCATTCACTTTTAGGTGGAAATTTAATATTTTGTCTGTTTTAATGGAAACGTACTCGAACATGTGCCGAATTTGTGCGAAAAGCGATTTTTTGACATAAAAACTGAACTCGATTGACAACAACCGTTAATTTATAAACAAGTCATTTCATACAATAGTAATATGGCAACAAAGAAAGTTTCTACCAGTAGCGTTAATAAAAATAAACCGGAAGATTAATAAATGCAACAATTTATGTCGTTTTAAAATGGGACAAAATATACTAAATTCGGTAAGAAATAAAATTATTTATGTACCACGGAAATTACAAAGTGTTAATAACATCGGGCAATAATTGTCTCTCTGGCCATAGGCCCTCCGGACAAAAACATTGCTCTCGGTAATTAACACCTTTATAATTGATACATAAATATCTATAACAGCCTCTACACTATGCGGAGAACTCTTCGAAGCAGGTCAAGGTTGCATTTCGTTGCTCAAATTTGTCGCATATCGGTTTTTTTCCAGTTGTCTGCAAACCAAAGTGGGTCTGCCTCGACTTACTTTCGATTCTTAAAAGTGCCTAAAAACTACTCGTGAGGAAGGCGTGGGGGGATTTCTTTTGGCGTTTTCTGTTGCCTTGTTCAATTTTGTTTCGTTTTGAGCTATTTCCAAAATGTGGCGGTATCTGTACCCGAGGCAAAGGACTTTTTTCCACAAATCTCAGTGAAATAAGTAAACCTAGACGTTTTCAAAATAGTTGTTGTTGTTACGATGATATTTCGTTAATCACATCTGGTTTTATGTTGATATATATTCCACAAGATTAATATTCGAACTCGCGTTTATAATATGTAAAGTAGATATTTAAGAACAAAGCTTTTCACACTTAGTCTGCAGGAATATAATTACAATTATTTGATTTTATTATAGGTAATAGAATTAGTATATAAAATGTTATATGTTATGTTTGCTTACGCGGCCTTAATTGATTAATATAACAGCAGTATTGCTTGATGAGTAGTACTGACATGATCAATATATCGAGCTGATTGGGATTAATTAATCGATTGGCCTGATGTCAATAAAATATACTTTTATATATAATAATAACATCGTTTGATATGAATCCATTCAACAATAAGAAATAATTAGACGATCTTTTAAATAGTTTAATACCGTGGATTCTAACTTATAACAGGCGGACCGCCAGAACAGTTAGTCACTGCGTATTGCCCTGCAGTTTTACGAATTTAAGCTTTGGAAATATATTTTTACTATATCGTAATTAATAATGTTAGACAATGTTTAAAACTAAATATTCTTGTGTAACCTTAGTGGAATAGTGAATTTAATCTACCATCAGAAACTGTTTTCTAAATGCACTGTTTATGATTTTTCGTATTAGTTTAATATAGTGGTATTACATTACACCTTATTACAAATAATTAATGATATTTATTCATACTCCATGTTTACTTATTTTTCTGAAGCCACCACAACGTTTTACCTTGATTGCTTCGTACTATTTCACAAAATAGTACGATAAACATAAGCTCTTGTTATAAAAATTAGTTCCCACGTTTTCTGAAATTGATCGAGACGCGCCGTGATTAGTTGCTTGTTTTTTATTGTTAATCCAGATTAATAATAAAAAACAATCAACCAATCACGGCGCGTCTATGTCTATTTCAGGAGACGGGAACTAATTTTTATAACACGGGCTTATATTTGAGTATACTTCTGAAAGTATTTCCATAAATGTTTTTCAAAATGTTTCACGAAATATTTCCAGAAATATTTCGTAAAACATTTCGGGGATATTTGAAATTTATATACTAGAGTAATGCTTTCAACCTTGACCGAGTGGTAAGTATGTTATTATTGTTTACAGTAAAAACTTTTTTTGGTTCCTGTAGATAACCCTTGCTTTCGACCATTTTATTTTCTGCTGAAAATCTTCGACCATCTATAAACCCAGTAGGTTTGATTAGACAAATTAAGCCAAAAATTGAATAATATAAGCCAGAAAATGAATATTTCTTTTCCAAATTCTAATGTTTTCTGCCTCCCTTCTAATCTTTCTATCGATAATTCAAGATAAATCCGATCGGATACGCTCACCCTTATCATTTTCAAAGTGGCGTTCCGTCTTTGATTAGGGACAACTACTAAAATACGACCAAACCCACGTGTTATCCGTGGATTACTGCAGATGGGACAAAAAACGATATTATTTGTAAAGAGATAACACGTTTTTTTATATAATCTTGTGGGTATAGTATTTAATTTCATAGAATTTTGTTTTGTTAAATTTTGTCAAAGTCAATAAGAATACTGTGCGTTTGAACTTCAAGTTTGATGCTTTTAAAAATAATAATATTAGTTTTGTGGTTGACTGGTTGTGGTTACTGATTGATAGGGTGTTTCAAAAAACATATGCCATCTCTCGTGGGGAGATTCCTCATGTAAAAATAAGATTAATTTTTTATATCAACATTGGTCCGATTCTGCTTTCTTTCGTAGCTATAGGGTGTTAAAGTCTTAATAATCTTTTGATTTATTATAATATTCTTCCACAAGTACTTTTACTGATTCGAATGAAATTTTGAGGGAAAAAGTTACTGTAAGTGCTACATATTTTAATGTTAAAAAAGTGTCGATAAATTCATCAGGGACGTGCATATGGGTTATCACTGGAATAGTTTTCAATAAAAAAAACATGTGCGCCACTGACTTTTTTTCTTTTGATATCAAAATTGTGTAGGTCGTTTAATGCCAATTAAAAGTTATTTCTTGATATTTTGTCGAATTCGGACTCCTTGATGAGATAAACGCAATTTTATTAATCACATTTAATAAAATTAATAAAATATATATTTTACCTAATTTATTATTAAATATTATTACTATTGGTTATTATTACTATTAGTCCAACTTACAGCAATTTCAAATAAAAAAATAACGGTATTTAAGATTATTATAAAAAACCTAATTTTAAAAAGTTTTAACATCCTGTAACTCTAAAACTATGCATTTCTGTACCCATGTTTATAGGAACTTTTTTTCATATTTTTTGATGAGGAGTCGATAATAAATAAAAAATATGAAAGTTGTATTTTTTAAATAAAACACTCATTACACCCACATTATTCCATTTTTAGTTTCTACGTTTCTTTAATATTACCGTTTTTGTGAAAATACTGTAACAATTTTAATACTTCTACACCAAATATTGTACTCAAGTTTTTCTATTTATTACATTTTCTGTTGCAATAATAAAAATAATACTACCTTACACAGAGTGCCTAAACATTTATTTTAGATACCTACTAGCTTTAAACGGCAATAACTTGTTTAATTTAAATAGAACATCCTGTATATTTCATCAGATGAGAATCAGATGCACAATTTAATTGTCCATCAAATTGTATTGTACCATTTTTTACGTATCTCTTTATTTAGACCTCATTTATCAATATACCCATAGAATATTGACATTTTAGATTATTTTTAAAGATGTAACATATTCTCAAAGAGTACAGATACTAATTTTGTCGAAATAGTTCGCTTATTTTATTAGAAAATAAAAAAAAAACTGTTTAAATATTTGTAAAAGAGGACCAATTAATATGATCCCGGTATTCAACTACATTAATTGACTGCATTGATCAATAATTGCTCCCAATGCTAAAAAAACTGTAAATGTATAACCCTGTATTTTTTATTTATTTTGAGATATTTATTTAAAAATAAAATTAGGTAATCTTCAGATTCAATTTATTTATTTCTCATTTAATTTTGATTAGTCTTACTATCATGGTAATCTTATTTAAATATCATTGAAGTATTAATCATACATACATTATTTAGTTTATCTTCACTGTAGTGATTTCTTTGGTACAACTATTTCAATAACTTTGGATATTTTTAGCTCATAAGAATAAATTACCTTATAGTATGTTCCTTTTAATAATAAAACGGAATTATACAATCTATTCGCAATAAAAACACTTAATTCATAAGACGGAAACTATTAATAAATTACAATTGTTTTACAAACATAATATAGATTTTTTTATCTGCTTTTATACAAGAAATTATGCATGTGCGTTTTAGATATAATCTTAAACGGCATTAACTGTTTTAATTACTATATTTATAGCTTTTGCAAACAATCTGAATTATTTATATTCATTATTCTGCAAATTATTAATAAAATCGGAATTAAATTTAAATTTAGCTTATAGGGATCTAGGAAATTAGCAAAATTTATCGGAGTATGAATAATTTTCAATCATAATTAATTGAATAATGATTAGTAGATCAATATAGTATAAAAATCAATATAGAGTCTGTTTATTTTAACTGGGGAATATACAGAGTAATTTTAATTTTAATGTCAGATAATGTTAATTGTGCAAGGTGAGTCAACTCATTTGTTTGGAGGTTTACAAAAAAATGTTAAATATAAAAGCTATAGAAAAGGTTATGATACACATTTTTCAATTATTACAGAGTATACAGAGTGCTTCAAAAAAGTGTGGCGGATATAACATACTATGTTTTTTTAAATGCAACGCCTTATTTTTTATTTTATTTTTAGATCTGCGTAAATTACTTTTTAAATTTATTAAAAATTAGGTGTAATATATACCTTATAAAAGTTAAATAACTTTGTAAAATCTATCAGAAAAAATGCTAAGAAATCGTCTTAATAAAAACAAGACTGGGACTTTTTTCTTCGAAATAAAAAGTTTGCAGTCCAAAAAACAAGAATTTTCTATCAGGTACCTTATGAATGCGGAAAGTGGTACATTGGAGAGACGAAGTCTTCTAAATGTACAATTCAACGAACATAAAAATAAGCAAAGAGGTGAAACAATGAAGTCAGGTATATTAGACCATGTGTGGTCTAAGCAGGGCAATTATATTTTACCTGATTGTCATCAAACTTGCTAAAAACCATAAAAAACTTATCATTTTTCTTCGGTTTATATTTTGCGGCATATTAAAATATTGTACAGGGTGGACTATTTTGGTTGTTTCTATAGGGTATCTAGGAAACCGCAAGAAATATTCAAATTTTGATACTGCAGTCTCGGGTTCTTTTTTTGAAAAAATCACAATGCCGCAAACGGATCGTGGCTATCTTGATCGGTTTCGAAGCTACAGGGGGATTTTCAAATTTTGTATTTTTTGAAGATGTTCGATAGTTTGTTTATTTCAGCTACTACGCAAAAATGAATTATACATTCTAAAGGCACTTTTCTATGTAGAATGCAGTGGCGTAGTCAGACTTTTTTCGAAAAAAATATTTTTTTACATATTAACTATACTTCTGTTTTTTTTAAATATAACCTTCTGAATATTTTTATAGTTCCTGATTCAGCTTGGCATGGCCTTTTCGAAAATATATAACACACTATATTTATTTTTACTATTAACCTCAACCTTTCAAATTTTTCTTAAAATATCGTAGTGGGCCGCGCTGAGTAACAAAGTAAACGGTTGTCATGGTGATCGGGACATACCTTTGATGGATGCGTGACATTTCATTTCAACAGATTGAAGTGTGTGTATTTTAAATAATAAAAAAATGAGTAATTTTGAAAATTTTAGGAAATATAATATGTTATAGTAAGTCTAACAAACATAAGCAAATGGCAGCTGATTTATATTTTGAGCGGTATTTTGAGCGCGAGCAATTAAACCCAGCCATTTTTAAATGGTCAGAAAATAGTTTAATTCTAGCTACCTTAATCACCTGATATCACTCCCTTGGACTTCTTTCTCTGGGACTTTCTGAAAAACGAATTTATCGAAATGCAAATAGAACATTAGAAGAGTCACAAGATAGTTTTGTTGTTGAATGGGCAGCAGTTTGAACATTTAATGTAGTCTTTGTGTTTGAAACCTGATTGCAGTAACCTGTTGAGTTTGTATTAAAATATATGTTCTTTTGTTTCCGTCACACTTATTTTTTATTTGCTTCGTATGTTTTTTACGAAGTTTTTTACGAATATGTACCAATTTATTTAATTGCTAATACATGGATTAATTTGAAAGTAGATATTCGCTTGTTTCCTTTAATACTCGGCATGACCTACCAAGATGAAAGTCGATATCTTTAAATAAATTGAAATTTTAAAGTTAATAGTGAAAATAAATATATAGTGTTATATATTTTCGAGAAGCCCATGCCAAACTGAATCAGGAAATTTAAAAATATACAGGGGTTTGTATTTAAAAAAACATAAGTATAGTTAATATCTAAAAAAATATTTTTTTCGAAAAAAGTCTGACTACGCCACTGCATTCTGCACAGAAAAGTGACTTTAGAATGTTTAATTCATTTTTTCGTAGCTGTTGAAATAAACAAACTATCGAACATCTTCGAAAAGTACAAAATTTGAGAATCCCCCTGTAGTTTCGAAACCGATCAAGATAGCCACGACCTGTTTGCCCCATTGTGATTTTTTCAAAAAAAGAACCCGAGACTGCAGTATCAAAATTTGAATATTTTTCACGGTTTCCTAGATACCCTATAGAAACCACCAAAATGGTCCACCCTGTACACCATGTTAGAAAAGTCTTGGTTATAAAAGAGTTAAAAAAAAGACAATCGTCTGAATAACTTGCGTTTTTTTTTAATAAATCGCATGAAAATATTTAGCGTATAAGTAACTAAAAACTCCTAAAGTCTGGCAATGACAGCTTTCCAAAATTTACCAAACCGGTGGAAAAAATAAAGTCGAGAATATGCCGGAGGGAAGTTTTTTATGTAAGTTTTTTTTTCAGAGTCTCTTATAAAATAATATTACATTTTCCAGTACAAAAAAATGGAGAAGATGTTTTTCGACGTAATAAAAAAACGGAAATAATGTTTTACTTAAATTTGTTTAATAATCTTATGACCGTAAAAAAGTTAAAATCTGCTTAGAACAGATTTTTTTTTCTTTTATATATATTTTTTTACGTTTAATTATAATGGTTGGAACTTTAATTATATTGTAGGCATGCATGATTCTTTTAAAGAGAGAGGTTTAAATAACTAGATTAAATATATAATATGAGAGTATTGTTCTTGGGATTTGAGAATATACCATACTGATATTTTTTAATCATGTTCGCCTTATACAGGATGTCTCAATATTTCCTTAGATATAGAACAAAGATATCTTTTGCAAGTTTAACGACAATTTTTTTAGTGAAAAGTTCTTTCTAGTATTTACTACATTTTTAGTTTTTTGTAAAAAACACACCACCTCGTATAGTTTTTGAGAAAAGCAAAATGTTTTTTCAAATCTGACCAACCACAAATATTTTTGTGACATAAAGCGTTAATAATCTAGTTGACTAATTAGAACAATGGAATGCTATGCCAGTTTAACAAACAGTTTTCGACAATCAGCTTCAGAAATTTTATATTAATAGATATTGTTGCCTCTAACGAACTTTTTTGTATGTTGGTAACATTTACCTATCACAGTTGAAAATATAAATAAATAAATATTGTACTGCCTACATTCAAATAAAAAAATAAAATACAAATCAAAATTAACATCACAGTTTACGATCACATGTAGTGAATAAAAAGGTTGGTCCAGCTCTTCATTTCCACGTCAAGTCTATTCTTAAACATATTGATACTTGTAGCATTCACTGTATCATACTGGAGCCTGTTCCAGCTACACTACTCTATTTGTAATAAAGTTCCGCCTTAAGAGTTTATTATAGCGTTCTTTGTCCAATTTTTTGTTATGTCCCCTAAGGCTGTGCGTTTCAGTGATATGGAAGATGTTCATGACGCATCCATAGTAGCCACTTGTCAAGAGTTGTTAGACCAAGCTTTTGCAGTCAATCCTCGTATGGCAAATTCCTCATCTCCAAAGAAATCTTAGTGACCCTCCGCTGAAAACGCTCAAGCATTTCAATGTCCTTGAAAAAAAGTTATTTGCCTACCGTTAGTAGAAAAAAGTAGTTTCGAAAACAGTAAAAAAAATAATTTTAATGCTTAGGCATAAAAGTAAAGTACTTTTACACCTCTGCATTAAAGTACGAAAATATATTATTAAACTGACATAAAGTGACGAATTCAAAGAGCGTAACCATAGTTTCTCGATATATAATTAGTTACAAGGTATTACTTTTAAATATTTTTATATTATTTGGAACGTTTAAAATGGGTTAAAAAGTTATTTGTGACGTTTGAAAAAAATAGCATGTTCTATTGGGAGTAAAAATAACTTCTTGTGCCCCACCTGTAATGTAAAACGTACAGCCTCGCCACAAAAAATATATCATTTTTACTCCTAATAAAACAATATACTTTATTTTGTTTCTAAAAATTGGTATTACCTCTATATCTACAGAATCCAGAATACCCTATCACTGGGTGCGCCGAGACGACAACCGTTCCATAAACTTTGGTACGACTGATGTCGAAGATCAAGAGCTCTCAGATACTGGCTTTTATCAAAGCATTGGATCTGTATGATGAGTTAGTTATAACGCGCTATAACTCAAGAAAGGGGAACACACAATAGATCTGTTAGGTCGTGGTGATTAAGCCCCCTGCTAAACATTCTACACTCTACATACTATACAGAATATATATAGTAGTCTATACAGGGTGAGTTTCCTGCGATGTTCTCTATGGGTATCTCGGAAACTACTGGAGATAGAGAGTCGGTTAAATGGGGAAAGAATTGCAGTTTTGTGGGGTCATAAATATGCGACTTTCAGATTTTTGAAAAAGTTCATGGTTTACTAGATATTTAGAAAAAAACAAATTTTGGCTATTATAAAAATTGTCCCTAAATCCATTATAAGCTATTTTAGACAAAAAGCTTTCAGATAAAAGTTGTAGATAATCACATCGTTAATAAGATGGTGTCCTTCGTTTTTTGCTAAAGCCTGTCATTTTTGACATATGACACAAACATATGTTTTTTTAAATGGAAACTATAGTTGGCCATGACTTCATAAAAAGCGCCATTTTTTAAGCTTTTCAGCGATATAAACTATAATATGTTTTCTTCGAAAAATTATAGCCAATTCTTATCATTTTTAAACAATTTCACTTAGTTAGCCATAGAAACAAGTTCAATCGCTGTTGCTCTCAAAATGTGAAGCTGTCACATCCAAACTTTGTAAATTAAAATAAAGAAAAATTTTAAATATGAATTTTTCAAATGGAGAAAAGCGTGTAGATACTCGCGCATCAATAGAGTGGTTCCAACGTGACTTTCATTATGACCCCCCCCCCATAATGAATGAAATGTTAAAAATTATTTATATCATAATTATGCATACTCAGGGATAGAAAGAAATGGACTAATTGCATAGCCCTCCTTCGATCACCTGACCTATCCATTTTAGATTTTTTTATGCGGTATGGTTACCAGTTAATAAATTATAACAGAATAAGCATACCATGCAATCTAAATGAAATTAGTCAAGAAAAATAAGAATTGGCTACAACTAAATTTAACTTTTCTAACATGTCTCGAAAACCGTCCTCTAAAAAACGTAACATTCACCGGTCAACGTATCCTCGAAAATGTATGGTCAAGAGAAATTGAACCAATTGTAACGCAATTGAACCAGTTGTACACGCTTTTTTTCTTTTGAAAGATACATATTTACAATTTTTGTTTATTTTAATTTACAAAATTTGGATGTAACAACTTCACGTTTCTGAGAGCAAAGACGATTAAACTTGTTTCCATGGTTAACTAAGTGAAATTGTTTAAAAATTATAAGAATTGGCTATAACTCAGTAATTTTTCGAAGAAAACATATTATAGCTTATATCGCTGAAAAGCTTAAAAAATTGCGCTTTTTATGAAGTCATGGCCAACTATAGTTTCCATTTAAAAAAACATATGTTTGTGTCATATGTCAAAAATTACAGGCTTTAGAAAAAAACGAAGGACACAATCTCATTAAGGATGTGATTATCTACAACTTTTATTTGAAATTTTTTTGTTTAAAATAGCTTATAATGGAATTAGGGACAATTTTTAAAATAGCCGAAATTTGTTTTTTTCGAAATATCTAGTCAGCCATGAACTTTTTCAAAAATCTGAAAGGCGCATATTTATGACCCCACAAAACTGCAATTCTTTCCTCATTTAACCGACTGTCTATCTTCAGTAGTTTCCGAGATACCCATAGAGAACTTCGCAGAAAACTCACCTTGTATAGAACGTGATTGAGTTAATTAGATATTTAGCTTCAACAATCGCAAAAAATAGCCTTAAAAAATATTGCTCCTGGACAACAGTATTTTAAAATTATTTGACATAATAATATTAGATTAGAGCCTATTTTTCGAGGTAGCTATCGCTACCTTTTGATATCTATTGTGGTTCTCTACAGATCCTTCAGTCACATTCTCCAGTCCTATCATTTCCACAAAGTCTAGTAACTTGGAGATTGAACCCTCCATAATAGCTCGTTGCCAATATTCTATCATTGCTTAGTACAAAGAACTGCTCATTAGCAATGTTCTATCATTGCTTAGTACAAAGAACTGCTCCTGTGTTCTCCCGTTTCTTGCTCAAATGACAAAATTTGCACATGGCTTCGTTTGTCAATCCCATCAGCTTTAGATGCCTATTCAGATTAAAATGCCCTGTTAGTAGACCCACTAGAGTTCTGACCGGATAAATACATAATAATATACAATTACAAAATTTATCATGATATATTCAAATTACAAATAATTAAAAATGTAACATATTTTCTCTATGTAATTTATTACAAATTTTCTGACAAAGACTGAACTTTTTTGCTACTTGACTTATTCGTAACGATTCGCTTAACTTATGCCGAGTTTACACAAAGCACCATAACCAGATTACGACTACTAACTCTCAATACAACCATCAATGGACGTACAAAGCAAGAGGGGCCCTTAATAGATTTAGTACATCAATAGGTAGCTTTGTCAGGCATCAGGAGAATATCGGGCATAAAAGCTAAGTAGATGTACCATTGATTTATACTAATTCCTGTTGGGGGGGGGGGAGTCCTTATTTTTAACCTATTATTAAAATCAAATGCTTGTAAAGCATTAGATGTTTAAATTATTATTTGTAATTTTATTTTTTGGGGATATTTTTTGGCGTTTCCTGTTGTCTCGTTCAATTTCATTTCGTTGTTCAACTGTTACCATAATGTGGCGGTATCTATACTCGAGGCAAATTACTTTTTTTATAAATCTCAGTGAAATAAGTAAACCTAGTTTCTAAATTATCTGTTGTTACAATGATATTTCGTTTTTTACATCTCGTTTTATGTTGATACATATTTCACACTAACTCCATATTTACTTATTTTTCTGTAGCCACCACAAAGTTTGACCTTGATTGCTTTGCGAAATAGTACGATAAATATAAACCTGTTTTATAAAAAGGGCTGGTGGATCTCGATAAAAGAAACATATTTTCCCTTTGCCGTTTTTCAAATAAGTCCAAAATAACCCAGATATTTTAATTTGGAAATTATTAAAAATTCAAAGATTTTTTGCTTAAATTTTGAAAACCACTGGATCTTTTCTGGGTTTTTTTCTTGTAAATATAATCTACTATCTCCATATGTGGCCATATTATAAAGAAATTATGATTTTTAAATAAAAAATAAAAAAATTTCCAAATTTTTTTTCGAAAAATTCCAAATTTTGAATTTTTTTTTGCGATAAAAAATCATAGACGTGTTTCTGGGTTCGAAATATACTATCCCTAAAAATATTTGCACTTATTTAAGATTCAGTCAATTAATATTTCACAAGACGAATTACTGAACTTGTACCAATCATTCTTGAGACCGTGCACTAGTCTCCAAGTACTGAATTAAAATAAATGTTTCCTATTAATTTTAGCAGTTCTCATTTAAGCATTATTTAATATTATCACTGTGGTTTTAGACTGCGATCTAAACAATCTCAAGTACTAGTCTTTACTAGCCTTAATAAAAATAACAAAGCAATTTTTTTAAATAAATACAACGCATCTATACTCAAAATACAAATTTTGATAGTTGTCCAGTGAAATTAGGGGAGGGGAAGGGGGTGTGGTGCTAAAAAACGATCATAAAAAATGATGAACTATTACCGGTGTTCTACTATTAAACTTAAAGGATCAGATTGGGGTTAAAATAAACAACCAAGACGATGGGTTAAGGGAAATTGTATTATACTGATCCGAAAGTTTCAATAAATTATTCAGAGCCCTTTATTGATCTGGGACTATCTTCTTAATACTTTATTTATTAATCGCTTTCAGTTGTTTTGAAAATATAATAAATAATTACTAGTTTAAGTTAAGTAAAACAAAAAACTTATTTCTATGTTTTTTTTTCTAGTTTTATTATTACCACTTAAACTTTTAATAGTTTACCTAGATATGTCAAGAATAGTTTTATTAAGATAATTTGAATAAATGTATATTAGATATTAAATACTTTTTATTTTCAGCCATGACCAACAAAATACATTATTGTTGTGAATTCTATATATGTTTTGGAACTATTATATAATATTGTTTAATTAAGTTACTAGTAAGTCTTAATATGAGTTGTATTATCAAAATATATTACAAGCACGTAATTTATTTTGCGTAAAGTTATGTTGAGATACTTATTCAAAACCCCCCGAAGTTAGAAAATCTTAAGACTAAATTCATTATGAATTAAACTATTAACTATTTATTATGAAAAACTAACTTAAATATTAAAAACATAATTATATTATTTATTTCTTCGATTTCTACCCAATATACACTTCAATAGAAAGCTAAGAAAAAATAGTAAATGCAGATTCTGTGGGAAAAATGGGGAAACACCAGAACATCTCATCACTGAGTGTACCGAAACGACAACTATTAAAACCATTTATCAAACTTTTTTACGATTGATATGGGAGATGGAAAACTTACCTATGTAAAACCTAGCTTCTGTCAAAGCCCTGAGACTGTATGATGAGTTATAACTCAAGAAAGGGGGACACAATAGATCTACACGTCCCCGGATTTTCTTTACAAGAGGAAAAACTTTCTTACTATTGATATTCTGAGAAATATCAAATTCTCCATAAAAATTTTTGCTTGTTCTAAAATGGGGAAGCATTACTGTTATGAAAACATACTTTCTGGTAATTTTCTCACTTTTTTAAAATGAGTGGAAGGGGTTGAAATAAACTACCCCTATCATTCTTGTTAACGAAATTTAAAAAAAATCTTATCAAACACATGCAAAAAAATTAATTTGGATAGCTTGGTTTGTTTAGATACTTTTTTATCTCTTGTGTTTCTTTGATAAAACTCGCCGATTTGAAATTAAAATATAAAATGTAAAGGCATTACATGTCAGGATAAAAAAACATTTTTAGATAAAGAATCTAGTGATAATAACGCTAATAATAAGAATCTAGATAATAACGTATTGCAGTAGAGTAATGTCAATAAAATAATAATAGAAACATCCTAAAAAGTGACAGCGGCCCACTAGATTTTTTCCTAAAAAAATTAGAGCAGCCCACTAGATTCTTTATCTAAAAATGTCTTTTGTCCTGACATGTAATGCTTTACATTTTATTTTTTAATTTCAAATCGGTAGTTTTATCAAAAAAACACAAGAGATAAAAAAGTTTCTAAACAAACCAAGCTATGCAAATTAATTTTTTTGCATGTGTTTGATAAGATTTTTCTTTAAATTTGAACAAGGAATCGCCCTATCTAAAATAAAATTAATCCCGTTTTTATTTTTCCAAATTTCCATACCGTTTTAGAGAAAATTAAAAAAACATTTTTTTTTAGTTTCCTAGGTAATATAATTTCGTCTTGATTCTTTGACATATTGTTATTGTTAGAATTTTAATTCACGTCATATTTGTTAGTATATTAGAATGTTAAAGAAATACAAAACTTATTTAGTTTAATGCTACTGAAAAGGTGATAATAGTTATCAGAAAATGTGATACTTTAACAACACCAAGAGATATGACGTTTATCAAAATTAATAATAACCATCTATCAAAAAATCAAATCGAAATTACATAGACACGCTTTTTGATTTTAATCTTTAATAATAAAGTTTTTCCTCTTGTAAAGACAATCCGGGGACATACTGTATAAGGTTGCGGTGATTCATTTCTTCCCTCCCACACAATCTACTTTTTGTTTATTTTGAAGCTGGTGATATCAGCTGATAAATTGTCGAATTTATTAAACTTACTGACAAGCGAGCAAAACCAAAATACCGTATTTTAAAGCTGTACTACTAAGTAATTGCAAAATACTTTTCTGTACAATTCATCAAAATATGATTCGCATTTCTTTAAACAATAAATTATAAAGTCGTAATTTATTTACTATTTCAAATTTAATTACCACATCAGAATGAGCATTTATAATTTAATGTCACGGTTCAAAATTTCACCGTAACTTATTTTACTTATTTTGCTTATTTTTAGGAATAAAACTAAAACTTACTTGAATAACTTGAATAATAAGGTTTAATTAGCTTGCTTCTTAACTGTACATATAACTTCTAATAATATCTTATCTATTAAGTCTCATCACCACAACAATTTCTTGGGATGAAGTTGTCTCCGATAACTGTAATATAAAATCTCATTAATATAATATCAATTCGTCTGTTTAAAACTACCTTTCTTTCTACAGTGGTTACTAATTCTTTATTTAGACTTATGCTTGAGTTAGGATATTTTCTTGGCATATTTCTTCGGAGGATTCTTGAACATAGACTTGATGTGATTATCTTTTGTCTGTTTCAACGCGACAAGTGGGAATGTTGGGTCTACAATATACATATGGGTTAAGGATTTTATTATGTATTTTTCCTGTGTGTAATCATTGGTTTTACCTGATTATAGTTGATTTTTCCCTAAATTTCATCTTGTTTATATTACGATTTACAGACTGACGTTTCAATTGTTTGTCAGCTGATCGTGTGACACCGGCGTTGAAGTTTGACAGATGGATGTTTGTAAATTAGGTTTTCGATCTTTTTAAACGGTTTTTATATATGATCGGAAAATGTATTAATAATTTTCTGAAGATATTATGTTCGTATAGGGATTATTATAATTTTATTATGATGTAATAAAATGTTTCACTCAATCCGTATGCATTAAATGAAATTTTATGTCGAATTTTATTTTGGGTCTTTTGTTTTACTGGTTGCCTGTGTTAGACTTTGGGTTGGTATCTTGGAGTCCAGAGTTTTTTGCGGATTTTGCAAACACGCGTCCTGTTTTTCTTCTACTTTGAACCGCCGTGGTAAACGCAGCATTTCTGATCCTGACTGACTGATAAAAACTCCATTGAAGTTTTTGGCCTTGCCTTGCCGTTCCGAATTGGGATTGTTTCTTTGGAGTTGTCTGGAATTCTATTGTGGGTCGAGAAGACTGGTTGTGCAGTTTTGGCACTAGTTGTGGGCGATTTTGGCCTGTGTGTGGTTCAGAATTCCAGAGAAGCCTTGTAGAGGGATATATTCGTCAGTTGGTAAGAGACATGTACAGCTGTGTAATGTTCTTTTGTACAACTATTTATTTTAGGGGACAGGATTTTACAACACGGACTGTGTGTGATGGTCGTACGAGATGAGTACGAGGACTTTTAAAGAACCCTTTTCCATGGAGTAACGTGTGGCGACGCCATTTTGTTTTGGAACGTCCACATGGTGGAAAGGTATTTTATTATGTCCAAATCAGAACATGTCACTAAAATAGATCATATTTTAGGGTTCTTCTTCTTTCTTTTCCTTGGCTGTACTCCTTTAGAGTTTAAGATGATTTAGCTTAAGATTGTTACAATTTTTTTTGTACTGGATTTGGGGTACTGCGTACTGCAACTAATGCTACTGTAACGTGAATGCCACTGTGACGAGGAATGCCACTGTGACACTGAAGACCAGCAATCTGGATTTTCTCATGGACTGACTGGAACGACCACTGGATGACAGATAAGACTGTAATCATCTCTTATTTTATTGCGTTTATGATTGATTAAAATTTATTACATTAAATATACGATCGTATGTGAACTTGGTATACCAGGGGATTTTTACATTTAAATTTCATTTTATTCTTTATAGACTTAATCATAATCGCAAATACGCATCAGGGTTGTTCACAGTTTAGTCACATCAATATTTTTTGGTACTATGCATGATTTAATTTATTTTACGGATAGTTCATTTTTACTAGTATATATATATTTCATTATTTCGTATTTAAATATTTGCTACATTTTATGATAGATCTTGGTAATTTGTTTTTAACTTTAAATTTAGTATTTATTAAACGAATCCAGTACATTTTAGACTTTTCAATCAGTACACTTTTTCCATACACCTCCGTTTTGATATCTCTTGTTCTGTGCATATATATTTTACTTAATTATTTACTGAGCTAGCTGGAACCTATTTGTAACGGAACCTGGTGAATCTGAGTTTCCATTATAAACTTTTTCACCCAAGGTGGCGTTATATTAAGTTAAAAAGCCTATTTTATTTTTGCACAATTGTTTAAAACATGATTTTTAACATTGAAAATGTTTCTGTTATCCTATATAAGGGAGCCCAAATCGAATTAAAATGCTACATTTGCCAAACCATGACGTCATATATACAAGGGTATAGGAAATCTCGACGCAGCGGCGGCAGTCGGCCAGCGCGCGCAAAAACCATTACATCGCTAATTGTTTATTGATATATCTTTATTAGTTTAAAAGCAAAAAATATGGGGTTTGCTTTGTTACCTTGTCAAGACATAAGCGAAACTTATAAATTGTTCCTTTTTTTCATTTAGGCCTTCATTTTTCGTTAAATGAAAGTTATTTTAAAAAAAAACTATTTTTAAACCAAATTTTCGCATGATTGAAATGAGTTATTCATGTTTAACGTTTTTTTCGGTCATAAGCGCTAATGGAAATGTTTTTTTGTAAATAATTATAAAAAATTACTCCCTACGGAGACTTTATTTTGTACTGGACCAAAAAATAAGTATTTGTTTTCTCTATACGGTGGTATTAATATATCGATTTTTGATGACTGTGCCCCTTTTCCCGGTCTAATTTTGTACTAGTTTTGGAATAAGGGTCCCCATATCACGTACTTGTACTTCCTTCCCTGAAAAATTCAGCTTATGACACCGAAGTGGGATGCATATATAAAAGATCAACGGGTTTTTTTGTTACATCCATCCCGCCGAAACCGCCTCACCAATCTTGATGATTCTTTTTTTAAATGAAAGGTATATATGTCTAGACTTGTTATGAAGTATTATTATATCGTTTAATCGGTATTTCTTTATGTAAAACGAATAAATATTAAAACATACCTGAAAAACACCTACACAAAATACCTCCAGAAATCAATTATTTGTCATTGTCAGTGGTGTGTCAGTAAGATTATACATCAAGTTTTTAGATATTTTAGGGGTCAGTTCATACCATCAGCTTTAGATACATCAATATTAGCACAAAGGTTCGTTTAAAGGACATTAGTGATTAGTGAATTAGTTATGCAAAGCGATTTTAGAAAATTCATCCTCTTAGAGTGTAAAATTATGTCGAACGATTTGTTATATGAAAATCATTTACCATCTGGTCTAGAAGAATGAAATTCTACAGAAAGAAGAATAAGAAGAGATTTTTGAAATTCATCAATCAAATGGGTAAAGTTAGTAAAAAATTATATAAACCTTCGTGACATCTCGATTATACACATAAAAATTTGCACAAGGATCATTTAAAAAATATGAGTTAATTATTTGAACATAGGGATTTATGAAATTCATACTAAGAGTATGAATTGGGAATAGGGTAGAATAGGGAATGAAAGTTTGCTGTACGAAAATGGATTACTATAACATCTAGAAGTATAACATATTATACAAGGGTTTATTTAGTGACATCAATAATATGAACGAAATATTTATTTTTCAAATCATCCTTCTAGGAATAAAAAATAGCATATAAAGAGAGTATTAGTGCTCTGGAAAAGTAAAATAAAATCAGGGGAGTATATCAAGAAAAGCGAAAATTAAAAACTTTATATGTCAAAGCTATTTATTTTAGTAATACAGTTTATATGGGACGTTTATATGGACGTTTAGAGGGTAAATGTCATTTCACTATTTATTATTTTCGAGAGATTTTCTTTTTTCAGATTTTGCAAAATTTCGACTTTGGTTCGAGTTCTAAAACACCTTATATATAATTATTAAGAAATATAAAACCGCCACAGAAGAGCGCCATAAACCCTCTATCCAAACATACATAATTAGTTTCAGTCAGTGGAAGTGGTTAGAAAAATTTGAAAAAGAGTTTTAAAAAGCAAGATTTCAAAATCATTTTAGGGCCAAAATTGAACTTCTTTGAAATACTTTGACTTCGATAACTTCTAGAATTATTAAGATTATTTATTTCAGACGGGTCTAATTAAAAGTTTTATTTTTGATATACAAAGTGTGTCCTAAATTCATATACTGGGGGATGAAAAAACGGTTTTTAAATTTTCGGATTTTTTTTACATACATAATCCATATCCATACATATAAAAGCTGAAAGGTTTTTTTGTTATATCCATCCCGCCGAATCCGCTTCACCAATCTTGATTCTTTTTTTAAATGAAAAGTATGTATGTATAGATTTGTTATGAAGTATTTTTATATTGTTTAATGGCTATTTCTTTGTGTAAAACGACTAAATACTAAAATATACCTGAAAAACACCTATACAAAATACCTCCAGAAATAAATTATTTATTTGTCATTGTCAGTGGTGTGTCAGTTAGATTATATATCAAGTTTTTAGATATTTTAGGGGTCAGTTAATACCGCCAGCTTTAGATACATAAATATTAGCACAAAGGTTCGTTTAAATGGCATTGGTGATTAGTGAATTAGCTACGCAAAGCGATTTTAGGCAATTCATCCCCTTAGAGTGTAAAATTATGTCGAACAATTTGTTGTATGAAAATTCCTTACTATTTGGTCTAGAAGAATGAAATTCTACAGAAAGAATTAGAAGAGATTATTGAAATTCATCAACCAAATGGGTAAAGTTAGTAAAAATTTATATAAACCTTCGTGACCTCTGAATTATACACATAAAAATTTGCACAAAGTATCATTTAAAAGACATGAGTTAATTATTTGGACATAGCGAATTTATGAAATTCATACCCATAGGGAGTAGCATAGGGAATGAAAGTTTGTTGTACAAAAATGCATTATTACTACTGTCCTCCATTCATGCAGTTGTGCAGCTCTGAACTGTTCAAGAACGCGATACTCTCACTCCATTCAATTGAGTCATAAAGTTCAGAACTGTTCTGCGCCATATGGACACCCATATCCTAGGCTATCGCGCTCAGCTCCTTTCAGAACCGTTCTGAGTAGCCCAGTGCGTAAAGCTCTGGAACTTGAAATTCGCGAATGGAGGACAGCATTTAACATCTAGAAGTATAAAATTTTATACAAGGGTTTATTTAGTGACATCAATAATATGAACGAAATATTTCTGAAGTGTTCAATATTAAATGTAGATATTCTTCAAGTTATGCGAAGTAACAAGTAATGTTTCCGGTGAGACCGCGTATTATGTCACCGGATTCTGGTTAGTATAAAGACTTTTTTCCATAGAAAGAGTTTTTTCTATATTTTTCTTTCAAAATAAGTAAATAATTCTTCTTATTCTTTTAAATATTACAGTGTTTCTTTTTCCTAAAATGTTATACTTAATTTTCACTTATAATTAAAAAATTACAAATGGAGAAAAATATAAGTTATTGAATAAAGTTTATACAAATCACTTTACCATAACAAAAAAGTAACAACATGTCATGGCGGAAGATATTCAGGTGGTATTTCACACATTTATCTATTAAAATCGAGATTAAAATAATAAACTTGCGTAACATGTTATACATGAGAAAGAAAGTTTCAGAATCGATTAATACGCAATACGCTACGCAGTCAAGTTGTTCTTATGCGCGGATGAGTGTCTTCAAGACTCTTCCATCGGCCAGGGTCACGACGCCGCCGAAGAGGAATCGGCCTACGTTTGGTTAAACAGGCTGGACACGGTGGACTACGATATTGGCGAGTCTGAATATTTATAACAAATTGCAAAGTAAAATATGTTGGAAAAATAATTAATAATTTATTAAATTATTTTATTTAACTGATTAATTTTCATTGAAAAGGCATTTTTGCAATTCGCCACTATATTAGATAAAAACTAAGAAACTCATATCAAATTTAAGTTTTGCGATTTTGACCTATACTTTTAACAAAATCTGAACACATTTTAAAAAAGTTTTTCATAATATTTGTGTAGATTGACTACAAGTTGTATATAATATATATATATATATATATATATATTTTGCGATATATATATATATATATAACAATATATATATACATTTTATAAATTTATCATAATATTTGTGTATATATACTACAAGTTGTATATATATATATATATATATATATATATATATATATATATATATATATATATATATATATATATATATATATATATATATATATATATATACTACAAGTTGTATGTATATAACATAAATTTCTACGACCGGTCTACCTAGTGGTCTGCAGCATCGCCTTGTGGTGCAAACGTTGGCCTGTTAATCTGTGACGTGACGCACAATATTCAAGAAAAACAGAAGCGTGGCTAATAATTTAGTAATTTAAAAAAAATGTCTTTTAGATACAGTAGTAGGTATTAAAAAGTTTTGTGTTTAAATGGGGTTTGCCTTTAACAGTTAAAAAATTATATCGTAAAGTGTAACTTTCCGTATAAGAATTCTTTATCTGTCATCGATCATGATCTGTCATCATGTTAAAATGATGTTTTGTATGTTATTTTGTTTTTTTGCTTGTTTGTTTTACGGATAGGTGCGATCGCATAATTATTATTGAATATTGATAATGTTTTATTTAATGTTAACATTACTACTTTTTCAGTGAATGTTTAAATCTGTTGTTTTTTGTTAATTTCGTTATTTAAACATATGTATGTAATACAGTCATATTAACACTAATCATATTTTTACGTTTTTATTATGTATATCATTTTCAATGCCCCCCGGTTGCATCTTTGTAAAGGACTGTGAATTTTTTTTCTTTGAAAAATAAACTATAGTCATATTTTATTCACAATTTCGGTATTATAACATTGCCGTGAAATGTAGCAAAAAATCTGAATGTTTTTAAACATATTTTGCTTCCTTTTTGATACTTTAAGTTAAATTTATTGTGAATTTCGTACCTAATCTAGTTGGTTATACCACGATAACGTTCCACTGAGCTTTGGCAATTACTCCCACCTGGAAACAATGCCCAGGGCTGTATTCCTTTATCATAACCCTCTTTTATCTAAAATATATTCATCAAATATATTCTAAATCTGAATACAATTATCCCGAAATAATAATGGTCTTATTTGCTTAATATTAACGAGCTACTTTCGTTAGCCACAAAGGTTTATGTTTTTTGTCGTAATGTTTTGTGTGTGATGTGGTTTAGCTACTCTGAAATATCAATTCCCAATATATGACCGAAGTTAAGCGACGTTAGAAAATGCGAGTAGGTAGACTGGTCACCGTCTGGAAACGTTGTCGCACGGTTGTTCCATGGTAAGAGTGCAAATCTTTTGACACAAACTGCTTATTCACACCGGTTTGAGGCCGGATGAGATCGGGTATCTCGTGAGTAAGAGTCGATTTAGACACTTGTCAAGTCGGTAGGCCATTGACAATGATTGGCCTAGGACCGTGGTTGAGATTCCGCGTAAACAAAGTAGGCCCCGTCCAGATTAACCTTAGCAGCAAAAAGGACACGTTAACTTAAAATATTTTTACTTTTTTTAATTCTGAATGAAGTGATATTAAAACATAGTTGCTTCAAACTGGTTACTCAGCAAAGTCCCTCGATATGATGATAAACACTCTTCCACTTTTTTCATTATGAGGATCTGTCAACTGTGTTCATAGGTATACCTGTGATGTATGTGAATTCACTTTTTATATACAGGGTGATTCCTGTAAGTCGGTCATGTTTTCGAGGAATGATAGGGGACGTCGAAATATTAATTTTGATATAGCACACTATGGGTCGGAAATGCCTCTTACGCAAGATACAGGGTGTTAAAGTTTTTGAAAAATTAAAGATATTTTTTAATAGTTTTTTAACAGTTGAAAGTATCGTTATAACATGTTATTGTAGGAGTCTGCCTAACGGAGACACTTTAAATGTAAAAAGAAGAGGTTTTAGTTTCAACCAGTGGCGTAGCTGTGATACGCATCGGCTAATATTTTCAAAAAAAAAATAGTACGCCACTGATAAAAATAAAAATTTCGGAGGTTTTTATTTACTCGGTTTATTTCCAAGAAAAAATGTCTCTTGTAACTTTCTTCTATCTAACACCATTTTGTCACAATTTAAAAATAAATATTTTTTTCTGAGAACCTTAAATATGCGAATTATAACTACTACTACGAATTTTATTATTAACAATAAAAAAAAATTCTAGTTTAAATTTATAATTTTTTAAAAATTTATTTAGTACTAATAGTAAAAAGTGCTAAAGTTACCCAAGATGAAGGGAGCTACGATGCATATGTGTTTCTGCCCTCTAGTTATAATACTTCGCTGTATTTAGGATTCTCATTAAAAAAATTATTTATTTTTAAATTGTGACAAAATGGTGTTAGATAGGAGAAAGTTGCAAGAGACATTTTTGGAAATTACTCGGTTTATTTCCTTGGAAATAAACCGAGTAAATAAAAAAAACTCCGAAATTTTTATTTTTATCAGTGGCGTACTATTTTTTTTTTGAAAAAATTACCCGATGCGTATCACAGCTACGCCACTGGATAAAACCAAAACCTCTTCTTTTTACATTTAAAGTGTTTCTGTTAGGTAGATTCCTATAATGAAATTTTATAACGATACTTTCAACTGTTAAAAAACTATTAAAGAATATCTTTAATTTTTCAAAAACTTTAACACCCTGTATCTTGCGTAAGAGGCATTTCCGACCCATAGTGTGCTATATTAAAATTAATATTTCGACGTCCCCTATCATTCCTCGAAAGCATGACCGACTTACAGGAATCACCCTGTATAAATTATATATGATATCATATATTATTTATGTATGATATTTGTATATATGATGGTCATATATAATTTATATATGATACTGAATATAATTTATATAATCATCATATATGAATATATTATTTTTATATATTTTTTTATGGAGGGGAAAATCTTCAAAAGACACCCGATGTTGGATGGACGTAGGCCGTGTCGGGTTTGTACCGACTAAAAACCCCCCTTTGCCAATCCATGCTCCACGCTGGAACTGCTCTCGCATTACTTCAACGTGGTAACTGGCTTACTATTCCTCTTGTCCCAAAGTTCTCATTTTTTGTTCCTTGGTCCTAATGATCGTCCGTACAACATTATAGGTAATCTTCCATTCATTTTCTTCTCCCATATTGTCCAAGGCAAAGCTCTCCAGAGTAAACGGCCTCCCCAGTTCCTTCTCATATATCTCTCTTGCGTTGTGCCATTTAGGACAGGCAAAAATCGTGTGTTCAGCATCATCTATTGCTTCACAGTACCTACAAATCTCCGTAGTTGCTCTTTTCCTTTTATATAGGAATGCATTGAAGCAGCCGTGCCCTGAGAGGGCCTGAGTGAGATAGTAGTCGACCTCCCCGTAGCGCCTATTCTGCCAGTTGCTAATGTTTGTGATGATCCTGTGTGTCCATCGGCCTTTTGTACTAGTCCTCCAGCGCTTCTGCCAATTGGCCATTAGGGAATTTCGCGCCGTGGCTCTGTCCTGTCCGTTGTCTATGTTGGCTCTTTCATTGATAAGGAGGTCTATGGGTGGTATTGCAGCTATCACTCCGACTGCCTCAGCTGAGATTGTCCTGTAGGCCCTAGTTACTCTAATGGACATTAGCCTCTGAACTCTGGTGAGTTTCCGGGTAAGTGCCTTATTATTAGTTACGTTATTCCACACTGGTGCAGCATAGAGTATCTGGATTGCATTACACATGCCAGTGTTTTCCTTTTCGATTCGCTTGGACCAGCTATATTGGGCATAAGTCTGGAAAGGGCGGACATTGTTTTTTCCGCTTTTTCTATGGTACGGTGTACGTGTATGGAGAAAGTGAGCTTGCTGTCCAGCCACAACCCGAGATACTTTAATGATCTACCAGGTACAATTCGTGTTCCAAGCAGGTTAAAATGCACTGGTTTCAATTATTTTTATATAACACTACCGTAAGCTATTTTTATATATGGTTAACTATCGAATACATTTGAGGTTGAAACCTTTGGGTTTTCAACAGCTAAATAAAGAAGTAGTGAGTTTTAATGCAAAAAGCTTTGTACAATCCATACCATTCTAAATCCAATATTTATCACCCTTTGTCCAATTTTATTTCTGTTTTTTTCTTTTCAGTGGCCTGTTCGACAGTTACCGTGACGAAATGCCAGGCCGCCCTCCGCACCCTGCAGGCGTTTCCCTTCTTCAAGCCGACGTGCCTGTGCAGGGAGCCGCACGTCGACCCCGAGTGCAACTCCTTCCGGGATTTCCTATTCGATCATCCCTGCGTGTTCGTCAAAGAGAGAGGTACGTGCATTATTGACAGTTTTTTTAGCAGGATATAGAGAACATAATAGTATGGTATATCTAAGAAGCTAGGAAAGATTTCGACAGGCGCCATGACAAAAAAAAACAGAATTTTTTATATATGGTAATCGCAAAACAATTTCCGATGCACGTGATCAAGTTTGAGTGACAAACGATGGCGACAGCGTTGCCAGATTGTGATGGATTTATTAGATGAATCTTAATTTAAAAGTGACAAACATTATATTTATTATATCATTTTTTAAAAAAAATTACATTTTATTTTTAATTTAATAACTAATATTTTAGTAATTAATTGATTTATTTGTTTTATAGCTTATTTTACTTATTACATATTGGCAAAAACTGGTCCATTATACAAGCCATTCTATTTAGTGATGGGCAAAACTGATTAATTTCAATAATCAAGTACTCGAATTTCAAACGGCTTCAATAATCGAGCGATCGCTCGAGCGAAACATCGCTCGTATTTTAAAATACGGTTTTTCTCCCGTCGCTTGTTGTACTCGTAACGCCAAGCAGCAGTAATTTGAGCACATTTTCTTTTGGCGATGAATGGCAAGTAGCAAGCGACGAGGGACGAGTAGTTCACTTGATTTAGTTTATTTCAAAGCATTGCTGATGTATATTGTAAAATGTTGTCACTCAGATACGCAACGGATAACGTCGTATAAATTTGCTACTTGCAATGTATGTAGAAAATTCGCTCGGCTTTTTATCGAGTATGTCACATTAAAATCGGATTTCAGTTTATTTCATTCTAGGATCGCTTGCTTTCGTCGCTCGTAACTCGTCACTTGCATCGCAATCGAATTTTCGCTCGAGTTATCCCATCACTAATTCTATTCTAGTCATTTGCCATTCTATTTTTCCAGTCTATTCTAAACGTTATTATGGGTTATTTATTTATTTATTGATGTACAATCTTACAACGCCATAAGTGGTAATAACAAGTAAAAGGGTGCTATTAATGCACAGGCACAGACTAATAATCACAGAATTTGATATAAACTAACGTAGAAATAACTTTGAAAGTGGTGTAATGTGCTTATCAATCAAACTTACTTCTCTATTTGCAGTCAAGGGTAATAAAGGATCTATTGTCACGTTCTCGTTAAATTATTTTTAGGTCAGGAAAACTACAAGCTCTTTGCTTCGACTATTTAAATACTTCGGCATATTTTCAACACACAATTTCAATAAATGCAATACAATAAATCTTAAAAGAACTGTTTTTGCTTAAAAGTACAATTTAAAAAAAGACTATGAAAATAGACAAATAAACGAGAATTACTCACAAAGATTCGACGACAACACGATATTGTACAAAATAATGACTAACATTAGGATAATTGTCAAATAATAAACGACAACCTTGCTGAAAATGGCGCAATGTGACTAACATAGCGATAATAAAATTCGGTTTAAATTAATTTTTGCAGCTTTAATCAAAATAAAATATATGTTACAATCATTTGCTTTATAAAGTAAAATGCTGAGCTGAACGGTATCTTAAATTATACAACAAATTTACACATTTTTGCCAAAATTTCATTTAGTCAGGTTTATAGAGTTTAGTGTCAATGTCGAAATAATTGATGACGTGCATCGGAAAATGTTTTGCAATTATAATATCTGTGAAATAAAATGACAAGAATCGAATGTAAATGTCATGTATTAGTAGTGATATTGTTTAGTAGTGATGAGAGAGACTGGCCTTGGTCTTGCACAAAAATCAAGATCAAGACCAAGACCTATCAATGCAAGTCTTCTGCAAGCCCATGACCAAGAACCAATAGAGGTGTGTAATTCGTGAACGAACTAGTTCCAATGAACTATTCCGACCCCGGAACGAAAAGAACTAGTTCCCAGTTTCTCAAAGGACTAGTTCCTCAGGACCTATTCCGGAGACCGATATAGTAGAACGCGACGGCGACGAATCACTTAAACAAAATTCTCAAGTTCTTTATTCTAGGCGTTACATATGCCCAACGCACTATTGCCGGACCCTGTAGATACCTGTTTGGTTCATATAAACTGAATTATCTGGATATATACTTTCAAAAAGTAAAGACACGGATAAAAAAGCATACAGTAAAGTTAATATCGGACAATTTTCTCGATAGAAACAAACGAGAGCGGAAAAATAAGACCCCGGAAACGGCATTATTTTTCATCGATTCGTCGTTTTCCCTCCAAGTCGGAAGGAAGAGAACTTTTAGAATTAGGTTTAACGGTATCTCGCTCTGTAAACCGCCGCTCGATTGGAGCTAAGAAATCAGATTATTCCTATTGCTTTTTTACCTTGGGAGCTGTAAAGACGCTGTCGGCCTCTTTGGATCTCTCTTTACGAGGCTTTTAAAGTTTTATATACAAACCTTTGTCGTTCTAAACATAAATTATGTATTTTGATTTAGTTTCGTAGCACATACAAACTTTCTTCCTGGTCTGAAGTTGACAATTATTGTATCATCATTATCTTCATCATCATTATCAGCTTATTAAACTGTTTCCGATTACGGTGGACTACACTACAACCTAACCTAGGGTTGCCAGCTCTTTCATAATAAAAAATAGAGGACGCGAGGGTAAAAAATGGCAGGCGATTGATGGTTTGGTTTTCTTACTTTCTTAAAAATATTTATAGCTACTCAAAACTTGTTAAAATAAAACAAACCATTTTCTACAAAACCTCTATTTTTTCAAAACAGCTTATGTTACAGTAAGTAAACACAAAATAGTTAAATATGTTTATCGCTTCCACAAATATTTCTTGTACATAAATACACACAACCAAACTTATATGGAATCATCTATTATTTTTCATAATTTTTGAGATGTATGAAAATTTTATGTTTATTAATAAAACTCAGTCCTTACCAATGACTTTTAATGAAAAATAATCCATATAGAAATAAAAAAAATTAATCAGTTCCCAAAATAAACAAAATGGTATTTTTTTGGTCTCTGAAACGAAATTAAGATTTAAATTTTTAATGGCCAAAAAGCATAAACAAAAAGAAAATTGATAATTTTAATATTCCTTGTTGCCACCTCTAGCTCTTATGCAAACTTCTATCCGCGCTGGCATGGTTCTTACTAAATTATCCACGTTGTCTTAGGGTATGTTCTCCCATTCTGCTAATGCTGCATCAGTAAGCTGTGCGAGATTTCCTGGATTGTTTCGACGAGCTCTAACCCTTCTTTTGAGTTAGTCCCACAAGTGTTCGATAGGGTTTAGATCTGGTAAATAGGCAGGCCAGTTCAAAACTATGACACCTTCTGTTTCAAGACATTCTCTAGTCACTCTGCTGGTATGGGGAGGTGGACTATCCTGCATGAAGTTAAAAGTATCCCCAATTGCAGCTCTCCAAAGACTAACGATTGGTTCTAGCACCAAATCAACATATCTCCGACCCGTTAAAATTTGTTGAAGTGGTAACAATGGAGTTTTTGCTCCCAGTATAATATCTCCCTAGAACATTACAGTTCCTCCTTTATATCTTGGTACAGATTTGGCAGCCTGAAGTCTTGCTCGTCTTCCTGGAGCTCTGAGAACGCGAATTCGATGATTATCTTATCTTAGTCCAATTCTGGTCTCACCCGAAAATAGAACATTTTGCCAATTCTCAGTTGTCCAGTTTTGATGTTGAAGGCGTCAATTTAGCCGGTCAATTTTATTTTGCCGAGATAAATGTGGGATCCGTAACTCTCTCCTACTGTAAAACCCTAATGCACGAAGCCTTTTTCTTATGGTTTCAATTGAAATGTTCACACTTGTAGCTGCCAGAAGTTGTCTTTGTAGCTCTGGATGAGAAATATTGGGATTTATTCTAGCAATTCAGCACACAAGGCGGTCTTGTTGTTCAGTTATAACTCGTTCACGACTTTGTCTGGGTCTTTGTGTGTTCCTAATTCCAAGTATCTTCCATATGTTTTCGATACAACACCCTGAGTAACGCCTACTATCTCTGCTACGTCTTTCTGGAGCATGTCTTGTTCGGTGAGAGCAATAATTCTTCCCCTCTATATATCTGTTAATCCAACATAAGGCATTGTTTAATTTTTTTGGATTGAATGAAAATTACCGGACAATCGTGATTTTACTACTGAACACAAAATTCAAAAGAAAATAAATTGCAGTAGTCGTTTATTCTATATTATCAGGTTTATTTACAACAAAAAGCCTTATCTTAAAGTTGTATACGAATTTTTATCCTTGCAAGAAATATAGTCAGAAATAAAGAGTGATTCCATATAAGTTTGGTTGTATGTATTTCTTCATTTTCATTTCTGTAAAAACAAGTGGGAGTAGCGGGAGAAATACACTGGTTAACATTTTTTTAAAACATTGTGGCGATAGACGAATATTTTTTAGATTTTGAGTGTGGTATGTAAGAAAAAGGACTTTTTCAATACATGAGGGAAAAGAGGACAGTAAGATCAAAAAGAGGACTGTCCTCTGGAATAGAGGATTGTTGGCAACCCTAACCTAACCTAGCCTCCCTCATACCGTGCTGGTAACTATTACTTTTGGGTCGGTATTTACATGTGTGGAAGTAAATCGCATTGGAATCTTATTAAGTCGGAGTGAGAGAAATGCGACGGTGTGCTGTTGCGGCGTTGTCACATTACTCCGGTACGCCTTTCCCTATCAAGTAAAATAAAATCACGATCGTAAACGGCTTATTCTTAAAATACTCTTTTATCAAACAGATAACTAGATAAAATCATTACATATGTTTCTGAGCATCTGAAATGTAAATGATGAAAGTGTGATGATATGGATGTAAATGTATAAGGATATCGTTAGGGTATCCATTTTTTTATAACCAGAAAACAGTCAGTAATTGCGATAATTTAAAAACTGAACTTTTTAACACATAACAAGTTCGGATCTTTTACAAGATGTTTAAATAAGAAAAATTCGATAAGCTTTTTTTTTCCATTCAAAAATTTAAAAAAGAACCTTCCATTTACTTTTAGTGCACAGCAATTTTTAGCAATCATGTAACTTATTTATTTATAAAGATTTTCAAATTCTGTCTGCGAAGAAAATATAGCAGAAATATTAAGAAAGTTTTTGAAAAACTACAATCAATTATTTCTAATAGATTTCGAGATATTGATTTTTGAATTTAGAGTTCTAATAGCGTGACCACTGTCGAACACCAACTCAATTCCACTTATTTTTACCAAAAGTGCAAGTTCTAACTTGCACTTTAAAATTTACAAACTATAGGGAAAATTACAACGACTCGTTAATAAATAAACAAAGTATCACGAGTCGTAATTAAATCATGAAGCTGAACGCATGATGTACAGCCTTATCTAGAATTTTAAGTACTGATTGGGTCGACCGCGACGAATCTACTATATCCCTTTCCATGTCTCTTCCATTCTCAATGTGCACAGAGTCTCGGTTTATTTCATACGTTTGGCAACGTTTTCACTGTTCTCTCTGTGTTCAATACATTATAAACGCATTGTACTCTTCTTACATACGGAAATCTCGACCCAAAACTAACCTTTGTCAGCCCTTACTCTATTTGGATAATCTCTTTGTAATTGGGACCCTTATTGGTCCAAGTTATCCCTGCTAATTTTTATGGAACGTTATGTTGCCTGCAGTTTCCTTATAACATCAGTTTTAAGTGTCCACGTTTCGCATGCATACTGGTAAGTATGCATATACCATAAATAATTCTCAATAAACAATTTCTTCCATATTAGGTACTTTATACTAACTTATTCCTTCTGTTAATTTCTGGTAGCTGAGATTCTGAACTGTGTATTAGTTGTCCTAAATATATTTATTCTTCTACTATTTTCAGTGTTGTGTTATTAGAATGTCTTTCCTCTTTACCATTTTTTCTGTTCATTACTTTAGATTTTGCTAAATTCATTTTGTTGTAGTTGATTTGTAGTTCGTTGATTTGTGCTAGTAGTTCTTCAGGACTATTGACAATAATTAGGACTATGCATCAGCGAATCTTAGATGGTTAATTTTCAATTCTTTACTGGTTCAAACTTTACCAAGATTTCTTCTTCGCTGGACAATTGACTATTTTACAGTCTTTCCTGAAATTTGCTATAACTTAACTATATATTTGCTAGTTTTTGCAACAACCAAATTTCAGATTTTGATCTTAAGTAATCCTCCATGAACATCTAATCCTGAGTAATATTGTATATCTACTTACAAAAGTGTCAATATAAATTTATTTTCATATTGTCTTCTATGAAATATAGGTAAATACATTTTTTTAAAATCAAAGTGATATAGAAAAGATAGCGTAATTATTAACTACCGTCACTAGAGTAATATATTTTGAATTGCTTTCATATTCATCTGTAATTTGAGACTTGGTTGATTAGATGTTATAATCATAAATTATGAACATATATACAATACTCTCCATTAAAAGTATGTTGAAAAATTATGGTTCTTTGAACTCGACTTTTCAAGTGGGTATATAGAGACATATCAAATTGTGTTTTAGTACCACTTGATAGAGAGATAATCCGTGGTTAACCCGTAATAATTTATAAAGTAAACGTCTTTATAATCAACCGAACACTTTTGCCAATAACTTTTATGCTCCTTTTAACCTTATTCCACAAATGCATTTGAGCTGTCTTTCGTAGTTGATCGCATGTGGAAATTATGACTGAGAAAGGTTGTTCCAATTTTCGGTTTCCTGCTATCGATTTTACGGCCAACGAGATTGGAGATTTTAAATTTGGGCCATTTCTGGCTCGGCGCCGCGTGCACATATATGGATCGGAAAAAGTTCTGTTATGCATCGTGTGTTTCTAATTTCGAAATAAAACCGAATAAACTACGAGTAATATCCACCAGTTTAGTTGTGATCTCCTATTAATTTCAGAACTTAATGAAACTCTACTTAAAAGTTTGGTTACCTACCTTCAAGTTTAGTTATCAGAAAATAAAACAAAAATCCATCAAAAATATCATCATCATTTTCAGCTTATTTAACCATTTCTAATTATGGTGTAGTCTCCCTTACATACTTCCCTTGTAGTTGGACCTATTATTGTCTATTGGTAGCTATGCGGGCCCAAGTTATCTCTGCTAATTTCCTAATATCATGGTTCCATCTGAGGGTGGGTTGTTTTTCTTCCAAATTTCTTAATTCCTCGTGGGTACCATGCTGTAATTTTTGTGGTCCATCTGTTATCCGTTCTTCTTGCCAGGTGTGCTGCCCATTGCCGTTTGAGGGATTTGACTCTGTGGATGACATCTATTATCCGGGTCTTTTGTCGTATCCTCTCTATACTTTTATGGTCTCTCTTGTTATTCCCAGCATAATTTCGTTCCATTGAATGTTGTGCGACCTGTACTTTCCTTGTGATGTCCGTTTTAAGTGTCCAGATTTCGCACTGGGTTAATTTTTTATTGATATTATTATTATATTCCAGATTTCGCACTGGTTTTAATTTAATTGGTCGAATGTTTTCTTCTTTAGATAGAGTGTCATTCTTTGAATATGATTGAGTTTCTTCCATATGTACCCCATGCTAACTTAATTAACAAATAACTAAATAAACACAGAAAATCACACAAAAATTTACGGGAAACTATCGGAGTAAAAAAATAACCGTACGATGTAAGAAATATAATGGACTTACGTTTTTGACGCAAAATTTGCATTTCATGTGATAAACATGGATAAGAGAGAGAAACTTCGCAAATTGAACAGTAGCAGTTCAAGGCTTTGTATTTAGTAGTTAATGTTAATTAGTAGTGGAATTACCAAGTCGTTATAATTATTATAAAGGTCTCTAATACTGATACGGTCACCATAAAAGTTGATAGGTAATTGATTAGATAATCGTTTATAACAACGTTTTTGAACAGGTGTTTCCATAAACACTAAATAACTAAAATAACTGACTTGGTTTTATATAAGAGCACATTACTTTTTCTAGTAAAAGACCCGCATTCTGAGACTTGACAGTAACTTAACATTTTATGTTTTTCATGAAATCTGATTTTTTTGGGTAATATATATTTCAAAATCATATCAGTAAATAAATAATTAACCCTTAAATGAATTATAAAAATTGAAATTATAAAACTGATCTTATCGACACAGCATCTGATTGAAAATTTATTGTTTTACAATTGAATTGCCTAATCAAGACATTCAAAGCAGTCAAAATTTAAAAAAAAAACAGAAAAACACTAAAAAATTCAAACCAAAGCAATCAAAACTTATTCTTGCAACTTCAATTGAATAGTCATTTACCGGTAATATACCTTTTTTTGGTATTACAAAACAAAATCACAATCAAGATCATCTCAGCGAATTGACTAAGAAAACATCAAAGTTAAATATTGTTGATTTTGTATAAAAATTATTTCTTGAGAAGAATACTTGTATAAATATTTAATTCCAATTTTTATTCATGCGTATAAAAAATTAAAACATAAATATTCATAACATTAATTTAAAACAAACTCGTACAATACAATTTACATCAAATTTTATACAGTTAAAACAAGCATTTTAATTCATATGGTAATTTTTACAACGGTTTAATATTTAACCTAACATTTATACGAACAAAATTAATTCTTTTTATATTTCAAAATAGTTTGTGTTAATTCGCTGTACGTACAGCAAAATATATATTGTTATAAAAGCAACTGGTGTTGTGCATATTTTTAAATTCTGGATAAAAAATTAAATTAAACATACGTGGTTTTTATTGTGCTTTTTATACACGTCAAAATATTTTTCAATACCGTTTGATAGAGAGTTATCTCGTGGTCTAAAAGGAATTTTTAAGAATGTCAATTATAAACTTGTGTATAGTGCTAATAATAAGATACAACAATTATTAGGTAATCCAAAGAATAAAACACCTCAACTGGAAAGGTCGGGTATTTATAAAATTTCTTGTAAAGGTTGTAATCAGAAATATGTTGGGCAAACTAGAAGATCAATATTAAGTAGATTTAAAGAACATTTAGCTCAGATAAGATATGGTAGACCGGATAAATCTTGCGTTGCCGAACATATTGTTGATAAAGAACATTGTATATATCTTAATAATTTAAAATTAATTGGGGGAGCAAGGAAGGAGCCTCCACGTGTGTATTTTCGCAGCAGCCAAACAATAAGCTAGAAAATGCCGGCGCCCCCTGGTAACGATGCCCGCAAGGACATCGGCCAATCCTTCCACCACCGGAACCCAATAGAAGCTAAGAACAGAAACAAAAGGCACTGCTCAGAGCCATCTCTGACAATTGCTAGCCTGAACGTCGAAGGATTTACCCGGAACAAACAAGACCTGATCTCCCAACTATGCCAAATTCACAAATGGGACATATTATGCCTACAGGAAACGCATAGAGATGAACAAGCGCACAGGCCTAAAATAGAAGGAATGCGACTCGCTATCGAGGCACCACACAACAAATACGGCAGTGCAATCTTCGTCAAGCCCGACACTAACTTAACCCCCACAGGCAAAACTGTAATGAATGGAACCGAGATTCTCACTATAGAATGCGGACCTTTCACGGTTACATCAGTCTACAAACCCCCAGGTGAAAAAACCGAACTTAATATGCCAGGAAACTTCGGAAGCCAAAAAACCCAATTTATCATAGGCGACTTCAACTGCCATAGTATTAACTGGGGTTATACAGAAACCGACGCGAACGGCTGCATCTTGGAGGGATGGATGGAAACAAGAAACTTCCAACTGCTGCACGACTCAAAGCTACCTTGCTCCTTTATGAGCAAAATCTGGAAGCGAGGGTTCAACCCAGATAACTGCTTTATCAGCAGTAACATCGAAGACTGTTGTGTCAAAAATGTCTATGAAGCTCGAAGGTTTTCTCGGCTGTGAGATCTGCCACGGTACCCTTTCGTAGAAGATTCAACTTCAGAAAGGCTAAATGGGCGGACTTTACCGAGGCATTCGATAAGGCAATTAAAAAGGTCGACGCTACACCTAATCACTACACGGACTTTGTGGACACTCTGCGCAAAATATCAAGAAAACATATTCCAAGAGGTTGTAGACAAAACTTTATCCCAGGGCTTATTAGTAACACGAAGGACATACTAACCAAATATGAAGAGCTATATTCCAAGGACCCCTTTAGTGATGAAACAATAACATGCGGAACAACTCTGATGACCACACTTAGCGAGACAAGACAAAAAAAGTGGATAGAGTCCCTAGAAAGGATGGACATGAAACACAGCAGTAAGATAGCATGGAACCTCATCAAGAAACTTGATGGTGACCCCAAACAAACCCAGGAACCACCCAAAGTAACAGCCAATCAAGTAGCCCACCAACTCCTCCTAAATGGAAAGCCCACGACAAAAGGTCAGAAAGCACGACTGCATCGAGATATACGCAGTGAAAATAGATATTTTGGCTCTCCTTTTACAATAAAGGAACTCAACGATGGCATAAATACGCTGAAAAACGGGAAAGCTGCCGGAGTCGATGATATGTGCGTCGAACAAATCAAACATTTTGGGCCAGACACAAAACAATCGCTCTTACAACTCTTCAACCATTGCCGAGAGAATTTCAGGATACCAAAGCTTTGGAAAAAATCAAATGTAGGTGCCTTCCTAAAACCAGGGAAAGATCCCAACTCTGCGAATAGCTACAGACCAATCTCGCTGCTGTGTCATCTATTTAAACTATATGAAAGACTGATACTAAATCGAATTAGCAACGTCGTCGATTCAAAAATCATACCCCAACAGGCTGGCTTCAGACCTGGGAAATCATGCACCAATCAAGTCTTAGCGCTCACAGAGCATATAGAAAAGGGATATTAAAAACAAAGTAGTTACGGGGCTGGTCCTTGTCGACCTAACCGCTGCCTACGACACCGTCAACCGCCGCAAAATGCTGTCAAAAGTATATAACACAACAGGAGACTACCAATTAATGAAGATAATAGAATCACTCCAGCAAAACCGTCAATTCTATGTCACCCTTGAAGGGAAAAAAAGCCGCTGGAGATACTAAAGAAACGGCCTAGCCCAGGGAAGCGTGCTGGCTCCGATTTTGTTTAATATCTACACCAACGACCAGCCAGCACCGGAAGACACAAAACACTTTGTATACGCTGATGAGTTCATCAGCCGTAATGCCGTAGGTGAGCCGTAATGCCAAGGTCATCATAAGCCGTAATGCCCAGGCGGGCATTACGGCTCAAGGAAGAACCTTTGAAGAGGTTGAAGCAAGGTTAGAGAGAGCTTTAAACGCCATGTCTGCTTACTATGAGCTGAACTCCTTAAAACCAAATCCTTCCAAAACACAGGTCTGTGCTTTCCACCTTCACACACGACTAGCAAACCGCAAACTTAAGGTCGATTGGAACGGAGAGACCCTGGAACACACAAATAAACCTGTGTACCTTGGAGTCACACTCGACAGATCTCTAACCTACAAACACCACTGCGAAAAAAAACGTCAAAAAGTGGCTGCGAGGAACAATATATTAAGAAAACTAACCCACAGTAAGTGGGGTGCTAAACCTGATGTTCTAAGAACGACGGCACAAGCGCTATTTTTCTCCACAGCCGAATACGCCTGCCCTGTCTGGTCTAGTTCTAACTCACGTAGGGAGGCACATGAATTCAGCGAGAAGTTTAAAAAAAAATTCGACAATCGTCATCCACTTTTCGGGCAATACCAAGAATCTAAAAGACTAAAATCCAGACGACGATTTCTCAGCAGCCCCCTGGATGAACCACCCACAAACTATCCTCTGTCAGAAAGCCTGCCGAGTGATACCTCGTCCAACTTTAAAACCTGGAGAATGTCGAACCGCATAAGAACAGGAGTTGCTCCGGTAAAAACCAATCTGATCAGATGGGCTTTGCGCAACCAAATGAAGACAAATGTGACTGTGGGATGACACAAGATATGGAACACCTTCTAAAGTGCGTTAATTGTCCTGCACATTGTAACTCCGACGATTTATGGCAAAGCAAACCCGAAGCATTGGACGTGGCTCAATATTGGGCCGAGAAAATATAGAATGTTCCGGACATGAACAAGTAAAGTAAGTAAAATTAATTAAACAAGTCTCAAATTACAGGCAATTATATGCATATGAAAGCATCAGAATTAATAAATGTAAATATATTATGAACAGAGACAACGGTCCAATTCCTTCAAGTCCTTTGTTCCTACTACTCTAGTGGCGGAAATCTAACTGTTACGCTCGGTGGGCTCTGACTCGGTTGGCTAGATCTTGCCACGCCCACTCGGTGCCCACTGAGCGAGTATATAAACGTTCAAATTGTAGATTGTAGTTCAGTTTATAATCATCTGCTGATGATGCTAACATGGTTAGCGAAACGCGCGTCCAGTGTAAAAGTATTTTGGTGTATTGTGGTGATTTATTTAGTATTACGAAGCGTTTTTGAATAGTATGACACAAACATTTTTCTGCGAAAATGCATAATTTTCAGTTTCTCAACTTTAGAATAGCTGAAACCAGTTACATGAAAACACGTTTCTGTTTTTCATTCTATAAATTTTTCTAAACATAGACACGCAAAAACATTTCTTGAGCAAGTGTACCATTTTTATTTATTGATAAAATATATTGTAAAATATAGCAAGATTTGAAAAGTACTAGGCTCGGCTATTAGAATTTCTAAATAGACGAGTTTTAGCTTACAGCGTTTTTTGATTGCCTTGGTTAGGTTTGTTTTGGTTTGGTTTAGTTTGTTGGTTCATTTGTGTTTATTTTCGTCTTTTTCTCGGTACGGTATTCACAATTCCTACTGTCTCAATCAATCATTTAAATTATTTTTATACAATTGGCTAAAACCTTACTTCTTCAACTTTGTAAAACGACCCTGGGTTATTATACTACACTGGTGCCAAAATGCTTAGAATTTCTGATCACAAATCCAAGCATCTTATAAGCCTTGTTAACAATACTTGTAAAATGATAATTAAATTTCAAACTGGCTTGTGAACCATAGATCTGTACATTTAGTTAAGTTAGTAAGTTTTAAACGGTAAGTTTTAAGAAACTTAAAAAAAGCCTAACAAGCCGACACATAAATGTAGAGATAAAATTACTGTACACTTGAAACATCACAAAGCGTGTTTTATGAAAAAAACTATTATTTATAGAATTTATTTTGCTGTTTGGTTATTAATCCCTATCAAAAGATATAAGTCCAAATAAACCTAATACGGTATTAGGTTTATTTGGATCAAAAAAAAACGGCGTCTAGTTGGCTTAGAAATAAACATCGATGACATTCCCCATATAATTTTATATACAAAATGACAGCGATCTTCATTTCATAGCCAGCGCTGACGCCGTTTTTTTTTGATCATACGATAATATAATAAACTTACTTTAATACACTGTTTATTTCTCCACAAACAAAGATAATAAAACTAGAAATATCGGCAAGGACGAAACAGGGAAATGTAACTAAAACGTATCGCTTTTGGCTTTGTTTCAGAAAAAGATCCTTATCCGGTTGACGCGTTGCCAACTTGCACCCACGCCCACTACGTATGTCAGCAGGAGCCCAAATGCATAAAGCTCTACGAGGACTTTAAGGCCCACTGCAAAGTTAGAGATAACAAATGCCGGATGGAGGATAGGTATGTCAATTTTATTATCTTTAATTCTCACTGGTTTAATTTTTTTCTGATTATATTTTTTATATTTTATTCTTTAATATTACTATTTTATTTTTTTTATATAATATTTATTTATTGTGCTTTTAATTTAATCATAACTTGATCAGTTTTTTACTATCTGGCAGGCGGGACGTTGAAAAACGCGGGGGCCATAGTATTTAAGAAGTTTTTTTAATTATAATTGGCCATTCCTACTGTTGGTTTTGATATATTTAATTTTTTATTACATTACATTTTTTACACATTTTTATTTTATATATGCTCTATTTCCTTACCCTATTATTTTCTCTTTCAGGTCTTATATTAGAATTGTTATTAAATTTTCAACTATATTATACAGGGTGGTCGGAACTGTATTCCGGAAACTTCGGCAGCATGTTCTGTAGATAAAAATAAGTAATAAAGTTCGTATAAATGTATGTCCTAAAATGCTTAGTTTCGGAGATACAGGGTGTAGAAGTTTAATTTTTATTTCGATTTTTCCAAATAATTTCTGAAGTAACGTCAATATTTGGATGAAAATTGGTGTCTGGGAGTTTTTTGACATGAGAATTTTGATTTTGGTGTAAATATCACTCCTACTTGTAGAGGGCGCCACCTACATATTTTTTAACTTGTTTGAAGAGTAATAACTTTTTTTCCGTACCTGTAAAAAACAACTCAGTAAAAAAAATAATTTAGTAATGGTTCTCGAGATATTTGGAATCGAAATTATCAATATCTGTCATATATATACTCCAGGGTTGTCGCAACTAACGTCGCATCCCCACGCCTAACCGCCACCTGTTACGATCAAGAACATCTTCCTCTTCCAAGTTACGGTCCTCCATTGCCCTTCTGATGGCCTCATTCCAAGATCTTCTAGGCCGTCCTTTTTTCCTTTTTCCAGGAGGTGACCAGCTGTAGATACGGTAGGGCCATCTTTGATGTTCCATGCGTAGCAAGTGTCCAAACCACTTAAGGCCCCTCTGTTCGACTCTATCCACTATTGTCTGTGTGGCATCCATTTTGGCTCTGATTTCCACGTTCCTAACTCTGTCCAGTTTAGATACTTCCGCACTGCGTCTCAAATAGTCCATTTCGAGTGCATTCAAAGCTCGCTTTTGTTCAGCTTTTAAGGTCCAAACTTCACACCCATAAGTTACTACCGACTCCACTAGGGCTCTTCCAATATGTACTTTTGTGTTTGGTCTTATGTTTTTGTCCCACCAGATGCACTCAATATCTGTCATCATTGACATAAATTAAACATTTTGACTAAATAGTTATTACTGAAATCATAAATTTGAAATGTTTTTGTACCAAAAGTTTAACAGAAACTGTTTTATCATTATTCTTTTCGAAGAAAAAAAATATGATTAATTTAAAAAACAAAAAGTTCCCCAATTTCTAATCATTTCAATCAAATAACTATCTACTGAACATATGTTTATTTTTTGTCATTAATGACATTTATTGACTATTTCTATTCTAAATATCTTCAGAACGGTTGTTGGTATATGATGAGCCTTTACAGAATGATAAGTCTTTACAGAAAATTTATTAGTTAGTTACTTATAGTGAGTTACTGATATGATGAGCCTTTACAGAAAATTTATAGACACTTTTTTTTATCTAAATTCTTGCTCTCTTTTTAGGGAACTGTGTTTCGAAGCATGGTCAAGCTTGAGGCGATCTCCGATGTTCGGTTGCATATGTCCAAACAATCACATGAAGAAACGATGCGACAGGATGTTCAGCATGGTCAATCACAATCCCTGCATCGGTAAGTAACACTAGTTTTTGTTAGCTTGGAGGTGTCTCCTATGCTTAGCCAAACAATTTTCCATTAGAACAAGATTCTCTAAATAAATTCTTAAGTTTCTTGTCTATTCAACGTGTAGCGTTGTAAATCTGTTTCAGTGCTGATTAAGTTGCGATACTGTCTAAATTTATACAGGGTATTTCAAAATTGGCTCTCGGAAATGGTAAAAGATACAGAGTGGCTTAGTTGCCTGTTACTTAGCCCAATGATAATCCGTTTAGTAATTGCACTTTGCTTTGTCATATCCCAAAATATGACAGCAAAATTGAAATTTACGCTTTACGTTTTTATTATTCTACTAGAGTTTATTTTGACAGTTAGAAAAAACCTACAAGTACATTCTGAAAGAAATTTTTTTAGCTTTATCATTTCGTGACTTCAAAAAATAATTTAAGGCATTTCCTTTTTCTAGAATCATCATCAACTTTGTTTTTTATATAAAATAAAGTATAAAATATTTAAAGTTTACTTCAGACAAATTATCTGATATAAAATATAACATTAAACAAACTTTTTATTGAATTAAAAAGTTTCTGTTTTTGATATAAGCGAAATAATTCGCAGCTTTATCTTTCATAATCTTTTGTTCAGTTCTTCTCATTTATTAACTTTGGATGTCTGGCATAGGATAATTGAGATAAATTGGTATTTTGTAAGAGACGCATCAAATATTTACGGGGTTTATAAGAGATTTAATATATTTTAAATGAAATACCGTTAAAATGAGTGTAATTTTTTGTTAATAAAAAATAATATCTGTATTTTTGTGCTTAGTTTATTTCTTCGAACTACTGGAAATATAACTACTGTTAATAATTGTGTGTGCACTAAGTCCACATATTTGAAGTGAACTTACTATAGTCTGTCCAACGACAAGATCCTTGACAGTGATAGCTTTCTGTCATTTTAATTTCAAAGTAGTTTATTTTATTTTACAAAGAAATAAGTTGGTACAACTGGAACGCATAGCAGGAAATTAATATATTTAAAATTTGACTGATAATAGATTACTTCAAAATAAGACTGAAAAAATGTAATCGAGTTATTTTATTAAAAAAAACGGTACGTGTTAATACAAAACAAACAAGAACAAAACACCACATACTAAAAAAAATATAAAAAAGAACTATTTCTTACTTTCAAGCTTCAAGAAACTTCCCGCATTTGAAATAAGGTTTGAAACTTCTTACTAACATCTATCAAATTGAAGTATTTGAAAGACATGCTTGAAGAAATGTAGTTTGAAATGTTGAAAAAGTAATAAATTCACAAAATTATTAAATACTTTAATTCACTTTTACAAACATTTAGCACGGTTAGAACCGGAGAAAGTATGCACCCGTTCTATCAAGGACCTGCACAAGTATATAGGTGCAAGGCACAGTGATAGGGAGGATGGGTGCAGATATAGAATAGGAACAGATACAGTAGGCCTTATAAGGTGCAGTAATTCCCTTAATATTGAGAAAAAAAAACATAAGGTTGACAGTAATAACAGCCATTTATTTTGAAAGAAATTCGAAACTAAGTTAATTAGAATTTATATTCAGTTTGCGTAAACTTTCGCGTCGGAAATATTCGAAAAAGTTCTAATGGAATAACGGAAAACATCCATAGAAAAAGAGGAGCTTAATGAAGTTCAATGGATCGAAGGTCGATAGCCATTAAAGCGGAGAGACCGAATTGCGTAATGAAATAATGACTTTTGGGACGAGTTCGCGAAGTTGCAAGTAATTTACAGCTTAAAATCGCGTCATTTCTTTATTGTCCGGTATTTTTAAAACGTTAAAAGCCGTAAAAAGTAATAGTATTATTTTTTACAATATAAAAATGCCATCTTAAGTGCTAGCCATAAAAGTATAGCACTTTTACAGCTAAGTACAAAACTACAAAAATATATGATTAACCATTGACATTGTAGATTGTATGGGAGGGTGGAAATTAATCACTGCAGTCTTATAGATATATTGTGTCTCATTTCTTGAGTTATACCTCATCGTACAGTTTTGGGGCTTTGACAGAAGCCAGTCTCTAAAACGGTTTTACAGAGATATTAGCGATCAACAGTGCTTTCCATAAAATCAATAAAATGACAAATATACGAAATAATATGCATGTACTGATTTCTTTCGAAAATCGACCACTATGAAACTATAAACTCTTCCTGAACACAAACGGTACATTGTGAGACAGAAAATTGTAGAGAGAAACAAGCCCTATAACATAGGATACAACATTTTAATGAACAGTGCTTTCCATAAAATCAATAAAATGAAAAATCGACGAAATAATATGCATGTACTGATTTCGTTTGAAAATCAACAACTATGAAACTATGAACTTTTCCTGGATACAAACGGTACACTGTGAGACAGGAAATTGTAGAGAGAAACTTAATGAAGTTCAATGGAAATTGAACTTTATTAAGTTTCTCTTCATCTATAACATAGGATACAACATTTTAATGAACAGTGCTTTCCATAAAATCAATAAAAGGAAAAATATACGAAATAATATGCATGTAAGATTTCTTTCGAAAATCGATAACTATGAAACTATGAATTCTTCCTAGACACAAACGGTACATTCTGAGACAGAAAATTGTAGTGACAAACAAGCCCTATAACATAGGATACAACATTTTAATGAACAGTGCTTTCCATAAAATCAATAAAATGGAAAATATACGAAATAATATGCATGTACTGATTTCTTTCGAAAATCGACAACTATGAAACTATGAACTCTTCCTGGACACAAACGGTACATTCTGAGACAGAAAATTGTAGAGAGAAACAAGCCCTATAACATAGGATACAACATTTTAATGAACAGTGCTTTCCATATAATCAATAAAATGCATCTCCGATATCAGTCATACCAAGGTTTGCGGCACGAATGCTTGTCGTATCGGTGCACTCAGTGATGAGGTGTTCTGGTGTTTCTTAGCTCCAGTTCACTGAGGCATTCATTGAGGAGGCAGTGTCCTGTTAACCAAACCCCGTGACAATTCTTACTTAAAACAATAAAAATCTTATATTGTTCGCGGAGATAAGTCCTGGAAAATTTTTTCGAGTATCTTAAACCGTTGTAGAAAATTCCCATTCTAAATAAATTACTAACTACTAGTTTTATTAAGGACAGGTGGTTGAAACTCGGTTCAGGATGAGGTCGGATAAATCAAGTTCAAAATTTTGATAAGTGGTCAATGACTTCTTATGGTAAAGAAAATAAAGTCCTCCTACTCTGGGTGCCTGCGCACAAAGGGATAGAAGTCAATGAAAAAGCAAACGGTCTAGTTGGGAAAAGAGCGAACACTCCACTAACTGGACCAGAACCGTTCTGTTTTCCAAACGGGAACCAACTGAAATCGGAATTGAAGAATCTGGAAGACTCCATCCGTAACTTGGAATGTGTGTCCTTCAACGGTCTAAGATACTTGAAAAAGTTCTTCAGATCTTACGACCGAGAAAAATAAAGGTTTTCCTTGATTTAAGTAAAAACAATCTTCGGATTGTCACGGGGTTTCTAAAAGGACACTGTCTCCTCAACGAATACCTCAGTAGGCGGAAGCTGAGAAACAACGGCAAATGCAGATTCTGTGGGGAAAATGGGGAAACGAGGATGGAGAGCTGGCCTCTGTGGATCCGTCTCAGATACTGGCTTTTGTTAAAGCCCTGAGACTGTATGATGAGTTATAACTCGTTATAAGTCAAGAAAGGGGAACACACAATTATCGCTTTTTTTTTCGAGACTTAAACTGGGCTTTAATCATATCACGATCTTATACTACGAGAAAACATATCTAAATACAACTCTCCAGTTCACAGTTTTTCCCATTTCACATCAACGCTAGTTTAATAATAATTATACCTTTATTCATAGCTATATGGAGATACATTATGAAAGGACGAAAGTGCAGTCTTGTTAGTAAATGTAACCAGACTGTTTTTACATCCAAAAAAGAAAAAAATATATTTACATATACATACACACATTTTATAAATAAAAATCTATACTAAAATAATTATTAAATTATTATCTACCATTGCGAAAATCTGATAAACAAAAATTATATTTTTTTCGACATTAATGTAATAACATTGCTTAATAGTTCTAATAGTATAATTATTATACCTAATGCAATAACATAATTTGCTATCAATCCTGCTCATACATAATTAAACAATTTAAATTTAATGCATAATAAGGGCTAGTTTATCTGTGAGAGATGTCCTTTTAATAATTTTCTGAATACATATTATAGTGGAGTTGCAGATGTTTTCGTACGAGGTAATGAGTTAAATATCTTGACTCTATTATATGAGAAGGAACGCTTGAAAATTGTTAATCTATAGGTAGGAAAACTGGGATAACCTTTAAATCTTAAATTTAGGTTGTAAACATCTTATCTACATTCTTTTCATATCAAGCCATCCTACTTCTTTTAGCTTATACGATACTGATTGTTATCTTTTAACTCCGTAAGTAAAACGTAAACAATATTTTTGGATTTTTTGTATTGGTCTCGAATCAAAAGCGGTATGGCAAGGTCCATAAAGTACATTACAATAATTAAATTTTGGTAAAACGAGATTATTACACTCTTTTAACAGGCACTTTACTCTATATGTGTACAACCTGGCCCGAGGGGTGTCTCACTATTGGAATTACCTGTACATTTTCTTGGCAGTTGCTGGCAGTCATTGGCAGTCTTATGGCAGTCGCCTATAATAATTACATTGCAGTCATAGGCAGTCTTCTTCATAGTCACTGGCAGTCGCTTAGCAGTGAAGGATATTTCGGCAGTACGTGTACATTTTTTACCCGAGTGAGACAACCCTCGACCTGGCCTAAGTAACACAGGTGGTAAATTTAGTAAGAAACGGTAGATCATGTCGTCAAAAATTATGAATAAGATTACATCAGAATTTTTGTTTCCTACGTTGTTTATGATTTTTTTTGTTTCGTTTTGTACGCCGAGATGACAACCGTTTGTGCTACAAACTTTGATACGACTTATATCGGAGATAGAAAATTAACTTCTGTAAAACCGTCTCAGATACTAGCTTTTTTATACATGTTTACTATGTTATACGGTTTCATTTATACATGTAAACACATATCGTCTTTAGGGAGCGAAGTCATACATCAAAAGAAATGATTACATAATTCAAATATTTTTTGATAAGAAAAGTAACAATAGAGCAGAATGACCCATAGAGCCTTCCACACGCAACCTTTATTGTTAATAGAAAGCGATAAAAATTACAACCTGCCGCCGAAACTGACAGCTACCTGGCCCTGTGTATGTTCCGATCTGGTAAATTCTAGATACGATCTCCAATTTATTTTACTCTCCGTTTTAGGGCGCATAGAGAAATTTATGTATCTGGAATTTCAACTCGTTCTGTGTTCAAAGATTTATCGATAATTTCCGATAAGGATTCTCTCGTATTTTGCTCTTTATATAGGCCAACAATGCATGAAGAATATTGGATCCCAAATAGATATCTCTATTTGTTGTAAAAATAAAATTGATTCAATAGATTCTATAAAAAATGTGTATATTTCTATGGCGGATTCATCTCTCTAAAAAAGAAATAACTATTTTATTTTGTAGATTTTCTTACGGTGACGAAATACCCATAGGACTTTTTTAGAGAAATAGATCCTATCAAAAACATAATATACCATGCTGGCATGCGAAACCTTGGATCGGTGTTTACATGTATAGGAGTGAGTCGTTATGGCAATCTAGTAAGTCGGAGAGAGCAAAAATACGAAGTATTTATTACATAACCACTTATTTTGACGCAGGATTCCATGAGCTTCGAAAAATACTTGCCTTCTCTCTTTATTCAGTACATCTTATTTTACTAAGCGTGTTGACTGTACTCGTCGTACACACGAAAATCGGTACCCAAGACCAGAAATGGCGACCCTTAGTATACAAAAATTCTAAGTCTTGTAATGCAGTTCTGTTGTGAGAATCTCATGTAAAACCAAGTCAGTTATTTTAGTTAGTACCTATGGAAGCTCCTATACAACAACTTTATTATAAATTGTTATCTATATAATTACGTATAAACATTTATAGAGCATATGATCGGTATCATAATCAGGGATCTTTTTTTCTATAATAAATTATAATGACTTGCCAATCGCATGGCAACATATAGGGTGTTCCGATATTCCGTAGACATTACGTAGAACTACTACGTATTTTTGGAATTAAAATAAGTTTATTGGACACAATTTACCACTACATAAAATGCTTCGTTTGTCCGCCAGAGGGCATCAAACCTTAAAAGAGTAAAGACCGACATTTTTTCAGATATTTTAACAACCGTTATTCCGAGTTGAATGAGATTTTGGGTGTCTATGTTTTGCTAAGTGCTCTAACATTTGACTTTTACCAACGGGAGGGGTGAAAACTACCCCCACCCCTACCTAAATTTCAGTATAAAGATTTTCCAACTCCACCGACGACCGATTTTCTTTTCGTGAAATGGTCGAGAGAGAAAAAATGTAGTAAATACTAGAGATAGTATTTACTACATTTTTTCTCCCTCTGTATTAGAATTTTACTGTCTGTCTGTCTGAGAATATATTAATGAGCTTTCCTGAGCAAGTTCTTCTATTGTTTTTCCCGTGCATTGTAGAACGGCGAAGATTTATACCTGGAATTCGGTTGGGTATTTACCCAAGGAAAGGATAAGCTTGCACTCGGCCTTTCCCAAAATACTCCAGCTCCTGTTTTGTCAGGAGTCTTTGATTCGTCTATATACCAGGTTAATCCATTCTGAAGATATGTTGTGTCTGTCAACACATTCCTCCATTGTCCAATTGCAACAAATATTGTATAAAATGCGTTCTTGGGCATTATTATTGACTTAAAAATACTAATAATAGATTGGGAGTGTACGATAAATGAGAGAGAATATTTTCTGGACATAAAAAATCACATTTACAATAGAATCACCCTTCTATATAAGTTCGCAAAAAAGATCGATAAATGTGTGGAGGTTAGGATCGATAGAGGAAATGTATAATGCCAGAAAATGATATGGATATTTTATAAAAATAACTCGCTTCGATTTTTTTTGTTTTTAGCCTCGAGGCATTAATGATTTATAAATTCGTATTTATAGAAACTAACTGTGATTGTGTGAATCTTTATAATATTTCTTCGGTTATTTTGGAGTCCATTGATTGACACTTGAGAATAGAAAATTTACATTAAATAATTAACGATTAAAATTATATACATCAGGAACTTTGGAACATCAGGAAGTAACAAACGAAGATTGAGGAATATATAAGTTTATATAAAGTCTATATAAAGGTTTATATAAAGTCTATATCCCGTGCTACAGTTGCAGCCAAACTGTGCGGCAGCGTAACCGTCACAGTTTAACCCTTTTACGCAGCTAACACTCATCAAAGATGGAACATTCGAGTGGGACAAAATCATCGTCTGGAGGTAAAATACCCCCTCGATCGGATCTCCGGGAGGGGGTAGCCTACTCCAGCCTGCTCCAGCGTATCATCGGAGAATTAAGCAGCGTCAATGTTTCACGTTTGCGGCGTGGAACATCCGCACTCTCCTGGACAGGACAAACTCTAATCGACCAGAAAGAAGATCTGCTCTGGTCTCACAGGAACTCCACCGGCTAAGTATAGATGTTGCCGCTCTTAGCGAAACTCGCTTTGTAGATGAAGGTAGTCTCACTGAGGAGTATTACACCTTCTTTTGGAAGGGCCACCCTGCCACACATGGCGTAGGCATTGCTGTCAAAAACGAAATCGCCACCAGTTTAACAGAAGTCCCATTGGAGTCTCCGAACGTCTCATGACTCTAAGGTACCCCATATCAGATAAAACCTACGTCAATATCATTAATGCCTACGCTCCCACCCTAGCCGCTAAGGTTGAGGAAAAGGATACATTTTACCAAGATCTACAAAATGTTCTCCAACGAATTCCAAAGCAGGAGCGAATCATCTTGCTAAGTGACTTTAATGCACGTGTCGGCAATGAGCAAGAAATATGGCCAGACGTATTGGGAAAACATGGAATGGGAAACGTAAATATCAATGGTGAACGCTTGCTAACAACATGCACAGAGTACAACCTTTGCATCACCAATACACGGTTCAAGCTGAAAGACAAGTTTAAAGGTACCTGGAAACATCCCAGATCAGGCCACTGGCATCAATTGGACCGATGACGTGTTCGAAGGAAGCATCTGAAAGATGTCAGACTTACAAAAGCCAGAATAGATGCCGAATGTGGTACTGACCACCGACTTGTAGTTTCGAAAATGAAACTTCAATTAAAACCCAAACATCCACACTGCAAAAAGCAAAACAATATGACCAGATTAAACGTACGGAGTCTAACGAACAACGACACCGCCAACGCCCTCCGGGAAGCCATCAGAGACTTCCACCGATAACCTCAATCTCCGAAGCTGAACAAGGCTGGACACAATTGAGGGATGCGATTTATAATACCAGCGAAGAAATACTGGGAAAATCCAACACAAAGAAACAACCAGACTGGTTTAACGAAAATCAACCACATATACAGGCTTTGTTGGAAGAAAAGCATAGAGCACATCAAGCAGTCACTGCAAATCTACACAATCCAAGGCTGGTGGACAACTTTAAAGCAGCCAACAACACCTGCGCCAACTAAAGAAGAAACCTGCGCCAACTAAAGGATAACTGGTGGTCACAAAAAGCAAATCAGATTCAAGAATACGCCGCGCATCACGACTATCGTAAATTCTTCGAGGCTGTAAAAGAAGTATACGGCCCAACTAAGAACGTAAGCTGCCCAATCAAGGCACAAAACGGTGAACTTCTAAAAGAGGAAGAGCAAATCAGAAATCGATGGAAAGAGCATTACAGCCATATCTTAACCAAGACAATACCCCAATATGGAAGCACAAAACACAATACCTCAGTATAACAGCATTGATGTATTCACAATAAGGGAACAGGAAATAAGGGCCTCCATAAAACAACTTAAAAACAACAAATCGGCTGGCTGTGACGCGATTCCAGCGGAAATCTATAAATGTGCAAGCAAAGAACTTATTGGTCATCTTAAGGCTCTCTTCGATATCATATGGGAAAGCGGAGAGGTACCTCAGGACTTTCGCAACGCGAATATAGTAAATATATTTAAGAACAAAGGAAGTGCATCAGATTGCGGAAACTACCGAGGAATTTCACTACTTGTTATCGGAGGTAAAGTTCTCGCAAAAATTATGTCAAACCGCCTGCACCCACATATAGAAAAAATCCTCCCAGAAACGCAAATGGGCTTTCGCACCAACCGCGGTACCGTTGATTCCATATTTTCCGTCCGCCAACTACAGGAACTACTTATGTTGCATTCATCGACCTAACGAAAGCCTTCGACTCTGTAAACAGAGATGCACTTTGGGCAATTATGCAAAAGTTCGAAGTGCCCAACAAATTTCTTAGTGTGTGTAAAAGCCTCCATAACAACAACAAGTTGAGAGTGTCACATCATGGATCACTGAGCGATCCCTTCCTGACAAATACAGGAGTTAGGCAGGGATGTGTTCTAGCTCCTCTCCTATTCAACATATTCATGGCAGCGCTCTCTATTACAGCAAACTGCAGGAGAGAGGAATGGGTATTAGATACAGGTATGACGGCGGTCTGTTCAAAATAAAAGACTCAGGGTAAAAACACGTATAAAATTCATCACAGAACTCCAATACGCTGATGACTGCGCTCTAGTTGCAAATACGTTACAGCAATTACAGGAAATGCTGAACACATATACCTGGGCATACGGGACTTTGGGCCTTAAACTGAACATCGATAAAACAAAAATCATGTGCTCTCCCCTGGAAAATCATAACAGCGCTATAAAAATCGGAGAAGAACTATTGGAATATGTATCGGAATTTAATTACCTCGGCATTTTGATTTCGGAAAAGGCAAATATCGACTCTGAAATTCAGCACAGAATCAGCAGCGCCTCAAGAGCATTCTGGAAATTAAAAGACAGGGTTTTCTACAATCATGACTTGAGCACAAAAACGAAACTTGCAGTTTATCGAGCAGTAATAATCCCCACCATGTTATATGGAAGCGAAACCTGGGTGCCGTACCGCCGGCACACGAGCGCATTAAACAAGTTGCAACAGAGACACCTTAGACAACTTTTAAGAATCAAATGGTACTACCATGTCTCAAACGTATCAATCCTTAAAAAAGCAAGCTGCGAGAGCGCTGAAGTCATGATTACTAAATCTCGTTTAAGATGGGCTGGCCACGTATGCAGGATGCAAGAAAACCGCCTACCGAAATCTCTTCTTTACGGTGAACATGTAGAGGGTAAGAGGAAACCAGGTGGACAACTTAAAAGATACAAGGATGTTGTTCATGAAAACTTAAAGGGGATAAGTATGCAGCATCAGTGGGAGGAAGCAGCGCACAATGAGAGGCAACAAAGTAATGAGATTTTTGAATGTCCGGAGTGCCGAAGAGAGATAATATCACGTATCGGGCTTTTCAGTCACAGAAAAGTTCATGACAGGAAACGCCTTGCGTAACCATCTTTTGATTCGTGTCAAATACTCGTCAGCGAGTAATGGCAGTAGTAGTAGTAGTGGTATATAAAGGTACAATTTCATTTTCAAATTTATAAAAATATATCGAACTGCTTACTAGTAATTTCAAATGTTTCCTTTCTTCTATTACGAGCAGGTAACGAGTAAATTTTTTTAATATACTTATTCACTAAGTCCATTTATTTCTCATCTTATTTTGATTAATTTCACATTATTATAGAAAACGAACTCAAATATCGTCAAAAAATTGATAATTATATTTTATTTTTATTTTGTTTTGACGTTAGTGATAACAGCCCATTAATATTCCTATTTCTTAAATTTATTACTAACCAAACAAGCAAAATCAGAATGGCCGACTATTTTAACCATTGCTGATCGCTTCATAAACTATTAAATTTCATCAAAAATCCCAATGTAATTATCATGCTTTACGCAAAGGAAAAAAATCACCTTAATTTTGTAATCCCTAAGGTAGATTTTCTAAAGCACACGCAATCTAGTAATAACACATGTAGCATATTATTTTAAATATTTAACTTAGTTTTATATAGAGAAAAAAATCCCTTATCGATTTTACAATTTTAGTAACGACAGCACATACAAAGTAGAGCGGTTTTATAAAGAGGGATTTTTATAATAAGTCTTGGTTAGAGTTGGGCTCTAACCGTGATGTTTAATTTGCTGTCAAAATAACATGTGAATGTGAATTTTATCATTAATAATGTTAACTTTCGCGTTTAGGTTATGCCGTTGTCACGAAGTCGTTGATTTCGCTGCTAACTTGCCTGTAATTTGTTTTATTTACTGCTACTTATATACCCTAGTTGCGATTTCACTGTCGTACTTTCTTATATCGACTAGAGTATGTATTCTCATTGATACTGCAATAAGATTAAAAGAGTTGGGTGTCGACTTTAATTGTCGACCTCGACATGTCAAGAATACGTCGCCTATGAAGTATATGTCGACAGTGTCGAGAATATCAAGAATGTAACGGGCGGCGGTTTATATTAAGGTTAGGTTTGTTATTAGAACAGGAGTGATTAATTCCCTCCCTGATTGATAAATTATTACTCATTTCTCAGGATATTTTGTTTATTTGGTTTGACGTAGGCTATCCTGTAAACTTCACAAGCGATAGTTATTTGTTCAATTAATTTCAGTACAATTGACTATATTAGACTATAGACAGTAGTTTTATTTAATATTTTGCATTTTAAAAATATTTTGCTTTTATTTCACTGTTAAATTTATTATAGGTAGTGATTCCTTGCCCATCTCTAGTCTCGGTACTAACGATTAATAAGGTATTTATGTATATTTACTATAGCCACTCAATATGCTTCAATATATCACGCAAACCAGCAATATACATAAAATTTTATAAAAACAATAAAGTCGAGTAAAAAGCCGCCTATTGAATTTGAAATATTTTCAAATATTTTACAATGTTTGAAAATTAAAATGTATTATTAAAAATGCGTCCTTTAATAATTTATTTTGAGAAATAAAAATAATGTTTGAGTTATTTAAAATAATTTAAGGATTACAATACATGGCAAAAATGAATTTTGTTTAAATGATATGGTAAAAATTATTTATTAAAAATAATAGGTGAAGTAAAGTGGGAGTTTAACTTTATCATTCTTGTGGTAGGGATGACTGATTGACCGATGATCTGGAATTATTGAGACTAATCGATTTGACAGTTGTTGTCATTTGTTCTTTTTATTTTTATTTAAATTTTGATTCATGTATTTTTTAATATCTTTCTTGATTTGAATATAATATTTTAATGTTGAATGTTGAATTTAATTTCTATAATATTTGGTATGTCACTGATTTGCAGTGGATTACAAATTTTACAAATTAAAACATTATTACAAAAATAAGCTATAAGAGTGCGTGACACGAGCTGTCAATTGCCGAAAATGACAGAGTGCCAAACCTAATTTATTTAAAAATGAATTTTCTCTATAATTTTCATAAAATAGAAAACAAATTTCGTGCAGTATAGGTATATAATAAAATTATATAAGGATTCTTGCCACTTAACTGCTGATATAGAAATTAACGCCTCGGTGGTACGAAAGTACTACCATTGCACGCAGGCCGCTATCTCCCGTTCGGAACTTAATATCTAACCAATACTTTCCGACAAGTCGGAATTAACTATCTCTGCGCTGTGGTTGTCATTTTGTGGATCTGCACAAGCTCACCTGATGATAAAGTAGGGCTCCGAAACCGGTAGTGAGAGCAGGTTAATCCACATTATGACAAACACAGCGTAGAATTAAATTTCTATATCAGCAGTTAAGTGGCAAGAATTCTTATATAATTTTATTATAATTTTTATATGAATTTTTCGGATATTTTAATATTTATTCTGCTATTCGGGGCGGAGACAAATCCAACAAATCAGAGGTCATTGAAATCGATCTATTTGCTTTTGAGTTATAAATAATGTGACTAACTTAGGCTAAGACTGTTTTATTTATTTAGATTTTTACATAATATAACAAAGTATGATTCTCCGATTCTAATTTTAAATATATCACACTCTTAATATACACTGTATCAGAATTCTTTTTGTATAATTTTGCTCTTATTTTATAGCGTTTAAAAATATAACTGGTAACTATAATTGAGTTGCAAAACCCGCCTTATCCATTTAAAAAAAAATCCTAATATAACATATATTAATAGTGGACCCTAAAATCTACATAAACATCGTCCCAAACTGCAGCAAAAGTCGCATATTCCTATATAAAATTTACTACAAATTACGTTACAACAGCAAAATCCGTCTTATCAACTTATATTTACTTTTTATTGTCATTATTGTTGCAAATCCCGCATTTTTCCATAGACCTTTTTACACAACTATCATACTACTACTTATGTCTTACCCATTTCAAATCCATACCTAATTTGAATAAAATAGCATATTATCTAATAAATCAGTTTAGGATGCAATTATCTTGCTCTAGCAAAACCTTTAATATGCATCATACAGCAAAAAAAACCTCCGTATCCGAAATATTTTTGTGTTTTCTCTTTAAAATTTCAATATTAATTTTTATTTCTAAAAAAACGAGATACAAAACAATGATTCAACTCAATGGACACGTTTATTGTAAAATAACGCTTCAAAAATTTGCTAAAACAGTTTTTGGATATTACCTCGATCAACGTTATTCTAACATACAAAACACTAAAGGAACCATTAAAGAACGTATTGAAAAAAAGAAAAAGCCTTTTTGTATACGTCTGTATTGTCTATAGGCTTCGTGCAGTCTCCGCTAGTGCCTGCCACTATCGGAGAATATCGTAAAAAAACTAGTATATATGTCACTGTAAATGTCCGAAATGCGGTTAAACCTAGATTTTACCGCATTTCGAGTTGGTTAGCGTGATTATTTGGAGGGTGTTAATTCAAACCTTAGGTTTAGCGCGCTTATCCTAGGTTTTACCGCGCTTATCCTAGGTTTTACCGCATGTCGGACATTTACAGTAACATATACAAATATACGCGTTTAAATAGCGAGTATACGAAAAAATTATTATATTATTATTTTAAAAGTGTTAGGAAGTATAAATTTGTGAAAATTCTAAAAGTAAAAATAAAATAGTAAATATTTTGATATCTTCAGAAGGTCTAACTTGTTTGATAATTAATTCCAGCTAAAAACTTTTTAGATGAGTTCAATTAGGGTAGCGAGCATAGTTTTAATCACCGGTTTTGCTAGTGGGGTCATAATTGGGGCTATTTCGGCTATAACAACTTTTTTAAAGGTACATAATTATAATTTTAGAAGATGTTCTTAAAACATTTAATCACCAGTTGATTAAAAAAGTATACCATTAATATTGCAAATTATATTTTATCCTTTCATAGCATATTAATGCCGATTTAATTTTTTGATTGTGTAACGAGCACTTTGTTTACTCACTTCTTTCGTCGAACTGCTTGAATCCGTGCTTGTAAAGTTTTGCTTTTGATCAAATCGGTGTGAGACACTATAAAGCTATAAAATGTTGTTTCGGGGGAGTTGAATATCCGGGAAAGTTGAGTTATTGAATGTTATTGCACCCAACAACGTCCTAATTACGCTTTCCTTTACGCGTTAACATTTTTTGTCAATTTTATTAACATTTGAAATTGTCACAACACAACAGGACACCTAGTTTGAATTCTTTTTCACTTATTTTTTACTACCCGAAACAGCGCTACATCGTACAAACTTCGTACCTGAGCGTTTTATAGTCTCAATAACTGTACTAACAAACTAAAATACTTAAATATTATGACAAAGCCAGGATTTCAATATTATTTTAATGCGATCAACATGAACGGTAATCGGGATGTCGCGTCGGCTTGAAATACATGCTGATAATTTCTGATTTCTGCCGTTCAAGCGCTGCGGTCGGAATTTGTTGAAATCAACTGAAATGCACCAAGCCTATAAACTCCAGTAACGGTGTATTAACTTAATATTTTTTATTTATTTAGATAAAATCAACCAATTATTTAAAACTCTCTTTTAATTTGACCATCAATTAAATTATATTCATTTTGGAATTACCTTATCACAACAAAACGCTGGATTTTGAGCTGTATACTCCTTAAATAAGTTGGCATACCGTTGTTAAAATCGTAAATCTTAAAAGTTAAGCTTGCTCGGCTTGTCGTGATTGCGTGAGCTACATAATAATATTTTGAGAACCATTTAATTTTATGAAATACGGTTTAAAGCCACTAAGAGTCATGATTTTATTAAAAAATAAAATTCAAGTTAAATTGCTTATGTTAATGTTGTTTTTTTTTCAAACGTCACAAAAGTATTCATTTTTGCAACGCGATTGACAAATTAAAAATACCATTTTAACGCCTAGGCATAAACGTAAAATACTTTAACGCCTAAGACAAAAGTTTAAAAATATATTATGTGCAAGTGTCAAATTCAACGAGGCTACCCATTTTTGCTCGATATATAATTACTTATATACGGTATTAATTGTTTATATCCCGTTTTAAATGATTTAAAATTTATTTGTGGCTTTTGAAAAAAATAGCATGTTCTATTTGGAGTAAAATTTATTTTTTGTGCTTCGCCTGTATGTCAGCGTACAGCCTCGCCAAAGTATCATTTTTGCTCCTAATAAAAGTTTTAGTAAAACAATACAGGGTTCGACAATAGTGCGTCGGGCATCTATAGCTCCTTGGGAGAATTGTCAGATCAGGGGCTTGGAACACCCTAAAAAAGGAAATACCACTCCTGCAACTCCCAGTGGACGATATGCCAAGAACGTACAACTTTGACAAACATGTCAATGTAGTATTGAGCAATAAGAAGGATTGGAAGAGCGAAACGCTTGCCCAGCAGTTAAAAGATCATACCATAACTTGGTATACTGATGCTTCCAAAACCAATACGGGAACAGGGATCGGAGTGTTTGGGCTGAGAGCTAATTACTCCGAACCAATGGGCACTTACCCTAGTATCCTACAGGCAGAAATCTACGCTATCGAAAGATGCGTACAACTTATCTTAGATAGCAACTATCGGAAACAAGAAACAGCCATCTTGTCTGATAGTCAAGCAGCGTTAAAAGCGATCAACTCAGTATCGATCAATTCGAAATTGGTCAAAGAATGCATAGAGAAGCTGAATAAATTAGGCAAAGAAAACAAAGTCCTCCTACTCTGGGTGCCTGCTCACCAAGGGATAGAAGGCAATGAAAAAGCAAATAATCTAGCTAGGAAAGGAGCTAACACTCCACTAACTGGACCAGAACCGTTCTGCTTTCCAAGTGGTAACCAACTCAAGGCGGAACTCAAGAACTTGGAAGATTCCATCCGCAACCTGGAATGGAAATCTTGCAATGGTCTAAGACACTCGAAGAAGTTTCTGAGGGCTTATGATCAAGAAAAATTACAGATCTTCCTGGGTCTGAGTAAGAACAATCTTCGATTGTCACGGGGTTTTAACAGGACACTGTCTCCTCAATGAACACCTCAGTAGATTGAAACTAAGAAGAAACGGCGAATGCAGATTCTGTGGGGAAGATGGTGAAACACCAGTACACCTCATCACTGAGTGCGCCGAGACGACAACCATTCGTGCCATGAATTTTGGTACGACTGATATTGGAGATGGAGAACTACCCTCTATAAAACCATCCCAGATACTGGCTTTTGTCAAAGCCCTGGGACTGTATGATGAGTTATGATTCAAGAAAGGGGGACACAATGGATCTGTAAGGTCGAAGTGATTAACCCCCCTCCCACTCATTCTAAAAAAAAAATCTATAGCTCCTAGAATAAAAAACTTGGGAATTTTGTTTAAGTGCAAACCTGGTGTATGTACGAGGAAGTATTTCAGGAAAATATTTTCAATTCTACAAGGTGGCTCAAAAAAGTGTGAGTGGATTGGGATGGTTTTTTTAAATGGAACGCCCTGAATATTATTGCATTTTTGGGCTTCCTTTCAGATCACTTTACATAATCTTAAGATTTGAGTACCTAAATATATTTCGACAGTTTCAGAGATATTAATAAATAAATAAAAAAATATATATTTTTCAACCTTCATAAAAAATAATTACAAATACAAAAACTGTCCTTAAATTAAAAGTTATATTAGGTATTTACTTTAGATCTATACTTACTTTGATATACATTTTGTAATCTTAAATCATATAGGGTTTACATTAAAAATATAAGAACCTGTCCTGAAATTAAAACTAGGTACTCTAAATAGTGTTTACTTATTTGGCTATAAATATGGTAATGGTAAATAATACAGGATGTTCAAAATTCTACATCAAACTTACCAAAAATAATTTTTCTTTGTTTTTTTTTAAATGGAACACTCTGTAATTATTTTTTTTATTTGATGAAAAATTAAAAAATTAACATTTTTTGTATTTCATTTAATACCATCCCGATCCACTTACTTTTTTGAGCCACTCTATAGAAGTTAAAATATACTTTTGCTGGACCCTGTATACTTCTGGGTATCTGTATTAACTAAAATGGTATTATTCAATGAACATATTAAGACAAAGTTACATGTTTTGAATATATTTGATGTTAGTAATTTATTCTGACAGTGTAACTAGAAATTTGGAGTAGCTTTGAACACAACCTACCTGGACAAAAGTTTCGGGGTAATTTTATTAAGTTATTTTGAAGCAGAGTTATTTATACAGTCAGTTGCGATTCTTCAATAAAGAGACATGTGTACAAAAAACTAATTTAAATAATAATATCATTCTTTTATTAATTCTATTTATGTCAAAAAAAATTGTCATAGACTTGAAATTAATACACAAAAACTTGGAGAATTTATTATCTAGCCTTAAGGCTTATAAACCTATCTATTACTTTCTAAACAAAACTCTCAATTACCAATATTGTATCAACGAAAAAAAAAACCGGCGTCCAGTTAGCAAATGACGATCGATGACATTCCCCATATAATTTTACTATAAAATGAGAGTGATCTTCATTTCATAGTCATCGCTGGTGCCGTTTTTTTTTTGATCATATTTTTGCCATTTGGTGTTAAAAAGATTGTAATTTATTTTTATGTCGGGTAAAAATGATTTTTAAATGATTTTTGACAAGTTTTATGTCAATTTTTAGTTAATGAAAACTAGAGATTGACCTCGCCAAAATCCCCAGCCATCTTCGACGCCTTTTTTTCGATTATTTCGTATTAAGTACCTGTTATTTTAATTCAAAGGTAGGTAATTTGTATTTTTTTGTCGTAAGATGTCGTCTGTATATACAGGGTGAGTCATAAATAAGTGCAAATATTTTTAGTTTTTTTTTTTAATTTTTATAGTTAAAAAACATAATATCTTCATAATATGACAACACAGGTAGTAAATTAAATTTCAGTGTCAAGAAAGAAAACCCACAAAAGATCTGTGGTTCTCAAAATATAATCAAAAAATCTCACAAAAAGACTCACCCTGTATATTCCTTGACTAATTGGACAGACTTATACAAATGCTTTACAAAAAATAGATCAATGGTTGTGATTAATTTGGAATTATATTTTCTGTTATATAATTTGAAGTATTGTTTATTAAGAATACAATAGGCGTATGTACAATAATGGTATCCAATAATAGATAAATAGACCACAAATAACGGTTGGTTTGAGTTTGCACTAAAGCTCCATTGTCTATTAATTGAACTAATTTTAGATTTGTTTCGCATTAAACGAAATATTTGATAAATGCCGAATAAACCTACACAGTTTTCAAACATTTATTGTTGATAAATACACAGTGTTTTTTTAGGTACAATTATGGTATATAGAGGACTTAATTTTATACTATCTAGTTTTAAAAAATATACAAAAATTTACTTACCATTGGTAATATGCTCTCGTTCTTGGTTATAATTTTATTTTTCTTCTTTTTAAATTATCTCTCTAAGAAGAAACACTTTTTTATTACTGACATTTTGAAAAAAATGCATTCTTCATTAAAAAAATTACTTGTTCTAAAACGGTTAATCCCGTTTATACTTTTCCAAATTTTAATACCGTTTTTGAGAAAATTAAGAAAAACATGAATATTATTTTTTTCTAAAAAAAATCCTAAGGTCTTAAAATCAAAAGGCGTTTCTATGGTAATATCAATTCGATTTAATTCTTTGATAGATGGTTATTATTAATTTTGATCAATGTCATATTCTTTGCTGTTGTTAGGTGTTAGGTTAGTATCATGGTACAAAGAAAACAAGGTATGATCGATAGCGGCTCCAATTTCGTTAAGTTTGCGCATACCACCTGTGACGTCATACGCCATACAAAAAAATATCCATATTGTCCAATTGCCACTAATAAAAAGAGACCTAAAATAGGGAAGAATTAGGACATAACCCCAAAAGTTATGTTTTGACATCGAGCTTGACATTTGAAAAATTATTTTCACATTTTGACACAATCAAATTTCACAGATGACACAATCTGTTTGACAATTTGAAATTGGCGCGCAGAGCTTGCCGACCAATGGTGCCGTTTATCACCTGTGACGTAATGACCAACCTGCGCAATATCATACCTTGTATTCTTTGTACCATGGGTTAGTATCACATTTTCCGACAACTATCAACAACCTTTCCGTAGCATTGAACTAAATAAATGTTGTTAACATTTTAAAACAACAAAAAATATTACATTAATTAAAATTGTACGAATAATTTATCTAAGAATGAAAACAAAGTTATATTACCATAGAAACGCGTTTTGATTTTTAGGACTTCAAAAAACTAAACCATATTTTCAAGTTTTTCTTATTTTTCTCTAAAACGGTAGGGGAATTTGGTAAAATATAAATGGGATTAACCAATTTAGAACAAGCAAAATTTTTTTTATGAAGAATGGATTTTTCTCAAAATGTCAATAATAAAAAAGTTTTTTCTCTTGTAAAGACAATCCGGGGACATACTGTTAATGACTAGTATGACACTGATGAGAGAAGCTCAATAAATTAGGCAAAGAAAATAAAGTCCTCCTACTCTGGGTGCCTGCTCACCAAGGGATAAAAGGCAATGAAAAAGCAAATGATCTAGCTAGAAAAGAAGCGAACACTCCACTAACTGGACCGTTCTGTTTTCCAAACGGGAACCAAATGAAAGCGGAACTGAAGAATCTGGAAGACTCCATCCGTAACTTGTAATGGGTATCCTCCAACGGTCTAAGACACTCGAAAAAGTTCCTACGACCGAAAAAAATCAAAGGTTTTCCTTGATTTAGGTAAAAACAATCTTCGGATTGTCATGGGGTTTCTAACAGGACACTGTCTCCTCAACAAACACCTCAGTAGACTGAAGCTGAGAAACAACGGCGAATGCAGATTCTGTGGGGAATATGGGGAAACACCAGAACACCTTATCACTGAGTGCGCCGAGACGACGACTATTCGTGCCATGAACTTTGGTACGGCTGATTCGAGGATGGAGAGCTGGCCTCTGTGGAGCCGTCTCAGATACTGGCTTTTGATAAAGCCTTAAGACTGTATGATAAGTCATAACTCGTTATAACTCAAGAAAGGGGAACACACAATAGATCTGTAAGGTCGCGGTGATTAACTCTCCTCCTAAACATTCTACATGCTACATGACACTGATTTGCAGTAGGCATCAGTGATTACAACTTGTGTCTAGCCCTAGCAGGCAACTATTGAGCCCGACCAATCACGTTAGAGTTTTTGACCAACACAAATGAATTAACACACTTCAAATAACCACGCTAACCAACCTGATTGGTCAAGCTTAAAAGTTGACTGCTAGGGCTAGACACCTCTGTGATTACAGAGAAGCTGTTAAGCGTGCGTGACTTGAGGTCACTTGCAAAAGATGGCGAAGTTCCAAACCTAATTTATTTAACTGTATAATGTAATTTTCATTTCAGTTTAATAATTAATTTCCTGTATAATATTTTTTTTGTGAATTTATCCGATATTTTAATAGTTATTCTGCTATTCGGAGTAGAGATGAATCCAATAAATAAGAAATCATTAAAATCGGTCGGGCCGCTATTCAGTTATAGATGGTGTTACTAACGCGACTTTGTTTTATTTATTTAGATTAAAAGATTAATTGTGAATTTTTTTCAGCAGCATTGAGACAGATTTACAATCCAAATTATTGGAGACTTACTTAATATAAAACTTATAAAATGTTTCCTATACTAATTACTATTGTTGTTGCCCTATTCACCTTTGCACACTTATTTACTGTTTGCGGAAAATGTCACACTAATTTTACTTAAAAAACTAACAAAAATACTTCGTATATTATACAGGGTGTATACAGGGTGGCGCCTCTCATACGCCGCGAAAGCTCCAAGGAAAACGGAAGTTTATATCGAAATGAAATTATTAAGCATTTTATAAAAATATATATAATTATACAGGGTGTCCCCCAAAAAAAGTTACACATCAAAGTTGTGTTTTTTTCTAATGGAATATCCTATATATTAATTGATTTTCGGATTTTAGGAAAAAAATAAAAGTGAGTTTTATTAAAGAAGCATATACCTAAAATCTAAGGATTTTGACATATTTCACATTTTGTGAAAATGAAGAGTAACTTTTAAATTTCGATAACAGCTACCTATATTTTAGTTGACCTTGTATAGTCTGATACTTAATTACAGTAACCATTTTTTTTTAATCAAAATTGAAATTTGACCCGAAAAGTTATACAGGGTGAGACAAAATTAATATTGAACATTAGTCACTTTTAAAAGAAAGTTACTCCTTTATTTTAAATGAAACACCCAGTATATTTTCCGGTGTTCAATGAAGAATTTATATATCTTCAAAATATTATTAAGGTTGCCCTCAGACAAAGATTTTCCTAGGTATTTTAATTTTTATGATTTTGCGTCAGTAGATCTTTATTATTTGAAAAAATTTAGGGGGGGGGGTAGGTTTAACAAAAATTAAAGATTGTAGAGTAAAATACTCAACGGTAGTAAAAAGATACGCCTTTAAAACATTTTAATTATTACAGAAATAAAACTAGAGATAAACCTATAATTATGTGAAAATTAGCTAGATGAAATCAAATGCTCAAAATGCTTCCTTTCTTGTTAACTGTATAAAATGATTTTCTTTTCAAAAGGATCTTTTCATTTTATAAGGCATATGTGGAGTTCTACCTCGAAAAGCAGCTACAATATTTTCTCTCATGTTGTCGCAATAGTCGAGTTTTGTAAACACTGTCTTTAGCACATCCCCATAAAAAAAACAGACTAGATAAAGTCAGGAGCATTTAAGTATTCTATTAATTGAATTATTAAGTATTCAAACTAATAGAATCATATCAATTCTCTCTGATGTATAATAAGTTTGCATTTTCGGCAAATATCTGAGACTTTTTTTTTAACTTACACAAAATGACAACCAAACCAAACCAAACTAGTTATTAAAGTTGGACTAATTAGACAGCTATGTTGACGACAAACGTCAGACATATCACACCCGCCTAGATTTTATCAAATAATAAAGATCTACTCAGATCAAATCATGTAAATGAAAATATTTAGGAAAGTCTTTGTTTGAGGTGTAGGCAAACTTAATAGTATTTTGAAGAGACACGAATCCATCCATTTCCAGAATATCGGAATAATATACTGGGTGTTCCATTTAAAATAAAAGAGTAACATGCTTTTAAAGGTGACCAATGTTTAATATTAATTTTGTCTCACCCTGTATAACTTTTTGGATCAGGTTTTAAATTGATTTAAAGTAGAATAGTTAATTTAACTACATATTAGGCTATACCGGATAAATTCCAATTTAGGTAGCTTTTATTGTAATTTAAAAATTGTTCTTTATTTTTAGAAAATGTTAAATATGTCAAAAACCTTACACTTTAGTCATATACTTCTCTTATAAAACTCACCTTTATTTTTCTCCCAGAATCGGAAAATCAACTAACATATAGTGTGTTCCATTACAAAAAACACAACTTTAATATGTAACTTTTTTTGGGACACCCTATTTTATATTTTTAAAAAGTGCTCTTAATTAACCTACATATGCTCACAAAATTTCATTTCAATACAAACTGTCGTTCTCCTTGAAGCCGCCGCGGCGTATGAGAGGCGTCACCCTGTACAATAATCAAACTTTTTCAGAAAGTTTTGATATTTCACGGGGTCATATTTCAAGTACTATTTTTAAGCTAAAATTTTCATATAAACATATGTCCTAAATGTTTTATTTTTGAGATACAGGATGTCAAAGTTTTAAGAAAAATTTTTGATTTTCATATCTTCAAAGCCAATCCAGATATTTTTATGAAATTTGGTACGCGTCCTTTCACCATTAAGAGGGCATTTTTCGATGAAAAATATTTCCTCAAATTTTCACCAGTGGCGTTCGTACGAGGTATAGATTAACTATTTTTTAAGGAAAAAAATTTCATTAATTTTTTTATGCGTATCAAAAAATAAAAATTATTTTAAAGCCTGCAGATGCTGCTGGAAATGCTAAAATCTAATATGGTGTTTTGTATGTAAAATTATTTTTGTCTTTTTTTGAACGCACGCCACTGGTGAAAATACGAGTAAATATTTTTTCGTAAATTGCCCCTTTATGATGAAAGGACTTGTACCAAATGTCATAAAAATATCTGGAGTGGATGTTTTTCTTAAAACTTTAACACCCTGTATCTTGAAAACAAAGTATTTTATTACACATGTTTATATAAACTTTTTTCCTTAAAAATAGAAAATCATCCTGACACATATTCAGAAACATTCCTTATTTTAATATATTTACATTGATATTTAGATCTGTCTTTAAAATGCATACAAAATAGATGCGTAGGTAGTATATTTTATAGCCTGACGTATATCTAATTTTAAGGAAATCAAGTCGAATGATTTGAAATCAAGTATAGATACAGAGATAGAAACAGTCGGTTCAATTTACTTCAAATCTCCGTATGTAAATTGGTTGAATATCATTGACACATTTCGCTGACACAAATTTTAAAATTTTTATCGAATATTTCTCACGTGGTTTCATGACGATCAAAATATTATTAGGTATATATTTTTTATGACAGTAATTCTAAATAGAAAATAACAATTAAGGTTGGTTATTCACAGATGTCAGTCATGTCTCAGTTCTGTCAATTGCCTCAATCAATATTTAAGCAAATGCCAGAGCTAATAAAGAAATAAAAATGTTGCAGAAAATGCGCGAGTCACATAAATTACTTGTTAATCATTAAAATGCACTAAAAATATTAAAGTTAATTAATTATCTTTGTCAATGTTTATCAATAAAACAAATAACTAAGTTAAAAGTGAAATGATAATGGGCTCATTTCTTTATATCCATTCGATTAATTTTCGATTAATCGGTATACAGGGTGGTCCAACTTGTATTCAGGAAACTTTGGCAGCATATTCTGTAGATAAATATCAGTAAAAAAGTTTGTATAAATATATGTCCTAAAATGCTGAGTTTCGGAGATACAGTGTGTAAAAGTTTCATTTTTATTTGGGTTTTTTCTAAATAATTTCAGAACTAACGTCGATATTTGGATAAAAATTAGTGTTTGAATGTTTTTTAACATGAGAAATTTGATTCTGATGTCAATATGACTCGTATTTGTAGGGGGCACCACGTACATGCGCTTTAACTGTTTTGAAAAGTAATAACTTTTTGTTTGTACTTGTATAAAACTGCTGAGTAAAAAATATTAATTTTCCTCCGTTTTTTACGTAAAAAAGTCCTTGGTAAAACTCGCTACGAGCAACCGTTTCCAAGATATTTGGAATGTGCAGCTGGTTCCAAAAAAAATGAATACGACTCTTTACACATTTTTTTCGAACATTTAGGCAGTGTATATTTATGTATCAAGTATTTTGACATTTTAAGGTTATTGTGACATTGAATAATACAACTTTGCTTTTGACAAAGTGGCAGATAAATTTTTCAGAACGTCAGCATGACATGAGTAGAGAAATGGGGGACTGGTATCATAGAATATACTGCCCGAAATAATAAAAATATGTTTTAAATCGTATTCAATTCTATTGGAACCAGCTGTACATATTCAATACATGACATCAACTAGATAGGTATTTGACTGAAATTATAAATTTATAAACAGTTTCTATTGAATGTTTGGCGTAAAAATATTTTTCAAATGTATTATTTAAGACCAATAACTATCCAGTTAACATGTGTATTATTTGGATTACAAATATCTTGAGAACCATTACCCGTAGCAATTTTTAACGAGAGTACTTTACGTAAAAAATGACGGATATGTATATTTTTGTTAGCAGTTGTAATACAGGTACAGACGAAAAATTAATACTCTTCAATTCAGCTAAAAATATGTTGGTGGCGCCCCCTACAATTAGTAGTCATACTGATATCGAAATTAGTTATCTGATGTCAATCCAGACACCAATTTCTATCTAAATATTGACGTTATCTCAGAAATTAATTGAAAAAAATCGAAATAAAAATGAAACTTCTACACCCTGTATCTCCGAATCGAAACATTTTAGGGCATATATTTATACATACTTTATTAATTATTCTTATCTGCAGAATATGTTGCCGATGTTTACCGAATACAATTCGGACCACCCTGTATATTAAAGAAACATTTTTAACAGTATCAGAAAATCGCAAGTTATTTTTGATTGCCTGTTTAATAATTAAAGTGCTATAAAAATATCCTTTTCATGTATATCTATGATAGACGTCATAAAGCTCAAAATGATTAATAATAATAAACATCATCATTTCTTTATGTTCTTTTTATTCATGCATTATACAGGGTTGTTCACCACATACGATGCGGAGTATCGTAGCTAAACTATTAGATTTTTGCAAATTGTAAGTTTTGTGTTCGTTGAAGTACTATTAGAGCTACAATTTAAAAATATTTTTACAAGATACAGATTATCCCAAATAAATAAAAAAAAATATCAAAGTTGTATGTTTTTAAATGGAACACCCTGTATATTATTACATTTTTAGTTTCTACGATTAAAATAAAGGTAAATTTGATTAAGGTTTACTGCATTTTAATCTTACCGTTTTTGAAATATTTAGGTTTTTGTACAGTAATAATTTTAATGCTTCATTTCTCTAGGCGTATTTAAGTTTTTAAAACCAAATATTGTACTGAAGTATTTCTATTTACTAAATTTTGTGTTGCAATAATAAAAATTATATTACCTTATACAGAGTGTCTAAAATTTTATTTTAAATAATAACTAGTTTAAAGAGCAATAACCTCTTTAATTTAAATGGAACACCCTGTATATTTTATGAGAATCAGACGTACAATTTAGTTGTCTATTAAATAGTATTAAATCGTTTTTTACCTGTGTCTTCAGTTTTTCGTAGAAAATGCATTTTCTTATAATTTAGACCTCAATTATCAATATAGCCATGGAATATTCACATTTTAGATTATTTTCAAAGATGTAACAAATTTTTAAAGGGTACAGGTACTAATATTGTCTACATAGTTCGCTTATTTAATTAAAAAATAAAAATAAAACTGTTTAAATATTTTTTGTTAAAGAGGACCAATTAATATGATCCCAGTATTCAAACTACATTAATTGACTGTTTGCGTAGATTAATAATTGCTCCAAATACTAAAAAACTGAATTTTGTATGTGCAGTGTGGAAAAAAGTAACACCTTAAAAATTTTATTTCATTTTTGACGAATGCTTATTTATAACAACAGAGGCGTTCATTTTCATAACTTATTATTATATTGATTTCTGATTCCAAATCCACATTTATTTAGAATAATTTATTAACTAACACAAATATGTAATTAATTAATATTTGGGCGGAAATAATGGTGGTATATTTAATTAATGGTATACTCTTTTATAAAGATTTAAATAGATTTATTTTTGTATACAAATAGGTTTGTAATATTATCGCTTTTAGCACCTGTACATTTTTTACATTTGTTGCTTTAAAAACAATCTAAAATCAAATTATTCCATGGGTATATGATAATGATAAATGAGGTATAAATTATAAGAAAATGCATTTTCTACAAAAACTTGAAGAGATAGATAAAAAATGGTATAATACAATTTGATGGACAATTAAATTGCGCATCTGATTCTCCTGAAATATACAGGGTGTTCCTTTTAAATTAAACAAGTTATTTCCGTTTAAAGCTAGAAATTATTTAAAATTAATTTTTAGACACTCTGTATGAGGTAGCATTATTTCTATTATTGCAACACAATAACTGATCAATAATTAAATTTCAGTAAATATTTAGTATGAAAAACTTTGATACTCTTGGAGAAATGAAGCCTTAAAATTTTTACTGCAATTTCACGAAATTGAAAATATTTCAAAATGGGTAAGGTTTAAGTGTGATAAACTTTAATCAAATTTACCTTTATTTTAGTCGTAGAAATTAAAAATGTAATAATATACAGGGTGTTCCATTTAAAAAAAATCAACTTTGATATTTTTTATTATTTTTGATATTTGATTATTTTTCTTCAATGAACCCAAAACTTACAATTTGTAAAAATCTAATCGTTTAGCTAGAATACTCCGTGTCGTATGTGATAAACAACCCTGTATATAAAAATAAAGAAAAAGATCTAAATTTTGTATAGAACACAATTCCGTTACACCCGGTAAACACTGGTGAAATATTACTTTAGTTTTGCGTTCAGGCGAAATCGCCACAAACAAAACGAGAGTTACCAGTAAATCCCGCTCTCCTACACTTTATACGGCCGCATAATATAGATTCCATTACACACCGCAAAGCTTGGTTTAAAATTCTCAACCATGGCATTTTCCACTTTCAGTAATATTTTGCATGACACAGAGCACAGATATAGTGGCACTGGCACCCCAAAAGCAAGAGTAGTGTGTTCATTTACGTTGTAGAGGAGAAGATATTCATCGTAGCAGCCTTGGTCTACGACGATCAACCGATCATGTGGTGAGAGTGAGATAATTCATTTAATCAATCGTAAAGGAATATACACCATTTTCTTCTTGTTGATTTTCTTAAGCTGTTGTATACATAGAAACAGTAGAAATACAAGATGTTTCAAATTCGACTCTCATTATAGGGATCATGGAAACGGTAAGAGTTACAGGGTGACTTAAATTAGGGCAAAATTGCCTGTTAGTGAGCTTAATGCTTGTTTTTGTCATTTGTTATGGCGGAAACCTGATATTTCCAGGGTTTATTTTGACAGTTAGAAAAAATCTATATATATATATATATATATATATATATATATATATATATATATATATATAATACAAATACATCCTTGAGAAACGTTTTTAGCGTTATCCTTTGGTGACGTCAAAAATCACTTAAGAGGTTTTGTTTTTTCTGGGATCATCATCAACTTTATTTTTTTAAATAGAGACCTGGATTTTTTATTTAAATTTTTAGAAGCTTGTGACCTCTCTAATGCTGACTCTGTGGTGGTTTAATAAATATTATTTATTAAACTATTGTAGGGGTAAATTAGATAAAAGTAAACTGCTATAAATTTAAATAAAGTCCATAAACTAATTTGGAGTTTGGAAATAGCTACTAACTGTCACTAGAAATTTGCCATGACGACACCAGCCCTCTTGGTAGCCATTTTATTGAAAAAATGCTCTTTATTCAAAATTTGGGCTAGATAGGTATAGGAAACCCTAACATAATTTAAAAGAGCATTTGAATTTGCTTAGATTTATTTAAAAAAACACAGGGTGTCGTAATTGACATAACAAAGTTTTTAGGTAAAATAAATATTTAAAATATACCAGCAATTTTTTATACCTCTGTATACATTAAACGAAGCAATCAAATTTATCAGTAAAGTTGATTTCTCTAGCTTAAAAGTCAGTACAATAATTAATTCTGAAAAGCAATGTACAGGGTGTTGACAATCTTGTTGACAATCGTTGAATAACTCAAAAACCAAAGCTTTTAAACATATTTAACCCTTATAATAAATTCCTTATTTTGTGACCGAGGATCCAAGAATAAAAAAAATACCGGGTATCCCATAAGAAAAAAATATAACTTTGGTGTAGATCTTAGTTCTGACATACCCTCTACATTTGAAAATATTTCGTATAATCAACCATTCAACCAGACGGTTAGTTTTAAGAAAAAGGCCTAACAAGCCGAAACAGATGTAGAGATAAAGTTACTTTCATTAAATTTGATAATCTAAAAGCATTTTTTATTAAAAAAATGCTAACAAATTTCTTTTTACATTTAACAAAAGTGACCCGAGTATGTCCTTTCTCTCTCCAACACATTGCCTCTTATGTTAATAATCTATCATAAATTTCTTCACCATAAATCGTCACCAGAAGATGAAGCTAATAAAGTTTTTTTGAGAATGCCTTCTTAGATTTTTTCTGTCAAAATAAGCTTATAAAAAATAAAACGGAAAATCGGAAATTTCAGTTTTTCCGCCATATTTTTGGAAATGACAAAGATAAGTTCGATTAGTAAACGGATAATCATTGGGTTCACTAACAAGAAACTTTAACTTAATTTAAGTCACCCTCTAACTCTTACCGTTTCCGAGATCCCATTGGTGGGAGTTAAATTTGAAACACCCGGTATAACATATTGCTTAGAGCTAGTATAGTTTAATCCCTAACTGTATAGGATTTACCATTATTAAAATTGAAGTTAATAATTTAGTAGTTCTACTAATTTATAATTTAAATTTAAAGCAATATTTTAGTTAAAGCTTTTCGTATATTTTTTAAAATAATTGATAATTATAAATTTACTTACTGATGTCTATGTAAAAATCTTATAAAGAATCCCTGTGAAAAGTAGTAAAAATTTAGTAAATCGTAAAGTAAATCTTCATTCACAAACTCTAAATTAGCGGTTTCAAGTAGTTTAGAAGCTTGTTCCTTTAATTTTAAAGTAAGCATTCAGAACGTCAAAATTACTGGTATTAATTTTCAATTAGTACAAAAAGTTAACAACTTTAACTTCATTCAGAACCTTGAAATCAGTGGAATAAATTAGTAGTTTCAATTAGCTGGAGAAGTTTGTTCACCTAATTTTAATGTAAGCATTCAGAACATCATAATTAGTGTTAGTACTTTTCAATTATTGGAAAAAGTTAACAAACTTTTGATTTTTCCACTAATTATACTTCAAAATTTGCGAGTAATGTCATTTTGGCCTTTGATCATCATCCGTCAAGATGGTTAGAAATCAAAAGTTTATTGTTCACCGGCAAAAAAACCGGCCATTAAAAACTAGTCCAAATTTCAGAGTTGGATTTCTCGCGAACCACTCATTAGATTGATGATTTTTTTTAAATTGTAAATTAATTCCTTCTTAAGCGATGCTACGTCAGAAATTTTTATTCCGAATTAATTTTGAGCATATACAGGGTACAACAATAAGACGAAGTTTTTTGCCCGAACTTTGTAACACCCTGTAGGGTGCAGCAACTATAGTAGCTATTGCTAAATCAAATCACATTGTTGCCTCATTTTTTGTGAGCATTTTGTTTTTTTAATCACGACGTTATCTCTGTTTGTATTGGAGATGCAGGCAAAACCTCGATTCATCCGTGAAAAGGACTTTATTCCATTGCTCAATATCCCAATTAACATGTAAACGCGCACACTGAAGACGTGCTCGACGATGTCTTGGAAGTAGCTGGGGTCCTGTGGCAGGCCTCCTTGCAGACAAGCTGTTCTATTTTAGTCTTCGTCGGATTGTTCTCCCACTGACTTGAGTTCTACGCACGGCTTGTAGCAGATGTTGATTCTGAAACGCTGTAATTCTACGATTTCGTAAAGTATTCAGGACAATAAAGCGGTCGTTAATTACATTTGTCTTCCGTTTTCTTCCAGAACCCACTCGCCTGGTGAAATTTCCCATTTCCGTATACCGATTCCAGGCGTCCTGGACTGTTGTTCGAGATCCAGGGTATCGGACACATAACGTTGACTTTGACATTCGTCACAGATAATGGATTTTTTTAATTTGACAACCGTTGTTATAATATTGCATATCTCATAAAATAAATAAATATCATAACATTTTTGACGTAGCATCCGTTAAGAACGAATTAATTTACAATTTAAAAAAAATCATCAAAATCTAATGAGTGGTTCGCGAGAAATCCAACTTTGAAATTGAGACTAGTTTTTAATGGCCGGTTTTTTTTTGCCGGTGAGTTTATATACAACATAACTTTCATTACACTAATTTCAAGGTTCTGAATGAGGTTTAATGGTTTAGTTTTGTCATAATTTTTTGGATTATGAAACACAGTTTTTATTACAGTGTATAAAAATTAAATATTCATTGCGAATTATTCGATCAGAAATGTTTAATATTGCCTTGTTTCAAATAATATTTAAATATTTTCAACTGCGATTAAATATGATTTAGATTTTAACAAAAAAGTCAGATAACAAGAATAAAACTCTATGATCGAGACTCTCCATCTTCCTGATGATGTGTAGAGATAATTAAATAAAAGGTTTTGACTGAAATTACTCAGTATTACTGAATAAACATAATCGGTTTACTATTATTACTCTATAAAATTTCAAATTATTTTTATAAGTAGTAAAATTTATATGCTATTTTAAACTTTTATAGCATTTTTATGTTTGAATAAATATAGCAAATATCGATTTATTGCAAGTCATTTTTAGTGAAATTCTGTATTTAATGGCAGTAGCGATGAAAGGCAGAGATTTAAAAATGGAATTATGTCATAATAGAGGAATAAAATAAACGTTACATATTATTAATGCTACTATGATATACTGTAATTATAGTATGAGGAAGAGAGAGAACGTTAAATATTTATATAATCTTTATAAAAAGTAATATAATAATATGTCATATTAGATTAATGCATTATCGAGCGCAACAAATTTGTTTATTTTTGTGCACTTTTTTAGAAGTATTATGTTATATAAAAAAATTTTTAGAACAAATATACTCTATAAATCAGCCACATTATCTTCTAAATAATAATAATACATTTTATAAGAGAGTGGAAGTAAATTTTGCTACTGACCATATTAGCATCATGACATTCACATTAGATATAAAATGACATTCTGAATAGAATGACATATCATACGTCAACTTTTGATATTCTCGCTTAATAAAAAAATGTATTTTACATTTCAATCCAGGGTGCCACGGCTATGTTAAAAATACTAATGCTGAATCAAGAAGCCTTGGAAAAATAGATTTGATCGTCTAATGTTTTAGTGTCTTGTCCTGGCCTGTTAAAAAATGTCCAAATCTTATTTTTAATCATTCAACGAGGGTGGCTCATAAGCATATTTGGAAAAATAATTTTTTACGAAGAATTTGATACCACACACCTGGTATTTCGAGTCAAATTTTCGTTAGGAACCGCAAGTTATAATTTCAAATAAACCATATGCGAAAATGTCAAAAGTTGACATATGATATGCATTCTATTCAGAGTGTTATTTTCTATCGAATAAAGTAAAAGAATACCGAGGGTGCCGTTTAAAAATCAGAAGTTGTAGTCATTTCCGGTGAAACATGAAGTTACCGAAAACAATTGAATACCGTCAATCAATCCTAATTTATATCATATATTAACATACCAAATTTCGTTTTTTTTAACTGAGAAATTAAAAAACTTATAGGGATGAGCCACTTTTGAGACGCACCCGGTATAACGATTGTAAAATGTTTTCCTGAAAAATATATTTTACGAATATAAATTAAATAAATATAATTAGTTCTTTACTTAACCAGCTTTATACAATTTTATCAATTCCTTCTCATCTAGGTTTACAGCGACCTAAAAATTCTTATTACACTCTAAAATTCTGAATCGAAGTTGCGAAAATTCTTATACCTTTCTTTATGGTCGACTTAATGTGTGTTTAGAAGGATATAACAAAGGATCAAATAAAAGAGATGTCGGCCTTGAATTATCGATGAATATGTCTATCACAGACGTTATTGATACTTAAATAGCATTAGATTGAAAAAAAAACGGCGTCTAAGACGGCTGAGGAAAGAAAACCGATGATAATTTTGGCGAGGTCAAGCCCTAGACGTCCTTTACGTGGCCCGTACTCTTCTTTGTTTTGGAATGGCGCCTACTGCCATTTGGCCTTAAGAAGGTTGTAATTTATTTTTATATTGAGTAAAAATGGTTTTTAAATACTCTAGTTTAAAATTCGAAAAAAAAATATTTTTTTTGGCAATTGATTTGTGTGTAATTATTTCGGAAAAAGCCAATATTGACTCTGAAATTCAGCACAGGATTAGCAGCGCCTCAAGATCATTCTGGAAATTAAAAGATAGGGTTTTCTAGAGTCATGACTTGACCACAAAAACAAAACTTGAGTGTACCAAGCAATGATAATCCCCACAATGTTATATGGAAGCTGCAATAGAGAGACCTTAGACTACTCTTAAGAATCAAGTAGTTCCACCGTATCTCAAACGTATCGTCTTTGAAAATGTTAGCTGCAAGAGTGTTGAAGTCATGATTACTAAATCCCGCTTAAGATGGGATGGTAACGTATACAAGATGCAAGAAAACCACCACCAAAATCTCTTTTTTACGGTGAGCTTGTAGACAATAAGAGGAAACCGGGTGGACAACTCAAAAAGTACAGGGTGAGTCAACGATAAAGTCCATTATCTCATTTGTTTCAAGGTTTACAAAAAAATATTAAATATAAAAGTTATAGGGACGGTTAAGATACACATCTTGAATTATCTGAGTATACAGGCTGCTTCAAAAAAGTGTGGCGAATATAACATAAGTTTTTTTTAAATGCAACACCCTGTTTTTTATTTTTAGATTCTGGGTAAAATTCCATAACTTTTTTATATATAATGTTATACACCTAAAATTAATAGCTTTTGTAATATTTAAATTTGTTTAAACAAATGTTAGATTGCAGTGTGATAAAAAATTATCAATGATAGCATTGTTTCTGAAGTTGGACAACTAAAATTTGGTAGGAGAATTTAATAGAGATATAGAAAAAGACCTGTGTAAAGATGTTTTAGTTAGATACTACCGGGAAAAGCCTATGGAGGGTTCTGAGCAAAATGGGAGTTCCGAATCATCTAGTGGCTCTTATTAACAATTTATATGACAATAATACGGCAATTGTCCTAGATAACAAAACGTCGGAACCTTTCAAACCTAGAAAAGGGGTACGCCAGGGCTGTATACTGTCACCCAGATTGTTTAATGCCTATGGTGAATACATCATGAAACGTGCTTTGGAGGGCGAGGAAGGAGGAATCCTAGTCAACGGTAAAATCCTAAACAACCTCAGGTACGCGGACGATACCACTCTGATAACGAAAAGTGATGAAGAAATGGCCCGGTTGCTGGAAAGAGTTACCTTCGAAAGCAATAATCTTGGTCTAGAAATAAACATTGATAAAACCAAACTCATGCTGATTGATAGAAGTGGTGCAGTTCGATTACACAACCTCCTCCCTAATATAGAAAGAGTAGATCAATTTATATACTTAGGGTCTTTAATAACAAATAATGGGGGCTGCGAAGCAGAGATATGAAGGCGTATAACTATGGCACGGACGGCTATGATGAGCCTAAGAAAAATATGGACAGATAGGAGCATTACTAAAAACACCAAAAAAACCCTTGTTCGATCTTTGGTGTTCTCCATATTTCTATACGGGTCTGAGTCATGGACCGCCAAGAGCGCTGATAGACACCGTATAGATGCATTTGAGATGTGGTGTTGGAGGAGAATGCTCCGTATCCCATGGACAGCTCGAAGAACGAACCAGTCAATTCTTAATGAACTCGGCATCACAGATCGATTATCCACCATCTGTCGTAGACGCATCCTGCAATACTTCGGTCATATCACTCGCAGAGGTGAAGACAACCTTGAAAAAATCATAGTACAAGGCAAAGCAGAAGGTCGAAGACCCAGAGGACGATCACCATCGAGATGGCTTGACCAAATAGCAAATATTACAGGTCAGCCATTTCAATCAAATCTCCCAGAGGCGGAAGATCGCCAACGATGGAAGATCAAAATCACCAACTGCACATAGCCATAATGTCACGATTCTTCAGACATGAAGAGACGACGAAGAAGAAGACTACCGGGTGGTCAAAATATATTTATGAATTTCAACTACTTAAAATTAAGAAATTTCAAATTTTTTAAATGGTACACCCTATATATTATTATTTTTTCTGATAGATTTTACAAAACTCTTCAACTTTTATTAAGTATGTCTTATACCTATTTTTAATAGTTTCCGATTTATTCCAATTTTTTCTATTTTTATCCATATTTTTAATATAATACGCTATAACATCATAGTTGCCATGACGAAAAGTAATAATTATCAAGATTTCTTGTCTGTTAAGCAAGTTAAGAAGAAAATTTAAATTTAAATTTAATTTGTTGAAATAAGTATAAGTGGTAGAGATAATAGTTACAGATTTTCCTAAAATGAAATAGTCATTGTGACTGATACACACGAACAAGCCAAGAAAAACATATTTTTTGGTTCAATACTATATATTATATAGTACTTTGCTAAGTAGTATAAGAATATATGTAGATTATCTAAAAAACATCTTCAGTGTGTAATGGGACGGTTTCGCGGCATTAATAATATTGGCTTTACCAAATGAATTATAAACCAGCATTACTACGAGAAAAAAAACTTTACTGTATGTCAAAGAAAATTCCTATATCAGTATAGTCTTCAACAATTAAGTATAGTATTACCCTAATCTGCGGCTATTCGCCCCGACGGAAAATACAAGTGTCATCTTTCATAATATAGAAATACACTTCATAATATAGAAATGCAATTTGTTTTGACATGGTAACTATGATTTTATAGGGTAATTGTATTAAAAATATCGGTAAAAATAGAAAAAATTGGAATAAATCGCGAACTATTAAAAATAGGTATATGACATACTTAATAAAAATTGAAGAGTTTTGTAAAATCTATCAGAAAAAATAATAATATATAGGGTATCCCATTTAAAAAATTTGAGATTTTTTAATTTTAATTAGTTGAAATTTCTAAATATATTTTGAACACCCTGTATCATTTAACTAAAATATCTTTACATATATCTTTCTTTTCATCTCTATAAAACTCTCCTACCAAATTTTGGTCCTCCAACTTCAGAAACAATGGCACAACTGACAATTTTTTATCGCACTGCAATTTAACATTTGTTTAAACAAGTTAAAATATTACAAAAAGTATTAATTTTAGGTATATATCATTATATATAAAAAAGTTATGAAATTTTACGCAGAATCTAAAAATAAAATAAAAAATATGGTGTTGCTTTTAAAAAAGCATATGTTATATTCGCCACACTTTTTTGAAGCACCTTCTATACTCTAGAATAATTTTAAAATGTGTATCTTAACCTTAATAACCCTATAACTTTTATATTTAATTTTTTATTGTAAACCTCGAAACAAATGAGATAATGGACTTTACTCTCTCGTTGACTCATCCTGTACAAGGGTATTTTCCGCAAAAATTTCAAGGGGATAAGCTTGCAGAACCAGTGGCAAGACGAATCAATGGAGAAGAATTGTAAACTCAGTTAACAGTGACAACCAAAAAGTAAAGAGGCAACAAAGTAATGAGATTTTTGAATGTTCGGCGTGCGGTAGGCAAATAACATCACGTATTAGGCTGTTAAGTCACAGAAAAACTTATGAAACAAGTTGATTGCCATTCTCTAGCCCTCTTTGACGGCGTTTTGTTTTCGATCATACTTTTCAAAAACACTCAAGCGTCTTGCCGACACCTTCGTAGATTATAATAAAAAATTATACGAGAACAGACTGTGATTTATGTCGCTGGGAAATTTGATCTAAAAATCTTTATCAAACTGGTATAAAGTTCACGGGGCCTTATAAATTACCTTTAAAAGGACGTTTTATACTTATGACCTTGCCGCTCCTTCCGCCCGGGAAGTTTTAAGTGATATTTGTTACCGGTGCAACTTCAGCATCTTTATGAGTTTGATCCTTCGACTCGTACTTGCTCGGCTTAGTACACATTAAAGTTAAAAGTGCTGGCGAAGGTTTCAGATTATTTTTCTAAAAGTAAAAAGGAATAGATAAAATATAAAATTTGAATGTTTTTAGCAAGCAAAAGCATTTTTAAAAGTCCATTATTGTTACAAATATTTAAAAAAAATACTAACCATAGATATGTGCAGGCTGGGCCAAATTGGACGCTTTTAACGGGAAACACCGTTTTCTACAGGAGATGACAAAAATTAATATCGGTGTCTGGAGCTCAATTTTTATCAAAACCATGATGGTGAAAAGCGCACATCGATATCTGTTACTGTTTCAGAGTTACGGGGTGTTTTTCAAAAATGTGCATTTTTAACAAATCGCTGTAACTTTTTTGCTATGGATAATTTTATATTTTTATGAAAACATTTCCAAAGAACCGTTTTACGTAGAATTTAATGGTTTAAGTATAATTTTTTTAAAATTAATAATTTAAGAATTATCAACAGAAAATTTGACTTTTTATATGGGACACCCTGTATATTTTTAATTCATTGAAAAGAATATAAAATTACCTTTCCAAAAATATAGCACACTTAATATATTGCTTGATTCCTCTTCGAGATATTAGAGTTTATAAAAATTCGCCCACTTTAAATAAGTAGGCTTTGAACGGCGCCGGCTGTAATGCAAAAAGTTCTAGGTGTGAGTAATTAAAACGAAAATAATATGTGTAATGAGAGATTTTTTTTTAACAATATAAACTATAATTAACAACATAAACACATTTAAACTATATCTAATAACAATAAAAATACATAGCAAACCAAGACCCCCATGATATTTTGCTAGGTGTTCGACATATAGACCGTCTTCTATTATTATGGACAGACGGGACCGTTTTTAAACATTTCTCGCAGAATTCATTAACTCAGTGCGAATAAAGGATACCCTCGTATAACCGCTAAGTGCTTCTAATTCTTGTCTAGATTATACAGCCAATTTAGAAATAAGAACCTTAATTCTTCCGCAAAGATAAAAAATCATATTTACTATAGGTATAAGTCCGGCGGCCTCGACGGTTAACGGCTGGGATCTTGGTTAGCTATTAAATGATTCTCGAAATTGGCTGCAAAAATTTGCTGATAACTTCAGAGTTCTGAGGCGGTGGTTCGTCTTACTAGAAAAATATGTTTTTGAGTTCCATTAGGGATAGATCAGCAATAAGGGGTCCAAAGCCTACTAGATATAAGTGGCGAACTCTTAAAAATTCTGTATTTCGAAGGGGACTATAACAAAATATCAAGTGTGTTATATTTTGGGAAAGGTAATTTTAAGTTCTTTTCAGTTAATTAAAAATATACAGGGTTTTCCAAATAAAAAATCAATTTTTTTGTTGATAACTCCTAAATTAAAAGCTTATAAGGTTGAGTCACATTTCAAGAAAGGCAGCTCTCAGCGAAAATCTAATTACGCCACTAAATTCTACGTTAGAAACTCTATACGTGTATTGATGTGAAAACTGTATTTTCTATCTCTACTCATAAACGAGACACCTTTTAAAAACACAAAAATGTGACATTCCGTACAGTGTGCTTGAATCGAATGGATGCCCCTTACTGGAAAACCTTATTTTCGGACTAAAATCAAATATTTAAAGGTGTGATTTACAATGCAGTATGAACTCAACATAATTAAAAAAATTAAATCAAAACTGAATTTTGTTTAAATTAAAACACATATACAGGGTTGTGCACCACATACTACACGGAGTATTGTAGCTAAACGGTTAGATTTTTACAAATTGTAAGTTTTGGGTTTGTTGAAGGACTATGAGAGCTACAATTTAAAAATATTTTTACAAGATACAGAGTGTCCCAAATAAATAAAAAATATCAAAGTTTTATTTTTTTTAAATGGACACCCTGTATATTATTACATTTTTACTTTCTACGATTAAAATGAAGGTAAATTTGATTAAAGTTTATCACACTTAAAAAAAATTAAACCTTACCGTTTTTGAAATATTATCAATTTTCTGAAATTGCAGTGAAAATTTTAAAGCTTCATTTCTCCAAGGGTATCAAAGTTTTTAATACTAAATATTTACTGAAGTATGTTTATCGATCAGTTATTGTGTTGCAGTAATTAAAATAATACAACCTCATACAGAGTGTCTAAAAAAATATTTTAAATAATTTCTAGCTTTAAACGGCCATAACTTGTTTAATTTAAATAGAACACCCTGTATATTTTAGGAGAATCAGATGCACAATTTAATTGTCTATCAAATTGTATTAAACCATTTTTTACCTATCCCTTCAAGTTTTCGTAGAAAATACATTTTCTTATAATTTAGACCTCATTTATCAATATACCCATGGAATATTGACATTTTAGATTGTTTTTAAAGCAACAAATGTACAAAATGTACAGGTGCTAAAAACGATAATATTACTAGCTCTTTTGTATATAAAAAGAAAACTATTTCAATCTTTATAACAGAGTATACCATTAATTAAATATACCACCATTATTTTCGCCTAAATATTAATTAATTACATACTTATAATTGTGTTAGTTAATAAATGATTCTACATAAATGTGGATTTGAATCAGAAATTAATATAATAATAAAAATAAGCATTCTTCAAAAAATTAAATCAAATTTTTAAGGTGTTATTACACGACGTGTATCGACAATATTAGTATCTGTATCTTTAAAAATTTATTACATCTTTAAAAATAATCTAAAATGTCAACATTCCAGGGGTATATTGAGAAATGAGGTCTCAATGCATTTTCTTACGAAAACTTGAAAAGATAGGTAAAAATTGGTTTAATACAATTTGATAGACAATTAAATTGTGCATTTGATTCTCATAAAATATACAGGGTGTTCCATTTAAATTAAACAAGTTATTGCCGTTTAAATCTAGTAATTATTTAAAATACATTTTTAGACACTCTGTATAAGGTAGTATAATTTTTATTATTGCACCACAAAATTTAGTAAATAGAAATACTTCAGTGCAATATTTGGTTTTAAAAACTTAAATACACCTAGAGAAATGAAGCATTACAATTATTACTGTATTTTGACAAAAACCTAAATATTTTAAAAACGGTAAGATTAAAATGCGGTAAACCTTAATCAAATTTACCTTCATTTTAATAGTAGTAGTAAAAATGTAATAATATACAGGGTGTTCCATTTAAAAAAAATACAACTTTGATATTTTTTATTAAGTTGGACACTCTCTTGTAAAAATATTTTTAAATTGTAGCTCTAATAGTCCTTCAACAAACCCAAAACTTATAATTTGCAAAAATCTAATCGTTTAGCTACAATACTCCGTGTCGTATGTGGTGGACAACCCTGTATAGTTTTTATAAAACCTAAAACAATAACTTTATATAACAAAACAAACATTTCTAACTCATTATTTTAGATGCATATGCATAAACTGAAATGGAATGACAACAAATCATAAGTTAGATCCGCTTAAACTACCCGTCCAACTAAAATGCCTCTAACACTTCCGCAAGCAAATTTTCCGAAGCTCCCAATCCAGTCGTGCCAACACAAACTTTAAACTAGTTTTGAAATTACGCTAAAACTATCTAATTATCGCATTATGCTTGTTTATAATCGGCTGAAATAAAAGGTTAACCACGTGTCAACAGCACATATGTATATTTATAATTAATTTTATGGACGAGTTTCTCTCTGCGAAGCAATTATTCGAAACATTTTATTATGAAATGTGAATCGTATGTCAACTAGTTATGAGTTTTAGACAGGAAATAGATATATTTGGCAGTAATATTTTTTCTATAATCAAAATTCTGTATTTGTTATGTAGAATGTAGAATGTTTAGGAGGGGAGTTAATCACTGCGACCACATACAGATCTATTGTGTGTTCCACTTTCTTGAGTTATAACGTGTTATGACTCATCATACAGTCTCAGAGCTTTAACCAAAACCAGTATCTGAGACGGCTCCACAGAAGCCAGATCTCTATCCTCGAGATCAGCCGTACCAAAGTTCATGGCACGAATGGTCGTCGTTTCGGCGCACTCAGTGATAAGGTGTACTGATGTTTCTCCATTTTCCCCACACCCCACAGAATCTGCATTCGCCGTTGTTTCTCAGCTTCAACCTACTGAAGTGTTCATTGAGGAGACAGTGTCCTGTTAGAAACCCCGTGACAATTCGAAGATTGTTTTTACTTAAATCAAGAAAAACCTTTGATTTTTCTCTGTCGTAAGTTCTGAGAAACTTTTTCGAGTGTCTTAGGCCGTTGGAGGACACCCATTCCAAGTTAACGATGGAGTCTTCCAGATTCTTCAGTTCCACTTTCAGTTGGTTCCCGTTTGGAAAACAGAACGGTTCTGGTCCAGTTAGTGGAGTGTTCGCTCCTTTTCTAGCTAGATCATTTGCTTTCTCATTGCCTTCTATCCCTTGGTGAGCAGGCACCCAGAGTAGGAGGACTTTATTTTCTTTGCTTAATTTGTTGAGCTTCTCTAGGCATTCTCTGACTAGGTACCTTCGAATTGATAGTTACTGAGTTGATCGCGTTTAGTGCTGCTTGGCTATCGGATAGGATGGCAATTTCCTGTTTTCGATAGTTCCCAATTTTTTGGTTTCGATTATTCCTAATTTTGAATTGTAGCAGTTATTTGATTTTTTTTGTGTTTTGTGCAAGGTGTCCCAAATTCGAGCTTCATTATTGAAATCTCGGAAAATGGAAGAGATAAGGTTGATCGACAGTTTTACAATTTGATCCTAATCAAATAGCATCTTGTAGAACGTAGAACATTTAGGAGGGGGTGATCACTACGACCTTACAGATCTATTGCGTGTTCCCCTTTCTTGAGTTATAACGAGTTATAACTTATTATACATTCTCGGGACTTTGACAAAATCCACTATCTCAGACGGCTCCACAGATGCCAGTTTTCAATCTCCGCCATCAACGTTTATGGCACGAATGGTTGTCGTCTCGGCGCACTCAGTGATAGGTGTTTCTCCATTTTCCCACAGAATCTGCATTTGTCGTTGTTTCTTAGCTTCAATCTACTGAGGTGTTCGTTGAGGCGACAGTCCTGTTTAAAATCTCGTGACAAACCGAATATTGTTCTTACTTAAGTCAAGGAAAATTTTTGATTTTTCTCGGTCGTATATTTTGAGAAATTTCTTTGATTGTCTTAGACCGTTGGAGGATTCCTATTACAGGTTACTAATGGAGTCTTCCAGGTTCTTGAGTTCCGCTTTAAGTTGGTTTCCAATTGGAAATTAGAACGGTTCTGGTCCAGTTAGTTTAGTGTTCGCTCCTTTTCTAGCTAGATCGTTTGCTTTTCATAGCTCTCTATCCCTTGGTGAGCTGGCACTCGGAGTAGGAGGACTTTATTTCCTTTACCTAATTTGTTCAGGCATTCTTTGGCCAACTTCGAAATTATAGTTATTGAGTTGATCGCTTTTAGTGCTGCTTGACTATCGGATAAGATGGTTATTATCTGGGGGAGGGGTAATATTCGGCCATAGTAAAAATTTTCTTATTATATGTTTTTGTTTTTTCCTTTACTTAATGGGTAAATCTGTAACATTTCTTTATTAGAAAAAATGCTCTTCTTCAAAAGCGAATTTCCCCAACAAAAATAATGCTATTGAGATAAACTAAAAAACAAACTATCGGGAAAAGGTGTACCTAGATTTTAAAATTCTTTGTTTTGTCAACATATTCTACAGAGTCTTTCAAATTTTCGCCAAAATATCAACATTTTGTTGACCCTCGTATAATTGACAGATGGGAACATTCATATTTTATTTAGAAAGAGGTACTAAAAATTCACCTAATTTAGCAATAAATTGCTTAAAAAATGCTAGTAGGCTGATCAAAATCAGCCTACTAGAACAAAATATATTGGAAATCAAAATTTTTAGGTGGCCATCGTTCATGACGGCAAGAGCAGTTACAAAGTGAAACGTATTTGAAAACGCCAAAGAATTAAAGAAATTGTCACTTTGAATGCCAAAATTGGAAAAAAAATACTTGACTTATTACTGCATCGTGTAAAATCCTTTGAATAAAAAAACTAAGAAAGGAGCATATCAAAAAACTTAGATCGGGCGCGATGGGGATCAAAAATGGCCGACTTAAATTCCGGTTTATCAGTGCCATATTAATTTTATTCAAAACATGTAAAAATATGATGTAGGATCCATAATTTGGTATTTTATTGTACGTTGTCAATAAATATTATATTAATATGGTAGTTATTAAAATAGTTATAAATAGTTATTTATGGTACTAGTGCGTTATCTTACATATAAGTCACGCTGGGAAATATTTAGCTGGCTAATTTTCTCAAGTAACTTATTTGTTATAACACGCGAGTGCCATACAAAATTTTATCCAACAGCAGAACTGTTTCATGTCCAAGCTCTAAAGAATAATTGATTTAACAGGATCTACTAGTTCTACTTTCTTTGTTGAGAATTAATAAATTATCAGGGTGTGTTTATGTTACTATGCAATATAGATGTGCATTTTTTTTTGTGAATAATAATTAGCACTGAAACTAAGATGTCATTTAGATAAATCGCGATATTTTAACGATAAAATAGTGAATTATCAACCAGCAGTTTACCACCAAGTTAGATTTTAAAGAAAAATGATGCAGGAAGATCTTCCGCAAGAACCCAACAAACATTTGAAGTTAAAATTACGTTAAATTAACCACCTTTTTTTTTGGAGGTGTAAAATACCTTTACGTACGGAGTGTGGGACTCAATCTCTCCTTAATCTGCCTGAAGGACACTACCAACTAAACACTAAACCACCCCCCTCGCTCCTGCCACGTCTACCTGGACCCGCTGGACGCATCTCCTCAAGTAGCCGCCGGACTGTTTCTTTTTTTTTTCATTACCCCTGCTCTTCGCTGTATTTTGCTTCTAGTATATTTTGGGCCAGTTTTGAGATGGCTTCAAAGTTTCCTCTTCTTTCTGTTACCGATTTTAAGAAGTTATCTGCGGAGATGTTGCCACCAATCGTCATGCGTGCCGCACATCTTTCCTGTTCCCATCTTGGACAAGCAAACATTGTGTGTTCTGGAGTATCATTGGGTTCAGCACAGTATCGGCATTCCGCGACTTCCCTCTTTCCAATTTTACACAGGTAACTCCCAAAATTCCGTGGCCACTCAATATTTGAGTAAGATAGAAGTTTACTTCTCCATGCTTTCTTTTAATCCACATATTTATATTAGGGATGAGCTTATATGTCCATCTTCCTTTTTTGATATTTCCCATTCTGCCTGCCACTGCTGCACTGTGCGGTTTCTCTCCATCTCTCTGCTTGCCCTGGTTTGTACTTCACCCTTGAGAAAGAGTCGTTCTCTTTCTCTTGAGAGAAGATGCAAGGGCACCAGACCCGATATCACCAAGGCTGCCTGTTGAAGTTGTCCGATACGCCGAACAGACCCTCAAAGCCATGACTCTCTGTGCACCTTCAAGTCTTTTTTTTTATTTACGTGCATATTGGTTGCTTCGTTCCACACAGGTGCTCCATACATAATAATATTCTGGCACGCATATGCTAACACTCTTCTCTTTGCTGGTGTTGGGCCTCGAACGTTTAGCAGTATTGCGGACAACGTTTTAGCAGTTCGTTGTGATTTCAGACACACCTCCTTGATGTGCAGGCCCATCGTGAGTGCACGGTCTATGTGGAATCCAAGATGGTTGACTTTCTTTACTGGATTTATTATAATATCCTTAAAATTAAACCTTATATGGTCAACTTTTCTCTTGCGCTTCAGTAAAATCGCCTCTGTTTTTTCCACGGCTATTTCGAGTCTGTGCTCACGCATCCATCTGGCTATGATCTTTAGTGTATCATCCACAGTCTGCATTAGGTCGAGGTCGTTTATTTTTTTGTTTCTTTTATTTTTTTTTGTTATTATCACAGCAAGATCATCGGCGTAACAGATCAACTCTGTCCCACCTGGTACAGTAAGCTCCATGGCACTGTCGTATAATATGTTCCACAGAGGTAAATTAATTAAATTAACCACCTGGACTATTACTGAGCAACTCGAAATTGGTTGAAATTTCCAAGAATTGACGTTAAAATTCCTAGGAGTAAGTGGGGAATAAAACTAAAGTAATTTGGAAGTTAAAAACAGGTTAACAGGTTATAATGTCTTGTATGAAATATGGGCTATGAAGTCAAAAATAACAGACCTGTGGTCCTAACATGGTAAAATAGAGGTAAATTTTACTAAAAATAGTCCTAATTTATACTAGGTACCTACATTTTAACATGGAAAAGAAAGGAAAAGGATAAGGTAAAGTATTTTTCTTTTTAATATGTGTATGTAAATGAATTTCCCAATAATGAACCAGGAAGACAAACAAGTCTAGTAAGAACTGGCATAGCCGTTTGAACATTAATCCAATATGGATGAAATACCTACATATTGCTCTTCCTAGTAAATGTAAATAAGTTATTGGTAAGAAGTGGATTACTGGATTCACAAGATAATTATATTTGCGGAGAAAATTTTTCTGTGAGATGTAAATATGATACTGTAGCGTTTTTTAAACAACTACCTATCGATAATCACAGAAATAAATTACAAGCAATTAATCAACAAAAACAAAATCAAAATGGTCAAGTTGTGACCACCCAGTATACTAAAATTATCAGTAAAATTATCAAAGTATGTAATCTCAACTAAGTATAAAGTTTAAAATTTATATGAAATTTCAAACACCTAGAGATATAAAAAAATCAAAGTCGAAAATTTAATGCTTGTCCACCCTGTATAGGGAAAATACAAACCAAAATGTCTGTAAATATAAAGTTTCAAACTTTATCAAATGTCAAACACCTTGAAATTTAAAAAATTTCAAAGTCACAAAAAAATATTGACTATCCTGTATAAGGAAGTCCCAGCAATAGATAAACTTTCAAGTTTATCTACCAAGAAAAAATTTTAAACAACTATTAAAAAAAAATTTAACCTCAAAGAAAATTCAGGTCCAAGCATTAAATCTTGACCGCCCTGTATACCAGGTTCAAAAATATATCAAAATATCAAAAATATCAAAAGACAAAGCTGACACATCTTCGTTATATGAAATTGTCCAAATTCCATAGACCCAAATAATAATAAATAGTAATATCAAAAATAAGAAAGAGAATAAAAATTTCAGTCCTAAATCGTACCAGGAAAACAACAACTGTTTCCTCCTCTGTATCATGCCAAAAAAAATTAAACTACAAAAATTAATTTAAGAAAATTAATCAGGAAAATTGTCAGACTCCAGTGAAATACATTACGAGTAAAAAATACAAAACAGACTAAATAATATAGAGTGTCGAATTAAGGGCTGTTTTTATTTTCTCGAGGCCCTACGCTTATGGGTGCCAAATTATGTGTAGCGTTTTTTAAACAACTACCACTGCGAACGGCAGCTTTTCATCGGAGAGCAGTCTTGGATAAGGTATTTCACTGGAAAGAAAACTAATTAATAACAATAAACAAAAAAATAGGTATTGGGCGCCAGGCATGTACAGAGAAAGAAAACACAGTTGTATATTACTTAAAACTAATGACTATATTTATTCATGATGAATTCTGATTGTAAATAGCATTGTACAATTTTAATAATTATTATAGTGGTTATTTGTTGAGTAAAATTATGTATGTAAATAATATTAAATATGTTCTATGAAAAGACTATGAAAAAATACAATGCGTGTAACGTTATAGAAAATATAAGAAAAGTAGCATTACTTTATTTAAATTATTAAATTTTATGCGGTGTCAAATCTGACGTGTTGCAACCTGTAGATTCTAGAATCTATGTCTCGTTATTCACCTGTTAATATAGCGCAATAATAATATCTATAGAAAGTAATACTATTACAAGGCGTAATATAATGAAACCTAAAATCTAAATCACATTGTAACTACTGAATCGACATAAATGTTCTTAATAATCTAACCACTAAATATAGTCTGTACGATATTATTTAAAATGTACGTTACTGTTGACTGAAAATATATTTTAGATGTTAAATGTAAAACTAGAACTTAAATATACACTTAGCTGTTCTTTTATGTAACCTTGCTTCAAACAGTAGCAGCGTGAGGTGGTCTAGCATCTCTGTACTGTCTGTCGGCGATCCTGTTGGTCAAAACAACAAAAGGGGCCAGATTGAGGACACCATGAATCCTTACAGCCGTAGCTACTGACTAGGCTTAGAAATGGGAGTGAAGCAGCATGGGACTCAAGCTACATCCAAGCTGTGGCACTTAGATGTAAGAAAAAATCGTTCTTACTGGGGACACTCGTCCACAGGACATCTGTACATAAGATAATGTCTGTACATAAGACACTACCCGTACCTTGGAAATAGTCCGTACCTTGGATACTGTCCGTACCTTGGACACAGTCCGTACCTTGGACCCTAAAAATATGAAACTCTTGTTTAAAACCAAGCAAGGTCTAATAAACAAAATAAACCTACCTCGAAATACTTCCGAGGGCTCAATAAATAATAAACAACATGTCCTTTCTTCCATGTGACATTCTGGAGGACAAAAGAAAAGGGACGCCAACGTGCCAGCAAAACACAAATACAAGTTGGGACATCCGTAACTCTACCCTAAAAATATTCAATAATAATATCGAATCTATAAGGATAATATTTCATCTTTACCTGTTGCTTTGAAATAGCAGCTGATTCAGATTATACAGCAAGATTTAAATAATCACCATTTCTAAAAGCTGGGATACAACAGAGCGTCAAAACAAAGTGAGGTTAAGCACGGAGAGTTGACAGAAGCGATGTTGACAGCGCGCGCCTCCACAGAATAGTAACAGTGTTGTGTCGAACGATAACAGGGTTGGCGACCAGGGAACGTAAAAATTACGCGTCAAATAAACTATCCGGCCTGAACGAGAGGGAATCCGGTGATGATAAGCCCAGACATCATATATTATATATAAAAAAGACATGTAACGAACTAAAAACGTTACAATACAAACTAAACCTAAAAAATTATGCGCCATTAAAATTTTTTATATTTTCAACAATTAATTTTAGAATAAATCGTTACTTTCAAGGTTCTAACCTAACTTTTTTTCAGCTAACTTCCTTGGTACACTTTTAAAATTCTTAATTAGTTAATTTAACTTGTGGTACAAATTAGTTTTCTTTGCTTATTATTTGTAAAAGTTTTGTGTTTTGGGATTGTGAGTGGTTATTATAGAGGACTTTTTGTTTTATTGCACATAATGGACACGTTTAAGATTGTCTCGGTAATAAAAAAGAAACGCATTGAATATTCTTTCGTTCCCCACCAGTGGGAACAAGGTAATGTGCTATGACGTAATAATCCTTCGAAAACTATTTTAAACGGAAATCACCCCGAGGAAATTAAAAAAGGTAATTTTTAACCTGCCGTATGTCTGACTTTCTTCCAAGTCAAAAAACTAAGTTACCTTTGAAGCATAACAGCGACTTATGAGGTAGAAATAAATTAAATTTTCAACCTAATTTGAACTTCCCCAAATCAGGTCCCATTAAAAGTTATTAACAACTACATTTTAAGCTAACTTGAAAACCAAACAATGCCTTCGACCCCCGAGACAAATTTGAGGTTATAATAAAGTAACATTTGACCTACTTTAAGTCCCTGAAGTCTTAATGTCCTCAATAGGTTATCAGTAACTAGATTTTAACAATGCCAGCTAACTCCAACGTTGCTACTTTTCAAAGACATAATTTTAGGTTATTATTAACTAGTTTACGACCTCATTTTTAGATTTCTCGCACTTTATTCCCTACAAGAAATTTATTAAGTTAAATATAAGTAAAATTCAACCAAATAGTGGTTAATTTTCCGTGGTCAATGGTTTTTTCTCCTTCCTATGCTACTTGGGAAATTATTAACCAGGCAGAGGCGGCTACAGCACAAATACTGCCAGAAAAGTCTCGTGGCGTATATGATAGGGAATTCATAACACACTAGATTGTTATAACTGTACAAAAACTCACGCGTGTGTTATTATTCATTTTATATGCATGTATGCATTTAAGTAATGTCTGTATAAATAGTGGCTGTTGGATAAAATATATAATTCTAATGAAAATTAATTTGTTAATTACTAACTTAATTTTAATTAATTATTTATTACTAAAGTTATAATAATTATTTAATAACACAAACATTCGATACGCCCCTGAATCAGGTAAAGAAATTGGCGTATCTAAATTCTTTTACATCTAATCTTTGACAAGTAGTAAATAAAAGTAAAAATGCAAACAAATATATAACTAGTTAATTTTAAGCGAATTTCTTAAATGATCGGTTAATTACACCTATGTTTATTATAGTTACTTACCAGTGAAAAGTTATTCCATTATTTCCCTCGATTTTTGACCGAGATGTACCGCACGCTACACAACTCTTTTACAGTCTTTTTCGATATATCGCAATAGTGTCACTGTTAATTTAAGTTCTGCCACAATTTCCTTCTAGATTTACTATCTTTAAACTACTAATATTTGTAGAATAACTAATAAATAACATAAAATAAGCTCAGTAAAGACTGACCAATCCACAAAATTTCAAATCAAATTAAAATGCGTCAAATGAATCGTCAAACAGAACTGGCAAGGATCCCCACTCTAGGGCCCCTCCTCTGACTACCATACATGAATACATGGATAGCATTATACTCCTTCCTTAACATTATTTTCCGGACTGAAATAAAGTATGTAAAGGTGTTTTGTACGATACAGTATGAAGTAAATTATTATTTAAATATTGTGTATTATATTTTTGGTTTATTATCTTCAAAATACTAAAATGTATAACATAATATGGTTAAAACAAAGAAAATGGTGTATATTCTTGCAAACTATGTAAATCACGCTACACACACGTCCACACCCAGTATATATACCTGAGCACAACAACCTGTTTTTTCAATCGTGGTTATTTCAGCTTCGGACAACGCTTCTTGGCCGTACGTGGACGAAATCGGAGCGTCCGTGCTTAAAAACCCCCTAGTGGACGGCGGCCATCTCGATTTGCACGCCGGCTACGATCATATTAACGTAAACATCCTAAAGAACGACAAAAGTAAGAGCGAGCGGCACAAGGTCCACTACACCTACCCCGAGGAGGAGGATGCGGTGCAGGTCGTGGAAACGTCGCACCAATCGGGCTACTCAAGTAGGTATTTCTATGTGTCGTGATGTATTATTTGTGTGAAGCAGTGTATATTTTGATGGTTTGGATAGATGAAACATTACAAATTTAATAAAGTTGTTATTTAGGAAAAGTTTACTATTTTAGAAATCATGGTTAATTTTTTATAATTATCGTTTAAAGGAGCTTCATTTGGAGTAAATTAGTGGTTTCAATTAGCGTAGAAGTTTGTTCGTCCAATTTCAATGTAAGCTAAATTCAGAAGAAAAAAATTCAGAACGTCAAAATTAGTAGTAATTTTCAGTTAGTAGAAAAAGTTACCAAACTTTTAATTTTTTTTTACTAATTATAGTTCAAAATTTGCAAATAATGTCACTTTGGCATTTGATTATCATATGTCAAGACAAATTGTAGTTAGAGATAAAACGTTTATTGTTTTATAAGCTAATTATTAAGCTTTCTCTACATACAACTGGCTACCTCAAGTTGTTGCTAGATTATTCTGTTATTTTTAGTTGCATTTTTTAGACATTGTATAATTTTTTTAGACATTGTGTAATCGTAAACTATTAAGATAAAGTATAATTTAAACCACTAATTTACTCAACTAATTTGGAGGTTCTGAATGAAGATTTAAAAAAATACTAGCTTCATCCGTTTAGAGAATTATTAATTGCGAAAATCTCTTCTAAGTGTTTACTTAAGGATATTTTGTGCAGTATTTCATACTTATAGGTCAGATAGTAAGCAATTTTCATACAACAAACTTTCCGTTACCATTTTATTCTCTAAGAGGATGAATTTCCTAAAATCGCACTGATATAAACTAATATCAAAGCTTTATATGTTTAAACTAACCTTTAAACCAGCTAAAACTCAATATATAATCCAACTGACACAACCCTGACAATGCTTCATAATTGATTCCTGTAGGTATTGTGTGGTAGGTGTTTCCCATGTTTTTTTTTTAATATTTTTTACATAAAGATATAAGGGTTAAATAACATAAAAAGTCTTCATAAACAATCTGGAAATATGTACCTTTCATTTTCAAAAAAGAATCATCGAAATTGGTGATGGATAGAACAAAAAATACCTTTGTATTTTACAGTAATATGAATTGCTATTTTTTTAAAGTTTATTGTTTCAAATGACAATCATTAATATGTATACAGAGTGTTTGATATGTATACATTTTTATGTAATATAACCGTAACTGTCAGATTTACCATTGAGATGAATTTGTATATCAATTTAATTTCCAAAATAAAATAAGATGCATTGTTTTGCTTCTCGTTAATTAGAAATTACTTGAATTTTTTTAATGATGCAATTGTAGTTAAGGCGTTCTTTCTTTAACATGGAAGTATTTGACTAATACTATTTTATTATCTATAATGTAAATCTGGTAATTAAAATTGTTGTAGGCAATATATAAATTTCTTCTAATATTTTTTTCCTTATCAAATATACCAGCATATTGTATTCATACTAAATAAATATTTTTATTTCTACATAATATAAAAATAAATTCATCTAAAAATAGTAAAAAAATACTTTTTTAAATTTGTATTATTTTTGCTTGTATTTTTTTAAGTTTTCATCCATCATTTTAGTCCAACGGATTTTTCATAATTTCATAAGATATGAGAGACACTTCTTTCTACTAAAAATTAATTTCAATAAAAAAATTATGATTAAATAAAGTTTACTCGGAAATATAATACAATTTTGTCTATTTGAAAAGAAGGTTGCTGTGCTTGGATATAACTTTTTAATACATATTGTAGTATTGGTAGTTTATGTTAGCAATTAATATGTAGCTATTATTAAGTAGAAGCTTTCAATTAAAACGACATATTAGTAGCAGAACGTTAATATTTAACCTAACTAAAATTTTATTTTTAAGGTATTATTGATTTTTTTTAATTTTTAGTTAAAAATAATGATTTATAGTATAAGCACTTCACATTAGCTGGTAATAATATATTAAATATTTTTTTCCTTAGAGATACATTACCTATTGAGATTTCCTTACTTTGAATTTTTATTTTAACTTCTTTATTAATAGTTACCAGTTATATAAAGAGAGATATATTAGATTTCTCAAAGCTACCAACTCAAAGCGAGTTATTTCTCTACCGAGGTATAAAATATTGTAGCCAAAGTTCTTTTTCTCTAGTTTCCGTTTATGTTTTATGACTCGCGCTCCCAAATAATTTATTTTACTGTTTTGGAGCCCAAACTGCAAATTGCTTCTTCTATAACATTTGTTGTTTTATGACAAACAATATAAGACTTCTTCAACTACAAATTTAATTTTAGTTACAAAGTTGCTATCCACAAATTTAATAAAAATATTACTTGAGGAAATACTACTTAAATATTTATAAAATAATTTTAGATGTTTTGCTGCTATACTGGGTGTTTCATATTCGGTTCTGATCATGTCGGAAAATTTAGGAGATACAGGGTAGCTTAAATGAGGAAAATGCATGTTTTTAAATAATGGTTTTAAAAAATAGTTCATATAATTACAAATTGAACAAAAAAAAAATCGTTGATATCGGTTAAGAAATGCCTCTAATATAAAATAATTAAATATTGTTAATTTAAATGGCCGGGCAAACGCTCTCTACCGCGCCTCGCCGCTGTGACGTAACCCGCCGTTCTTCTGGTTGAGTGGAGCCAGACGCGTGATTGTTTTACACAGTTTGCTTTTAAACAAAATTTTAGTTATTTGTGTTAATTAATACATAATTACTAATTAGTGATATTTATAAATAGTAATGGATGAGCGAAAACAGAAAAAAATGGTCCAAGGCCATGAGAAGAGATGAAAAGAAAAACGTTAAATTATCCTCTATTTTTACGATTTATTGTTGTGAAGATCATTTTGATGTAAGTTCGTATATTTATTTATATTGTCTATATTCATATTTATGTATATGAAATTTGAATGTACAGGGTTATTCATTATATTTTGACACCCACATACAGCCTTAACTGCAAGTTTTAGAAGAAAACATTAAATAAAAAAGTTGCATGGTTTTTCATATACTCTGTTTTAAAATTAATTCTAGTTATACAGGGTGTTTCAAAAAATGTGGTGCAGAAAATTGTAGGTATTTTTCGCTTTTCAACTGTCAATATTTCGTAAAGATTTGAAGATAGGTATAGGATATTATACATGAAATATATCTAAAATATCTAGAAATTTCCGAAGAATCCAAAAATATATAGGGTGTGTTACTTAAAAAAGTAACTTAATTTTGGCGTTTGCTTATAGGACATCTAGTATAATATTTTCATTACTGATAAACAATTTATTTCCTATAATTTCGTAAAAAAAACAATCTTTAAAAATAACAAGGGTATGGGGGTGTCAATATATAAAAAAAATCTTTTTCAGGCTGGAGTTATTTACTCAGGAGTTATTTTTCCACGTACTAAACAAATATTTTTGTCTCTTTTCACTTCTACATAACCTACAGCATTATCTCCATCCGTCTCCCTACCTTATCTGAAAAATAAGTTTATAACATTAATTTATAACTATATAAAAGTTCGTAACAGTAGGTACCTTCTTATACTTAAATATGCCTCAGTACTACAAAGAATAAATGTTACATACTTCTCTGTTTTTTTCCTCGTAATTCAGCACCAATAAATTGGGAATTTGTATTTATAAAAGCAGCCAACATAAAAGCATCGACTTTTGGCAAGTTATCTGATTGTGCTTTTACAAACCCGGAATCTGTCATTACTTAAAAAAATTCTCAGAACACATACAAATAATAACTGCACAAAAAAGCATAAAAAGCTCCTTCAATCAACGCTAAAAGCAACAAAAATGTTTTAGTACGCCACCTAAATACGTACATAAACGGAACACGTCTGGCTGCTCTGGCCATCGCGCGTCGACGAGAACGGCGGGTGACGTCAGACCAATAGAATATCGTTTCAATTCGCGAGGCGTTCTTTGCGTTATCCATAGTATTTTAATCGTCCGTTTTATAAAATTGTGGTACTGTCCACTTAAAAACCTTTTTTAGAAAGTTTTTTTGAGATTGTCTTAAAACAAAAACCTGAAATTTACCACCCCGTATTACTCCTGTTTTTCTAGATCTCAATGATGAGTGTCAAATTTTGAAACACCCGGTATATAACGTAATATTGGACAAGAATATACTATTTATATGTTGATTGTAGAAATAGCAGATCAATAATTTAATAACACGAAACATACTCCTAGTATAATGAAATATTTATTGTCTTTGAAAGATTGATACTGAAGAGCGCAGTGTAAAGCAACATTTACGTTTTGCTGGATTTAGAATTGAATAGATTCTGCGATTAATTAGTTAAGCATAGTTAAATTAATTAATGTAGTTATCAGTATTACACATAGCAATACAAGAAAAATCAAATGTATATAATGTGCAAAATTAAGTTAGAATTTACTTTAATTTTTTCTATAAAATATGTGGGAAATAACTACGCACATTTTAGAAATATTTTTATCAGTATACAGAATAATTCAAAACATCATTCAAACTAATGATCAGCCTTGATGAAAAAGTGGTTTTTAAATTTCTTTGTATTCCAGGGTTATCGATATCAGGTGTTTTCAAGCCAAAAAACAATATTTTGTTTCAATTTTTAATTTAAAAAGAGGTTAAAAAGTAAATTAATTTAGCTACAGATTACTTGAGAAATAGTCAAAATCGGACATCTAGAACGAAATATATGGAACTTTTAAATAATGGAAATTTTAAGTTCTTTCGTCTTACTTGGATAAAAAAATAGCCCAAACAAACTAAACGTCCAAGCACGCATTTTTTGTAAAGAAAAAACAGGCAAGAAGAGACTTAAAATGTAATCTAAGCTAAAATTGCAAGGTCTTACCTTGCATATTATAAACAATAATTATTGTAGTGTTGCCAAATAGATTTTTTTAATTCTAAGTATTGTTATTCTGAGTTTTTGATACAGAACCAAATAAACATTACACATCAGTAGACTAAAAATATATAATAAAAAAATACCCTTATAGGATTTTTTGGAGAGCTGAATCCGCCACATAGCCGTAGGTATAGATATTTTTTAAAATTTATAGTTTGTATCAAATAAATTTTTAGTCACCTGAATAGGGTAGACCGGCACAGCGTTACCCACTTCTACATATTTTCTTTTAATTAAAATATTTTAGGAAATAAAAATAAATTAATTATAAATATATAAACAGTTATTATTTATATTAACAAAACTCACCTTCTTAACAGCACTTAAGGGATATAAAGGGCCATTACTACTTCTTTCCCGTTCAAAATATTCTAATAAAGTAGCGATGAGTTTTTTACGGCTATTAAACTATCTTGTACACTTCGCACTAAAAGCGGATCTAAAAAGGACAATATTTGACTGCTAGTAAAAGCGGTCAACGTATTTACTTATTATACAAAACTGCTTCTTATTTCCGGTAGTGGGTATCAATCAAAAATAAACCTGAACGTTAATCTAAATTTCAAATTTCGTATTTTCACCAACTAGATTATTAGAGCATAATAGATTTTATAAGCGGAAAAATATTTTTTTTCCTCAAAAAGTATTTTAATATAGTATATCAATAATTAAATTTATGTAGGGGTGGGTGTACTTTTACCCTTTTCGTAATTTCTCTTGATTTTTGTAAAAGTCAAATGTTAAAGCACTTAGCAAAATATAGACACCCAACATCCCATTCAAATCGGAATAATGGTTCATAAAATATACGAAAAAATGTGATTATTTTTTTATGTTTGTATGTTTTTGTATACCGTGCTGGCAACTGTTTCTTTTGGATCGGTATTTGCATGTGTGGAAGTAAATCGCATAGGGATCTTATTAAGTCGGAGTGAGAGAAATGCGACTGTGTGCTGTTGCGGCGTTGCCGGTACGCTTTTCCCTATCAAGTACAGTAAAATCACGATGGCAAACCGCTTATTTTTAAAAAACTTTTTTTTCGAAAAGATAACTAGATAATATCATTAGATATGATTCTGAGCATCTGAAATGGAATTATAAGGATATCATTGGTGTCCATTTTTTTAATAACGAGAAAACGTCAGTAATCGCGATAATTTAAAAACTCAACATTTTAACACATAACACATCATAGCTTAAGAACCACTGTGGATATTGAAATTTTTTTTATTTTGAAGATCGGATCTTTTATAATATGTTTATAAAAAAAATGGATAAGGTTTTTTTTCCATTCAAAAATTTTAAACAACCCATCCATTTACTTTTAGTGAATAGTAATTTTCAGCAATCGTGTAACTTTTTATTTATAAAGATTTTCACATACTATCTGCGAACAAAATATAGCAGAAATGTTATCAAAGTTTTTGAAAAAACTACAATCAATTATTTCTAATAGATTTCGAGATATCTACTTACTTTTGAATTTAGAGTTCTAACAGCGCGACCACTGTCGAACACCAACTCAAGTCCACTTATTTTTACCAAAAATGCAAATGTTTCTAACTTGCACTTAAAAATTTTCAAGCTATAGGGAAAATTACGACTCGTTAATTAATAAACAAATAAGGTATCACGAGACATAATTAAATCGTGAAGCTGAAGGCATGATATACACCTTTCCCTAGAACCCTAAGTCTAAGTACTGACAGAGGTACTGATTGGGTCGACCCGGTTAACCGGTCGACTGCGACAAATCACTAAAAGCTGCAGCCTGACAGGTGAAAGTTGTGCCTGTATTCAAAACTGTCAAACAAAATTTGAGGTTAGGGATAACCCTATGGAGCTATAACCCTTAGGGATAACCATATGGAGCCTGATGGGCCACAATGTAGTGACAATGATATGGGCCATAAAGTAGTGACAAAAACCATACAAAAACATTAACATACACCCAGGCACAACTGTGGCCCATCAGGCTGCAGCCGCAAAACCCCCTTCCACGTCTCTTAGCAATGCGCACAGTTTCTCGGTTTATTTCATACGTTTGGCAACTTGTTTACTGTTCTCTCTTTGTTCAGTATATTATAAACGCATACTCTTCTTACATACGGAAATTTCGACCCAAGACCCCTTTGCCAGCCCTTAGTAGAAGTTAATTGTGTCCAATTGAACTTATTTTGATTCCAAAAATACGTAGCAGTTCTATGTCCACGGAATATTGGGACACCCTGTATTCTAAAACTTTACGATTTCACGCCCATAACCTTACCACAAACAAACAATGCTAGGTGTGTGTCCTTCACAAACTCATATATTCCAGTAGATAACATTTTAACTGACCCGATATCATACATCTTTCTGTAGCTACCGTCCACGGTTAACTAGAGATATAACTGGATTACTGCGGGCCGGAACTCAGTTGAGTAATTCGCTGATATTCCGGATGTGGCAGACGGTTGCTTTAATTCGTCGGTTTACGACTCTCTCTGTACGCAGATTATACGAATCATAATAGATATTCTAGAACGTATTGTACCGGAGCCGTGTTCCAACCTCAGAGAAACAATATAAACATACTTTACTGTGCAAAACGATGGTGATCATAATTTACAAACGAGATGGGCACAGAAAAATGCTAGGTTGTGCTATTTTTTAACTCAAGATCTTGATTAACAAAAATCGTTTCATTTTTTTTCATTTTTGAAAAATAAACTATGCTCTTTCAAAATCATAAAACTTGAAGGTATAATGGTTTACCTTTTAACTTTATTAAGTTTCGATAATTCTTTTTTGTAAACAGTTCTAAGTGAATTAATATTTTTTGTTACTGTAGTCCTAGTCACTTTAGGGTCTACACCCTTGACCTGTCACTGTATTCTTTTAATTTTAGTCGCCATAAGCAAGGGAATCTTTTGTAAAATTCAATGAACAACTCACTGAGAAACTAATGTGACTGTTGCCGTAGGTCAGACATTATTTGTATTTGATTAGCAGATGATCTGCACACACTACGACTTGTCTGTGCAAACCTCTACGTATGTTTTTAAGTAGTACATGTAGAGGACGTTTTTGTCTGTCCATTGTACGACTCACCGCACTCGCAAGGTACCTGGTAGATGCACTCTTTTACTTGTTTTGATGATTCCGGTTTTGATTTTGTTAGGACACTTCTAAGAGTAGTAGCAGACTTAAAAACAGTCTTAATTTTATACTGATAGACTATTCGCCTGATCTGTTCCGATGTTTCTTTCACATATGGAATCGTCAAGTGTTTGTGAGAGAGAGAGAGAGAGAGAGAGAGAGCATCCTTCTCAGGCTGGCGCACCAATAAGTCAGACTTGCATGATTGGACTTCCCAACTAGCATTTACAGTGGCAGATACATAACTGCCAACTACAAAAACCACTACTAAGTGGGCAGTGACCATCGGTGGCTACGTCGTATATTCGTAGCTGCTAAGTAACTGCGACCAAAATGGGGAAAGATTTTGAGTAGCCGGGTAGTGTCTTGGGTAGTTTTTGTCACTAAAAGATGATTTGCCACTATGATGTGTTACTAAAAAGTAGCCTACTGGTGAATGGGATTTATCTGTTACGAAGCTGCCTAGTCGCGGGTTCGTGGCAGCCAAGTGTTATCCACCGACATGTGGAACTTTCGTTAAACTGTTAAACTTCTGTTTCAGATGAACTAACACTACACTCATCTACAGAAACAGCTTCAAAAATGTCTCAGTTACTACCTGATTTATGATGTTCACCAGTAGGATTATAGAAAGATGTAGTTTTTGTTTCTAATGTTGCATCGGCTCGCAGTGATTATTTTTGTTTAATTCTTCGGTAGAAAGTACTAGAATACCAAAATTTCTTTTTATTCGCCTTAGGCAGTTTACAAAATTTTAATAAAGCTTAAAAACAAGTAAAAGAAAACACTAAAAGAGAGCAGTACATGATGCAATCTGAGGCAATTACATTTATTAGGGTATATTAAGTTACGGTCACTATAAAGTAGCCATTTTTGACCCCGTGACTTTTTAGTGGCAATGGATGAGCGACGGCTACTTTATGACCTAGACAGGTAGCAGTAACCATTTTGCTACTTTCAATGCTACTATAAATTAGAAGTAACTAGGTGTCGTGGCCGCGACTACCCCGTAACTTAAATTGTTACTATAAAGTAACAAAAACTTAATGGTGGCATTATGGTAGCAGTTGTTAGTAACCCCTACTTTGAAAAGTTACTATAAAGATTTTGGTCTTTTATGGTGTCATATTCGGAGATTCGGGTAGTTCCAGCCACTTCTTTAAATTACATGTTTGCGACTTGTAATCGGGGTGTTTATTTTCCACTTTTATGATAGGCAGGCACTAACCGGTCACTCTCGAAATATACTTGAAAGTGACTATTCCTTATAGAGTAACATTTTAAGTGGAAGAGTGGACCTAGGAACTATACTTTAGAGACAGTGACATTTTAAAGAGGACTGGGAACTATATTTGCTAGTTGGGTTTATGTTGAAAAAATCCACGACCATATTATATCCAATATTCTTTTAGTTTCATTATCTGCAACGTCTTGTAGACGCAAGCAAATCGTACGATGAGTTGTTCCATCTGAACAGCGCCTTATATGTAAACCGGGCTAAGAAGACGGATGGACCATCTTTAGAACTACGATCAGTTTTCTAGACGGTCTTCCATCTTACCCGGCCCTTTTAACTGACAGATAAAACGTTAGGTATAGACGAGACTTTAAACAAAACTGTCATTTCCTTCCAGGTAATTTTATCGAGCCCGAACGCGAAAAACTCGTGTTCCAGAGCACGTGTCACGTCGCCATGGACAGCTGCAACAACAATTACCATTGTCGGATGCTGCTCGCCCCGATTTTGCACCACTGCGACATCTCCCGGTGCAACCGGAACTCTTGCATGGAGGCGCTCCAGACTTTTTACGGCAAACAGGATTTCCATTGGAACGTCGAGATCGCTTTCTGTCTTTGCAAGTAAGTGACGGGTTTCGATTGTCTCATTCTTTTTTGTCTATTTTCTTCTTCATGAATTTTTAGTTTTAACTAAAAATGCCAGGAAACTACTCTAGAAAAAGACAATGCTATAGTAATCTACATATCTGGAAGTATCTCTCAGGACTGTCTGTGCAAGAGGAAAAACTTTTTTATTGGCTTTTTGCGAAAAATGGCTTTCTTTATATAGGGTTTTTCAAAAAACATGTGCCATTTCTCGTGTGGTGAATCCTCATGTAAAAATAAGATATGTTTTTCATAGGTCCGATTCTGCTTTGTTTCGTAGCTATAAAGGGTTAAAGACTTTATTTTTTTGCGATTTATTATAATATTCTTCAAAGTGCTTCTAGCGATTCGAATGAAATTTTGAGGGTTAAAGTTACTATAAGGTATGTAGTCCTTTAATGCTTAGGTCTTTAAAATCAACTAATAAAATTAATATCGTATCATCGTATCGTCGGACAACGGATGCATGAAAATCAAGCTTAATCCGTTTATACTTTTTCTAAAAAAAAATAATACACACCATAATTAAAAAAGAATAGTCTACTATTTCGATTACTAACTAAATCTCAACAGGATACTTAAAAATTTTGATTTTTGGATTTTGAGGTTCTATCGTTTAATTAAATCAAAGCAATTAATTTTGACGATTCTTCAATTTGTTTTTGACATCTTCAGATATCTATAAAAAAGTTTTTTTTTCAAACGTCACAAAAGTATTAATCATGTATTAATTTTTGCGACGTGGTTGACAATATAAAAAGTCATAGCATAAAAGTAAAGCACTTTTACGCCAAAACATAATGTATTTTTTAGATTGTATTCCCATAAATACAGATATTCTCAAAAAATTGCGTGATATTCTTAACAGCATTGTAATAAAAATGATGAAATATTATGATACCTGGTTTACTATACAGGGTGATCTGAATTATATTCCGTAAATTTCGGCAGCATATTCTGCAGATAAAAATAAGTAAAAAAGTTCCTGTAAAATGTATGTCCTAAAATGTTTACTTTCGGAGGTACAGGGTGTAGAAGTTTCATTTTTATTGCTTTGTTTTATTGTTTCCAAATAATTTTTGTAGTAACGTCAATATTTGGATGAAAATTGGTATCTGGGAGTTTTTTTGACATATGAAATTTGATTTTGAAGTCAATATGACTCCTATTTGGAGGAGACGCCGCTTACATGTGTTTTAACTGTTTTGAAGAGTAATAACTTTTCGTCCGTACCTGTATAAAACTACTGAGTGAAAAAATATACTTTTCCGTGATTTTCTACGTAAAAAATGTCTCTTGGTAAACATCACTATGAGCAACCGGTCTCAAGATATTTGTAATGGAAATAGTCAATACATGTCATTATGGATAAAAATAAACATGTTGAACAGATAGTTATTTGACCGAAACGATAAATTTGGGAATTTTTTATTTTTTAAATTAATCATAAATTTTCTTCAAATAAATTATAATAAAAAAGTTTCTGTTGAACTTTTGGCACAAAAACATTTCAAATTTATGATTTCAGTCTAATAACTATTTAGTCAACATGTTTAATTTATGTCCATGACAGGTATGACAGGTATGACAGGTATGACAGGTATGACAGGTATTGGTAATTTCGATTCTTAATATCTCGAGAACCATTAACTCCTACCGATTTTTACCTAGAGAGTTTTTTTTAAGAGAGATATTTTTTACTCATTTGTTTTATACAGGTACGGACGAAAAGTTGTAACTTTACAAACCAGTTAAAAAATATGTAGATGGCGCCCTCTACAAGTAGGAGTCATATTGACATCAAAATAAAATTTTTTAATGTCAAAAAAATACGAAACACCAGTTTTCATCCAAATATTGACATTATTTCAGGAATTATTTGGACAAAATCGAAATAAAAATGATATTTCAACACCCTGCATCTCCAAAACTAAGCATTTTAGGACATACATTTATACGAACTTTTTTACTTATTATTATCTACAGAATATGGTGCCGAAGTTTCCGGAATACAGTTTGTACCATCCTGTATAATAATAATAATATAATATTGGTATAATCCATAACATTCTTTATTAAAATAAACAATACCTTACTACAAAATCTACGAGAAACTTTCTTTAGTGTTAGTAAAGCGTACAATACTTCTATATTTTTCTTACTATTCAAACTGATCTAGAAACATGCAAACCTAGAAACTCCGGAAAAACTTCGGAGTTTAAAGTATCGGAGTAAAACTTGGAGAGTCGGCATAAGTTTATGCTTTAATACTTTCCAGTTTCGACATTTTATGCATCCATAAACGTCAAGGTATTATTTACAAACGTAAAATGTATGCAAATATGTTTAGGTAATAATTTTTCATGCGAAAATAATTAAATCTTTTTAGAGATTTTGTTTAAAAAAAATGAGGTGGATCACCCTTATCACTTAAGGATATAAAAAGTAGATAACAACCTATTCTCAGACCTAGTAAATATACATGTAAAATTTTGTTAAAATCGAAAAGAATTTAATACAGGGTGGTCCGAACTGTATTCCGGAAGCTTTGGCAGCATATTATGCAGATAGAAATAAGTAAAAAGTTCGTCTAAATGTATGCCCTAAAATGCTTAGTTTCGGAGATACAGGGTGTAGAAGTTTCATTTTTACTTCGATTTTTTCCAAATAATTTTCGAAGTAACGTCAATATTTGGATGAAAATTGGTGTCTGGGAGTTTTTTGACATAGGAAATTTGATTTTCATGTCAATATGATTCCTGATTGTAGAGGGCGCCACCTACATATTATTTAACAGGTTTGAAGGGTAATAACTTTTCGGCCGCACCTGTATAAAACTACTGGGTACAAAAATATACATTTGTGACATCTTCTACGTAAAAAGGGTCTCTCGGTAAAAATCGCTACGAGTAATGGTTCTTGAGATATTTGGAACCGAAATTATCAATACCTGTCATCGTTGACATAAATTACATGTTGACTAAATAGTTATTAGACTGATATAATTTTGAAATGTTTTGTGCCAAAAGTTCAACAGAAACTGTTTTATCGTCATTTTTTCGAAGAAAAATTTATTACCAATTTAAAAAAAAAATTCTAATATTTTATTTATTTTTCTATATTTTCACTAATATTCCCAAATTTATAATTTCATCTACTCAACATGTTGATTTTTGTTTTGTCAATAAAGACAAATGTTGACGATTTTCATTCTTAATATCTTAAGAACGGTTGCTCGTAGCGATTTTCATCAAGAGACATTTTTTACGTAGAAAATCACAGAAATGTATATTCTTTCATTAAGGGATTAATACAGGTACGGTCGAAAAGTTATTACTCTTCAAAACGGTTAAAACGCATATGTCAAAAAAGTCATAGACACTAATTTCCATCCAAATATTGAGTTTACTTCAGAAATTATTTGGAAAAAATCGAAATAAATGAAACTTCTACACTTTGTATCTCCGAATCTGAGCATTTTAGGCAGAGCATTTATACAAACTTTTTTACTTATTTTTACTTATTTTTATCTGCAGAATATGCTAGGTACCAAACTTTCCAGAATACAATTCAACCACCCTGTAAATTAGATTAATGAGAAAAAAGTCACAAAATATTTGTGCCGAAGTTTTGGTATAATGCGTGACAATTTAAAAGCACATCCTACATAACATAACAACTTTATAAACCGTTTTACTCATTATGAAACAATAAACACCCTCATTTTTCCTACCATACTCGTACCAAAGCTCTCTCCCAACACGGTTAATATTTAAAATAATTCCCCGGTAATGCGAATATCGTTAATAAAAAATGACGCACTTAATTTCGTCGCTGGCGAAAGCTCATTTCAAGCGCGCCTTTTAAAATAAACATACTTTGAGTTAAATAATAACGGAGCAGTAGTAGTCGCCATGTTCGTTTTACCTTGTCGGAAAATTGTAGCGGTCGATTTTCCCATGTCGGATGGGGCTAAGCGACGGAAACGACAAGATAATTCGCGACAGGCGTGAAAATGAGCCACGGTGCAGGTTGGTGAGGTGTGAGGAAAAGGTAATCCGTCGATTTGTCTCAAGGACGCCTCGCGAAATTTGAATTAGAGCTGGACAGGGTGTTCCGCAGTCGAGTTTCATTATGATCTTGGAAACAGAAGAGATACAAGGTCAGTTAAAGGGAAGCAAAGTTGTGCAATTTGATGCTGATCAAAATGCCACCTTGAAAATTTAAAAATTCCGAATACTTTAATAGTTATTTGTGTACCAAGACCGTAAAGTTGATTAGGCGTAGCCGAGGCCAAGCGGATTTCAGGCGAGGACAAAAAAGATCATACGGCCGAGGTGCACACAAAATTTTTTAAGCCAGTGTCTTTTGAAGTAGGTAACAATTTTTTTTACAATTTTGTTTCTAAAAAAAGACGAAACTGGAAGATTAGATTCAAATTTTTATTAACCAAATGAAAAGTGTATTATTAAGTAACAAAGATGTGTGCAGAATTACTTACAGAATTTTAAACAGAAGTTTGGGTTATAAAGAAGTTAATAAATTAGGGCATTATCTGCTATTAATTGTTATGTTAAATGTACATTTATTACATTTTCAAAAAGTAATACCACTTTTAGACATGACATTGTTAACAAACATTTCATTTTCTTGATTTTCAGTAATAATGGTTCTTGCTGTTCTTGCCGCTTTATAATTTGACAATCTTAATATCGGACGTTGAAATAACTCAAATAAGTAAATTAAATGTGTCTAGTAGGCTGCCCTCATAATGACTTTGTTTGCAAAAGCGGCCGTAAAGTAAAAAAGCGGCCAAAAAAAGATATACTTTAAGCGGCCCATACATTATCAAACAAATTGCGCAACGAGTTGCCAATGTATGCTAGTGTTTGATGCGTTGCGCAATTGTTTGATGAGTTTCAAGAATGTTTGAATTCTTTTGTGCAACAGGAATGTTTGCGCAACGCGTTGTGTAGTGTGTGTGTACGTGTGTGTTGCGCTTCGTTGTGCAATATTTTAGTTCTTTCATCCAAATTCTTTGTTTTCTTTTTCGTTTTTTGGTATCATCGACATCATCTAGGGTATATACGTTAATAATTGACGCAATGGCAATTGAGGACATGATTGTTTCTCAAACAATGCACAACTTTTAATAAAAAGTTTGATCAAAATTTTACTAAGTGCATTGGTGATGCAGTTGTGCAACGAAACGTTGCGCATCGCTTTGTTGCGCAACTTGTTTAACAGTGTATGGACCGCTGAATCAGTTGTGCAACGCATCGTTGCGCATCGCTTTGTTGCGCAATTTGTTTGATAATGTATGGGCCGCTTTAGGGACGTTAATAGATCCGTAAAAATCATTTTTTGTGACACCCGCTTAAAAAAAATTGTATGTGCACTATGTACGCATATTTGAAGTGAAACTTCTCCCTAACAGCTATTAAATTGAAGAATTTAAAGGATATATAATTTTTTATGAATGCTTTTTATAAACTTCAAAAAAATAGAGTTAATATAAAACCGTATACTATTCTAGCTGTATAATTTTAAATTGTTTTTTTAGTTTTTATTAAAAACGATAATTCTCTACATCTATATCTCTGACTATTACTAACTGCTACTAACCAAGAATTTGTTTTGTGTGGTCTGTTTTTGTTTAAATCTTTTGTTCATTATTTATGTTGGGAATTTATTTTTAAATTAAAGTTATTTGTTAGGCAACCAGTAAACTCATATAATATATGTATTTCTTTTACATAATCAAAATTGTCACTCTAAATTTTACATAACCAAATTGTCACTCTAAATCGCTCTTTTAAAAAAGATAGCGATTCTTCATCTGTCTAAAGACAGATGTCACTTCTCTTGTTATTAATCATTTCATTATTCGAATTCTTAGAACGTTGTTAACAAAAGTCTTATCTTAAAATAAAATTTTAATCAATCACAATTGTTTATCTCCATCATTTACCGGATTAATAATACAGAAATTACAGCTCAGTTACAAATAATTCATTATTTATAATGATTTACAGTAATTTTATTAAATTATACTATTATATTATATATTTTATTATATTATTGTTACTGTTCTTTTTGTTGGTATGAGGGGTTCGGATGTTAATGGTTACTTCTTTAATAGACCATATCCATATATTATTTTTTCCTTTTCTTGCAAGTAAAATTTTATAATAAATTGAAAGATTTTTTATGCGACGTTTTGCTCCAACATAGTGGGCTTTTTCAGGCACAAGTGGTGTCTCATTTGACTGGAAGGTTCATTAACATCTAATAAAGAACACATTTTTTGAAATACAAATAATTTTAAGTTCTTGTCCTTATGATCAAGCCAAGTATTAACCAGATCGGCATTGCTTATCAATTTTACTCCATCTGAAAAGTATTATAAAAAAAGTAATATAAAATAAAGTTCGTCGCAGGTGAAATATACAAAAATTAAAAGTGTATGAAATAACAACAAAAATATTCAATAAATACGATATGTTTTGATATGTTTTTTTAAATGCCTTTTTGAAGTTTGAAAACGTAAAATGTTTATACCCATTTAAGAATCATCTTAAAAAATAAATAAAAACTAAACAATCACGAACTTGTTTAGAAATAAATTTAAAGTACATACCTTGTTTAACAATATTCATAGTGGCTTTCAATTAATTACGTACCGTTTAACTCCATAATATACAGAACTACTATGAATGTTATTCTTTTCACTGATAAGATAATGATCGCAAAATTTATTTTTAGTGAAAATATTTGCTAACAAAAAACGCTGTTTATGAAAAATAATATATAGGATGGTTGAACATTGCTATAAGTATAAAATTACATATTCAGATATTAGTAAATTTTAACTTTTTTTTCGATTTTTGTCCATGGGACGAAGGACTGTGCGTCGTAACTCTGGCATAGCGCTATGTGAGCTAGAGTGTTGAAACTCGGAATGTAGATGTGGTTCTTCGAGCCAGTGGCGCATGCAGAGAATGAGTCTGGGAGGGGTAATGGCAATATTTAAATAAAGTAATAGATATAAATTAAATTTTCGCTCAAAGGTATTGTAACTATGAAAAAAAAATTTAGATTGTTCTGGATTTCTATTTTGATTGATATTATTAATTTATTTTGTGACAATTTTAATTTATACAGATTTTCTTATTTATAAATTTCTTCCTGGGAGGGGTAATTACCCCCATTACCCCTCCCGTATATGCGTTCCTGCTTCGAGCCCCATTTTTTCAAATAATTTTGGCGACATTTCGTGCTCTAAGAAACCACATCGTCAATGAATCAAATAAAAAAATCGTCCGATTTAAATTAAATTTGGTATGTCTATAGATTGGACCAAGGCCAACTTTACCGTGGACGACACGTAATAAATGTGGCATTTGATCTTTTGACGTAAGAAACGTTAAAATTTGATGTCGTCCGATCGCGATCAAATTTCAAATCAAAATCATCAGGATTTTCCGTAATTATGGGTCGATTGATACCAAACCGGCACGTCGATAGAGGTACCCAAATGGAGTCTTCAGACGGACTGACGGACATTTTAATACAAATTTTATGAACTACTTTATTACTAATTTATTACTTTTTCATCATTTCAGACTACACTTTTTCAAACGTGTCCTTCAAATCCTTCAATTTAATAAATGTTTGTAAGAAGTTTCACTTTCAATCTGCTTCACTCAAATATGCGCACATAATGCACACACAATTTTTTTTAAATACGGCCTTACATTTTTTTATTAAGAATTTTAAGAGTCATCTAAGGTACCAAAATTAATAATGGAATCACACCATGGAATCATCTGCTATAAAATATAATTTCTCTGTTAAATTATTCCATCCAATTTACTAGATTGCCCCAATAAGAGAATACATACACTTTGCATTTATTTAGCCCGAAGATATTACGAACAAAGTGGGTTGACTTGCGGCGATGGACAAAAAGAAAATGCAGTAAAACGTCGGAAACTTGCAGGAAAGTCACAGTTTTCCGTGCGTCCCGCGAGATTTTTCACAAAAAACTTTTAAGTCTTCTTGAACTTGATATACGACGTATAAAAATGAGATATATACATAGCGACTTTATTGACTTTATTATTTATATTAACTGACTCTATTATTTATATTAACTTTATATAAAAAAATATTTAACAAATTTCATAAATGTTCAATTTTTCTTATTTTCAATACTAACTCAAACTAATCATGTTTCTAAGTATACGGCAACGTATTCTACTATATATATTATAGATTCTATGACCTTATAGATCTATTGTGTCCCTCTTTCATGAGTTAGAACTCATCATACAGTCTCAGGGTTTTGACAAAAAACAGTATCTGAGACTGTTTTACAGAGATTAGTTCTACATCTCCGATTTCAGTAGTGTCGAAGTTTATGGCACGAGATTATGTTTGTTATATCGGCGCACTCAGTGATGAGGTGTTCTGTTGTTTCCCTATTTTTTAGTGATGGGATAACTCGAGCGAAAATTCGCTCGTGTACTCGATTATTGAAATAACCGACATCTCTCGATTATGAAGGAACGATGTAAGTGACGAGTTACGAGCGACGAACGCAAGCGATCCTAGAGTGGAATAAATTGAAATTCGATTTTTATGTGACATATACTCGATAAAAAGCCGAGCGATTTTCTACATACATTGCAGGGAGCAAATTTATACGACGCCGTATATATATATATATATTTATCTACAACCGTTTAATTATAGCGTTTTTACATCACTATTTTTTTAGTATTTCAGTTACGTTATAAGATTCATAACACAACTAGTGGTGTTATGAATCTATAACACAACTAGATTTTATAATAATGAAAAACAACTACGAACATCTAAATATATTAATTTTTGATACAAATTCCTACTACTAATTTTTATATTAATATTAATAACACACTTTTTACACTACTTCAAAACAATTTCTGCTGCTGATGATGATGATGATTATAGTGAAGGTCTAACTGAAATAGATTGGGCTGTTGATCGGATTAGCATGCTTCCTCAGAAATTCTTGATCCCAAAATGTGCTGCGCAACCATTTTCTTGTTTTCTTTTGATGTACCTATATATCACCTTGCGACGGAACTACTTCTCCAACCTCCATGACGCTTAACCATTAGTAGATCTGCCCCCGAGTACGCCAGCAATGAGGCAGATCCCCACCATGTTATAGGGGAGCGAAATCTGGGTGCCGTACCGCCGACACATGAACGCATTAAACAAGTTGCAACAGAGACACCTTAGACAACTCTTAAGAATCCGGTGGTCCCATCATGTCTCAAACGTATCGGTCCTTGAAAAAGGTAACTGCGAGAGTATTCAGAAAATCCCGCTTAAGATGGACTGGTCACGTATGCAGAATGCAAGAAAACCGCATACCAAAATATATGCTTTACGGTGGGCCTGTAGACGGTAAGAGGAGGCCGGGTGGACAACTCAAAAGGTTTGGTTTGGATATTTACATGCCGAATGTGTGGGAAGAGTCAGCTCACAATAAAACTCAATGGAGAAGAATTGTAAACTCAGTTAACAGCGACAACCAAAAAGTAAAGAGGCAACAAAGCAATGAGATTTTTGAATGTCCGGAGTGCGGTAGGCGGATAACATAATCTGATGCGTGTCATATACTCGTCAGCGAGTAATAGCTGTATGTATGTATTATGTAGATGTGCGTCTAAAAGCGTGTCCTGTATACTTCCGGTTCATTAAGGCATAAAAAACAAGCAATTTTTTTTAGTAAAAAAATGTGACAAATGTCATAGTTAAAGGTGTTAAAGGTGGGCGACTAATAAACGAAAATTAAAACAGCATTTTCTTATTTTTCGGTAGTAGATAAAACGTTGTACATGACACGTGCGTTTAAACATGATTACAACACTCGTCTGATTAGAACGACTCGGTCTACGACCGTAATCATGTTTATAAACACACTTGTGTTGTAAATAACTATTATCCGTTTCTGAGAAACAAAATTTTACGACCTACATCGACAATGCTTTGAAATAAACTAAATCAAGCGATCAAGCATCAAGCGAATCGCTCGTTGCCTGCTACTTGCCATTCAGCACGAAAGAATATGGGCCCTGCGCACGCAACTTATTGCTTAGCGCTTAGCTTTAACGAGTACTTACAACAAGCGACGGACGAAAATCCGTATTTTTAAATACGAGCGATATTACTCTCGAGCGATCGCTCGGTTATTGCAATCGCTTGAAACTTGAGTACTCGATTATTGAAATTAATCGGTTTTTCCCATCACTATTATTTTTCCTACATAATCACCATTTGCCGTTGTTTCTTAGCTTCAATCTACTGAGGTTTTCATTGAGATTTGAGTCCGAAGATTGTTCTTACTCAAATCAAGGAAAATCTTCGATTTTCCTCGGGCGTAAGTCCTGAGAGTTTTTTCGAGTATCTTAGACCATTGGATGATTCCCACTCCAGGTTAGGGATGTAGTCTTCCCGGTCCTTGAGTTCTGCTTTATGTTGGTTTCTGTTTTGGAAGCAGAACGGTTCTGGTCCAGTTAATGGAGTGTTCGCTCCTTTTCTAGCTGGATCATTTGAATTTTTATTATCATCTATGCCGTATAATAAATAATATTTAATACATAAAGAATTGTTTTGCATTTTTTTACGCCTTAAGTTTTTGATGAGCTCTTATTTTTATACTTAATTTCTATAAATACTTCTAAATAAAAAAAAATACTACCTAGAATTAATCCATTTCCATTGAACTGATGTTGTAGAGAGGTGATATGTAGGTCTCCATAGCAACTGACGAGTAGCGTACCGTAAATCTAAAATTATACAGTAGGGTGCATATTTAATTTAGCAGCACTAAGTATAGGAGATACCGTGATTTATTTTAGGCACAATGTCAAACAGCATGATTAGGGTTAATTGATTTTAAACCAAATTATTCACAGTATTTTTAGACACCTATAAATATGATATAATGTAAAATTCCATATGATCCAATCTTTTAGTGTGCAAATAGTTTTAGGGGTAGTATATTTTGACTCCAGAAACATGATTATGAGGTTTTCTTCGCGAAATTTTTTTTAATTTTGGATTTTTTTTACTTTTTAGTAAAAAAAAACATAATTTGTTGATAATATGGCAACATAGGTAGTAGATTAAATGTGGTAAAAGTGGTTCTCAAAATTTTTTTAGAAAAAATATTTTTTTTTTGGAAATTTTCAAAATAAAATAACTCGGTAATTTTGGCTTTATTTGAAAAAACCGTAAAGAGAAAATACTATGTTTCTTTTATCGAGATCTACTAGCCCTGAAATATTAGCACTTATTTAAGATTCACCCTGTATATTTAAATAAAAAGTGGAATTTTTGAAACGAATATCATTATATATGACATTATCGTCTAGGCTGGTCCCTTTATGGCATTTATTAAATATGTTTTCTTAGTGGTTCTTTTGAGACTAAGAAACATGGTTTTGATGTCTCTATAATAAAAAAATACAATTATTAGTGTTAAACTATATTAATTTTTCAGTAATTTTTTATTTATTTTTATTATGTCTTTTTATTGTCTATTTTTTTAGGAAAACAGAAAATAGACATGATGCTTGCTTGATAGCGCAAGAAAAGATGCATCCAGTATGCGCTCAACGTATCGAAGAATCCCCACAGCCTACTTGTCTACATCTAGCAGAAAATTGCAAAGAAAATAATGCATGCAGGTAAACTACATCTTTTATATAAAACTTATGGTTAATTTTTATATTAAACATGAAATAAATATAAGTTATTATAAAGTAGTGTCTGTTAACAGAGCTAGTTTTTCTTGATTGATACTAGATTAATCAGAATTTTAACAGTTTTCAATATCTTTTTGGTAAAAAACATAATAATACATTTAGTGTAACTACAGTTTACTCTAACGCTAAAATGCACAAACCGCATATAAAGATGAATCTAACAATAATATTCCGCCAAAGTTGTAAGCAGAATTAAAAAAACATTTTTGAAGACACAAATCCATATATATTATGTTCAATAAACTTATTTTGATTATAAAAATACTTAGTAGTTCTAGATCCACGGAACATTGGTACACATTGTATTTTTGTAAGTAAAAAAAAGGTTAAACTATTACAAATATTACTTTATATACAAAATAAATATAATGATAAACATTTGCACTCGGCTATATGTTATTTGTTAAAATTAACAGACAGAACCAGCTCTGTTCTATATATACTCGAATATAAGTCAACTATTATTATAAAGCTGAAATGCTTAATATTTCAAAGGCTTTCTCGTGGTGTCAAGCATAAATGAATAATTCTGAGGTCTGTTTAATGCAATTCTTATTAGGTAATGTAAATGCAGAAACAGGATTGCTATAAAATTGCATTTCGCGATATTAAATATCAACTTCCGAATTACGTCTCTAACATTTTGTTGGGTTGTAGAAGTAAAGAAATTCGACTTGTAGAGATAAAAATACATAGTAAAATTTTAAAACACAAATTCCTTGCTAAACATATTTGAGTAAAGAGAATTTACTATAGTGTGTCCACCGACAAGATCCTTGACAGTGATAGATGTGTCAGTCATTTTAATTTAAAGTAGTTTATTTTATTTTACAAGGAAATAAGTTTGTACAACTGGAACGCATAGCAGGAAATTAATATATTATTTAAAATTTGACTGATAAGTGATTACTTCAAAATATTGTGAAAAAAAATGTATAAAACTGAAAAAATGTATTCGAGTTATTTTATTTAAAAAAACGGCATGTGTTAATACAAAACAAACAAGAACAAAACACCACATACCAAAAAAATATAAAAAAGAACTATTTCTTACATTCAAGCTTCAAGAAACTTCCCGCATTTATTATTATATTTATCAATATAACTTATGTACAAATACAAATTTGTAATATTCAATTACCTCTGCAGTTTGATTTCGGAAAAGATCAATATCGACTCTGAACTTTAGCACAGGATTAGCAGCGCCTCAAGAGCGTTCTTAAAATTAAAAGACAAGGTTTTCTACAACTATGACTTGAACACAAAAACGAAACTGGCATTGTACCGAGCAATAATAATTCCCACCATGTTGTATGGGAAACCTGGCTGCCGTACCGCCGACACATGAACGCATTAAACAAGTTGCAACAGAGACACCTTAGACAACTCTTAAGAATCAAATAGTTCCATCATGTCTCAAACGTATCGGTCCCTGAAAAAGCTAACTGCGAGAGTATTGGAGTTATGGTTACAAAATCCCGCTTAAGATGGGCTGATCACGTATGCAGAATGCAAGAAAACCGCATACCAAAATATCTGCTTTACGGTGAGCTTGTATACGGTAAAAGGACGCCGTCGCCGGGTGGACAACTCAAAAGGTACAAGGACATTTTCCACAAGCAGCTCATAATAGAACTGAATAGAGAAAAATTGTAAACTCAGAGAACAGCGATACAAAAAGTAGAGGCAACAAAGCAACGTAATTTTTGCATGTCCGGAGTGCGGTAGGCAGATAACATTACGTATCGGGCTTTTCAGTCACAGAAAGGCTCATGAAGGAAAGCGCCTGACCATCTTCTGATGCCTATCAAATACTCGCCAGCGAGTAATGGCAGTATGCATGTATTTATTAGTCATCATACAGTCTCAGGGCTTTGAAAAAAGTCGGTATCTGAATTGGCTTTACAGAGCTTAGTTTGACATCTCCGATATCAGTCGTACCAAACTTCATGGCACAAATAGTTGTCGTCTCGGCACACTCAGTGTTTCCCCATTTTTCCCACAGAATGTTCATTCGCCGTTGTTTCTTAGCTCCAAACTACGGAGGTGCTCATTGAGGAGACAGTGTCCTGTTAAAGAAAAACCATGAAAATCCGAAGATTATTCCTACTTAAATCAAGGAAAATCATTGATTTTTCTCGGTCGTAAGTCCTGTAATTTGTTCTGATGGCAGAAATTTCTTCGAGTGTCTTAGACCGTTCGAGGATTCTCATCCAAGTTGCGGATGGAGGCTTTCAAATTCTTGAGTTCCGCTTTAAGTTGGTTTCAACTTGGGAAGCAGAAAGGTTCTGGTCTAGGTAGTGGAGTGTTTGCTCTTTTTCTAGCTAGATTGTTTGCTTTTTCATTACCTTCTATTGTTTTGGGTTGGCATCCATAGTAGGAAGACTTTATTTTAGTAATACTTCCAGATAGAGAAGTTTCTCTGAAGTAGTAAAAAATTCTAAATATTTTTAAATTAATTTAATTTGATTGATTTATATTTAATTTAAAAATCTTATGCCTTTTTAGCGTAGAAATATACTACAAATTACTTAAAAAACACCTTGTATACGTATAAAAAAATCTTATTTAGGTCAAAAAATATACTGAAAACATATATTTTTTCCATGATTTAAAAAAATCTAATTCTCATTACTTTAATTCAATTTACAAACTGCAAGAACTTTTCCTAAACACAAATGATTGATCTGATAAATGTCACATTGACGATGGCTTTAACTTGGTTGGGACTAATTACCTCATAGAAGTTAATCACCCAAAGGAAATTTAATCATGCAAAGTGGTGATTTTGTCCGCCTATTTATTATTACCTTCAGTTGTTACAAAAATTAATTTAATTTAACCAAATAATTATAAATAAGAAAACCATAAAATTGACTGCATTTGAAAATAATTAAGTACTATTTATTTAAATAGTAGAAACTGTGTATTTACACAGTTTCTCTTTACATAGTATGACTTTTTTATTTTTTAAATTTCTCTTGAGTAAATAAACTTGCCACAAAGATGTAGACGAGTAAATAAACTTGCCACAAAGATGTAGACCTTACTCATCACTTTTTTTTGTTTTCATAATAAAATATTGCTTATGGAGTCGTTAAAATCAAATACCTTTTTGAATCATAACTCAGTTGGTTACGATTTACACTTTCTTCTGGGCAAAATTTTATACAGACTGGGTCTTAAATAAGTACAAATATTTTGATTTATTCCCAAGTGAAAACCAACTGCAAAACTCGGGAACATGGAAGACTCCAAGACGTATTGCTGAAATGTTTTATCAAGAATTTTTATCAGACTTACTTACGACAAAGAAAAATCAAAGACTTTCCTTGATTTAAGTGAGAACAATCTTTGGACTGTCACGTAGTTTTTAACAGGACACTGTCTCCTCAATGAACACCTCAGTAGATTGGATCTAAGAAATGACGAAAAATGCAGATTCTGTGGGAAAAATGGAGAAACATCAGAACACCTCATAACTGAATGCGCCGAGACAATAACCATAATTTTTGTCACAGTACCGTTGTGCCATAAACTTTGGTACGACTGATATCAGAGATGGAGGACTAACTTCTGTAAAACCGTCTCAGATCCTGGTTTTGTCAAAGCCCTGAGACTATATGATGAGTAATAACCTAAGAAGAGGCAAAACAATAAATTTATAAGGTTGATGTTAATTAATTTTCCCTGGTTAACAATCAGCTAGACATCTTGGTTCAAATCTATTTATTGTACCCTTAAATTACTTCTTTGGAATTCAAATTATTAATATTTACTACTGTTTAATACAACTTTAGAAATTTTATGATAATAATTTTAGAATAAAATTGGAGAACTATGAACAAAGCTGCGCTGTAGACAGCGTAACGAAGAAATGCGCAGGTTCAACAACTGAATGCAGGAAATCCATAATGGCGATCTTGGGAACTGACTTACGAACAAGTTGTGCCTGCAAAGGCACAGATATGAGTCAGCTGTACGAATGCTTAGGTTGGCAACGACTTCTGTGGGTAAATCCGTGTGTTGGTAAGATCATTTTATTTACTATAATTGTTTATCTAATCTAATGTGCTTCCCGCCCATAACAATTTTTAAATAAGAACCTTCTGGCATTTATGTCACACACTAACATTCCAAATCTTTTTTTTTGTTTAAAAAAATAATTATTGGTGAGCCACTTTTAAAAAATACCCGTTATAGATTTAGCTATTGTTTTCACTTTTCAATTTGAAAATTACTGTGTTTAATGTTGGTAATTACTCTGCAATATAAATATGTTCAGAAAGAAGGGTAACATGTTCTGAATAACTATTTGTTTTCATTTTTTTTCTTCTTGTTGTTATCAATGATCTCAAAATTCTCATTGCCTCCAGAATAATAAAAAAAGAGAAACTTCAGAGCAAAATTAAAAAAGTAACTGATGAGTGTCCAACCTTTTTTCTTTGTGTTAAGTATAAGTTCTTGATTTTTGCTCTTAGTTATTTCTCCAAAAAAGCATTGTCAAGCATTCTACAACACTATAAATAGGTAATTATAGTCTTTTGTGATCTTTAAACCTAATTTTTTTAATAGTTGAAGCGCAGAAACACTTTCACGTGAAGAAAGCAGCCGAACAAAGCAGGTTAATGCCTCATACTACGCGATCCACCACCACTACAACCACAACAACAAGCACCACCACCATGAAAACAACAACCCCGAGCATCACAACACCTCCACCACGCGTTCACTTGACAGCTGTCAAATCGATGACGGATGAAGCTTCGATCACCGTGATCACAGCCACAGAGTTTTTGCCGCCTCCTCAGGCTTTTGTGCCTACTTCAACTGTGAGTCTGCCTTCGACTAGTACTAGCACAACCATGAGGACTACTACAAGGAGAACTAGGCCTACAACGACTACAACCACTGCACCTCCAAGTAAGTTTTATTTTTTTTTTTCATTCTTGTATTGTAAAACACATTTTTACATACTTGGTTTCACTCTGGAAAATAATATTTTTTAAGGTTAATATGTTCAGTATCGGTTCTTGAGTTCCGCTTTAAGTTGGTTTCCACTTGGAAAGCAGAACGGTTCTGGTCCAGTAAGTGGGGGTGTGTTCAACAATGGTAGTAAATAAGAACTCCCCTTTTCGGAATTCAGTTTCTGAACCCGAAAATTCAGGCAATTAATATTTAGTTACAATTTACATGTTTTCTAATGTCTGCATTTGTTAAAACTTAAGTAAACGGGTATGTTTTACATAATTGCTCATATGATATCCAATTTTTTTTTCTCATTTTTCTCGTCAAACATTAATTGGGGTAATATAATACCCCACTCGAGTACTTACGTAGAAAAAGGTGGCGGTTCTGTTAGGAAGGTTAAGATCTTCTCAGAGACAATAGCTGGCCAACACATCTCTATGGTACAGAAGTTCACAAGAGACAGGCGTAAAAGTTTATAGGAACATTCTCCTCAACTCACGGCATGGTGATTAATAACAAACATTCTACATTTTACAATCCATTTTTGATATACATTCAGTGCACTAGGGGCATTCCATAATTGTATGATTCCATTCCTGAAATAAAAATAACACCCTCCTTTGCGAGTTTTGGTCCTTGGAATGTTTCAATACGGCGTCCGGCAATAGTGCGTCGGGCATCTGTAGCTCCTAGAATAAAAACCTTGGGAATTTTGTTTAAGTGCAAACCTAAAGTATGTACTAGGATGTATTTCAGGAAAATATTTGAACTTTTATAGGGTAGCTCAAAAAAGTGTGAGGGCATCGGGATGATTTTTTTTAAATGGGGCGCCTTGTGTATTATTGCATTTTTGGCTTCCTTTCAGATCACGTTACATAATTATAAGATATGAGTAAATATATTTAGATAATTAATAGAGGTATTAATAAATAAATAAAAAATAATTCTCTTTTATTAAAGTTCAGGAAAGCATAGTTAGATTCTCTGGAATAGTGATCGGGGTTTTCTCTGTCGTGCTCTTTTACTCGTGAATTCCAGGCACTCCATTCATTTCATTTAATAAAATTAGTTAATTTAATTTAAACTTAAATTTCCCAAAATTTTGCTTCTGTCAAGGCGCGTCCGAGGTAATCACAATAAAAAAATATTTTTAACACACAACGTAGGTTTCCTTCTTTCATTTAAGGCCAAAATATTACATTCTTCAACTTTGTTGACGAATTTGGGTTGTTGTACTACAATAAAACAGCAATTGAAATAAACCAAAATACAAACCTGTTAGAGCGACTTTAACATTACCGAAATAAAACTTCTTATTTTTCTTTCAGGATCTTGCATTGTACAGAGACCGCAGATTCCGGACCAGTTCATAAGGGAGGGCAGTTTTAAAAGGGTGAGTACGAACGAGATACAACACGTTTTGGCGCAAAACTGCCCTTAGTTTAAAATTCCCGACGATGCCGTAGTTCGAATTGAAATTTATGTACAAGACCAAAAGGCCAGATAGTTGCAGTAGCGGCAAAAGTTTACTCGCTTTATTTGCTTAATTTTTCACGAGCAACAGCCTTTTACGTCTAATAGAAACTTAAACAAGTAAATTATTCGGTGAATTTTCTAGTAGTTATAATCGAGTTTTCTAATCCTTCTTTGTTTAACTTGTGTGCTCGTTGTTTTCTCTGTTTAGTCTTGCAGGAAAGTCATTTTTGGTTTCTGTGTTATTGTCTGAGACAAAATTTTAAAAGTTAAAACTAAAATAATTTCGGACATCTGTTGTCTTTATTGATTTCTTCTTATACAATGTATCGTTCAGATGTATCACCGTTATGAAGTGTGAACTAATATAAATCCTAAACTAAAAATATACTTTACTTTTTTTCTACTGAGCTTACCTCGCTTGTTTCTCAAAAGTGAATGATAATAGATAGATATTGATATAGATAGTGAACACTGTAACATATTTTTTCACATAAAATTAAACGAGATTTGTTAGCATATGACATAAATTAGAATTGACTGACGTATTCAATTGTTTTCGGTCACTTCCTTAGATGGAACCCTCTATATTTTTTTACTTTATTCGATAGAAAATTATACTCTGAATAGAATGACATATAATATGTCAAATTTTGACATTTTCGCTTAAAAAATCGTATTTTAAATTTCAATCTAGAGTGCTGGTTGTGCTGAGATTATGGTTGTGTTAAAACATTAGTTTTTATTCAATGAGCCTCGGGAGAATAGACTTGATGGTCTAATGTTTTCCGTGTATTTTTCTGGCTGCTTAAAATATGCTCAAATCAAATTATTTTTAATTATATCTCAATTTTTTCAAATGGAACGAGGGTGGCTAATTAGCATATTTGGAAAAAGTTTTTTTGAACGAACAAATTAGTACGACACACATGGTAATTCGAGTCAAATTGTCGTTATGAACCATCATACACTACATTTCAAATAAAACATATGCGAAAATGGTAACATACTCGTATGATAATACGTCATTCTATTCAGTGTGTAATTATCGAATAAATTTAAAAAAAACTGAGGGCTTTATTTAAAAATCAAAAGTTGTAGTAAGTCCCACAGGGGTGAAACAGGAAGTGACCGGAAACAATTGAAGTCTACAGGGGAAAAACGATCTAAGTCACATTTTCTTACTTTTGAGATAAATGATTTTGAAACTTTAAAGACCAAAGGTTTTTATCAATAGTTATATGTATAGACATTAACTGATTAACAGACAAAACAAAGAAAAATAATTTGTAGCAAATTTGTTAGATAAAATAAAACTCGTATTCGCTTGGTTCAATGGAAAAGTGATCCAAATCCATATGGAATAATTCTGCATGTGGTTACTCTGAAGATTACTCATGCTGGAATAAAAAGAAAAATATGTTTTTATTCTCATTTTTATTATTAATATTGTTATTATATTTTCTTAATATTTTTTTATTTATTTCTTATTTTTATTATTATTTTTTTATTAATATTATTAGCATTAGATTATTTTTTACTTAGGAATGGCGATTTGCTTCTGATAAAATGAAGCTACACTACTAGACAGTTCCCTTATGGTTCCATTAGAACCCCCCATTTCCAGAATTTAATTTCTTTGAATTTAATACTAGTGACACAATAGACATAATCAGACTTCTTTTCTTAGGCAGAAATAAAAGCAATATAGTTTAATTGATATTACTCACCATATCTGCATCGTTTAGATGAGCAGTGTTTGATGCACAAGGCAAATTTGTGTAGTAGTCTTGCAAAGATTCATCTACGAACTTTTTCAAAAATTGTAACTGCTCATACTTGAGTTTGGGCAAAGAAATTAGGTCAGCATAAAGTTGTTGTGGTGCTGAATATATAGCTATTTTTATTCGTTTTGTATGAGTTGATATGTTTACAAACATGAAATATGGACTTGGATCCATCTTGGATCGGTCTTCCGTGAATTCACGTGGACTTAGATTGCTTTTTCAAAGTATTAATATTTTAATCGCTGATTTTATTGGACTTAGATCATTATTTCAGTGTTACATTATTCCTATTTTGGAACGGATACTTGATGGTCATAAGATGGCAGTGTTATCTCAATTTCCATTTTTTGGACTTTAGTTAATTTTTCTTAGTCCGTTTTTCCCGTGTAGTCTTCAATTGAATACATCAATTAATCCTAATTTATGTCATAAACAAAATAAAAATGTTATAGGGGTGAGTCACACCTTTGAGAAACACCCGGTATACTAGAGCAGATAATTCACAAGATTGGGTGTGTTTTATAAGTGGTTGCCATATTGTAGAAATTTCCATATTTAGATGACTAAAGATGTTATTATTACTAGAAATGAAGAGTTTTTTAATTTACACTTTTTCCAATGAGCTCTCTTGTGAACAACACGGGCTTCTGATCATTGATGTTGTGGTGCTTGGATTCTACATCGTTTGCAATACTTCATTGTTTCACCTTTTTGTATATGCTTTTTATATTCAATAAGTAGATTTAGAGGGAGTTTTATCTCTCCAATATACGACTCACCACATTCACAAGGTACCTGTTTTTGTTAAGACGCTTCTTAGAGTCGTTCCAGTTTTGAAGACAGTTTTTTGTTACATTGTTTCTGATGTTCCTGAAAAAAGAAAGAGCACATAAGACTGGTACATTAGTGCACCAGATGACTCATGGTAATTAAAATTAAGCCTATACGTGTTAATACTATTTAATTCTACATTAAGTGATAGTTCGTCACTGCGTATGATGTTTGCTCGATGATATAAAGTAAATGTTTCAAACTAAAAGAATTTTGGACTTTCATTGTCTTTATTTATTTTGATTAACTCAACGTTTCTTATACCGTATGATAAGAAAAAAACGGCGTCCAGTTGGCTTGGAAATGACGTACGGTAATATACAGGGTGCTACAAAATCGAGGTACGAGCATTGGTATCTCGGAAACCGTACTAGATACAAAGATGGTTAAATTGGGGCAAAATTGCACCTTGGGATGTTCACCAAAATGCCATGAAAAAAGTTTCAAAAATTTCAAGGATTGCTGAGTTTTTTGAAAAAAACTGATTTTTTTGGAAATCTATTTTATTTTTTCCTGTCGTTGCTTTTTAGAAAATCAAAAAACTAATCACATTCTCATAGCCACTTTATTAGGGCTATCTGATAGTATTTTTAGATTTTCAAATTAGCTGATAATTTGTGAGATACAGAGGCTTACTTAATTTTTTTAAATACGGACCTGCATTTTTTATTTCAGGTTTTGAAAGAACTCGGTCTCCTGAGTACAATGATATGCCACACTTAATATTTTTTTTTGTCTTGACATTTGAACACAATTTATTTAAACTAATTTCAAGTACGTCTCTGTTTTTTTTTAAATATTTAATCTATTCGTCGTTACAGTATTGATAAGCTTTCAAACTTAACAATGTGGGGTAAAATATTGTTTACGGAAAATCAAATGCAATGTAATAATATAAAATAATTAATATAAATATAATATAATATAAACAATCAAATCATTTTCCCGGAAGATGGATTGGAAATGGTAGAGCAGTATAATGACCAGCGAGGCTCCTGGACCTATAGCCAAGGCGCTACATTACTTGACGTCATTTGTAAAAGTGAAAACAATTCATCTCAACATTTACAATAAAGAGTAGGTACAAAATGCATTTGGAAGTTTAAGAAGAAAGTTCAAAGAGCTACAAATAAAATTGAACGAAAAATAAGTTTGTCCTGTGGTTTGTGCAATAGGGAGGGTGGTAACCCTTTCGAACACGTAGAACATTGGAAACTAGTTTGTAGAAGTTGATTAATTTATAATAACTACGTTTAATATTATGCATATTATTAGATCGCACACTGAGATTTCAAATTCACAATAAAAAAAGTTAAAAATAATATCTTTAAATTTCTGACCTCGATATTATTTATTTCAATATTTCAATTGGCTCGATTTTCCTTATTCAATGTTAATTAGCGCTGATCAATATAGTTGCAATGAATATAATCAGATTAAATAATTTTAGAAACCAGAGTCGGCCTTGAATTTTTTTTAAATAATAATTAAATAGTTTTGTTGCTGTTAAGGTACCCAAAACAAAAAAAGTATAAATTGTGGCATATCATTTTACTCAGGAGACCGAGTTCTTTCAAAACCTGAAATAAAAAATGCAGGTCCGTATTTAAAAAAATTAAGTTGGCTTCTGTATCTCACAAATTATCAGCTAATTTGAAAATCTAAAAACACTATCAGATAGCCCTAATAAAGTGGCTATGAGAATGTGTAATTAGTTTTTTGATTTTCTAAAAAGTAACGACAGGAAAAAATAAAATTGATTTTCAAAAAAAGCAGTTTTTTCCAAAAAACTCAGCAATCCTTGAAATATTTAAAACTTTTTTGACGGCATCTTGGTGAATATCCCAATACGCAACTTTGCCCCAATTTAGCCATGTTCGTATCTATTACGGTTACCGAGATACCAATGCTCGTACCTCGAATTTGTAGCACCCTGTATAGTACTATAGCTTTATAGTATTTTTTATAAAAGACGCTTTTAGATGTTTCCAAGTATAAGGAGGGGAGTAATTTTATTAAATACTCATTCGATTAATGAAAAGTAAAATAAATTACTTCATAGAGACTCAGAAGGTAGACGCTTAAATTACCTCGAACAGTTAGAAATATTAAAAACAGTAAAAAATGGCACAAAGTTAAACGACCATCAAGAATTTTTACACATGTTTACTGCCCCTGTTGTAAAAACTCTTTGAACCCACTCTCTTAGCAAATAATTTTCGATACATTTTAGTGAGGTTTACGTTTAGTTTATTAAAATACTAATGTTCAAACAATGTTTTACAACAAAGACTCAACCACAGATTCAGTACGATTTAGCTTTCTTACTGCAGTTGTAACTCAACTTTTGTTAAAAAAATGAAACTACGAATTAAGAAAAAATAATTTAAAATCGATAAAAATGGAAGTTAATTGTAACATGTCAAAGACATCGACCAATTTGCGATGGCAAGACCGGTCGTAGACTCAGACTAAATCCGAATTTAGTTTTTGCGATCAAAGGCTTTCTCTTTTCTACACCGGTCCGGGCAAAAAGTAGTCGATTTGCTTTTTTTCTTTCCAATTGGAACGCCTTTCCACGAAATTCGGGAGAAAAAAGTGGAGAGATAGAAACAGGGAATAGATTGGCTGGGCGTCGAAGTAGAAATTGGGATTTGACGACAAAAATCTCTCTGAAATTTATTTGGTTATTTGATTGAATAGGAACAACAAATTATTGGATGACATATGCCATATTGCTCTTGTTATTTTTGTTTGATTGAATCGTTATTTTTATTAGCATAAAATAAAAAAGGATTAATAAAATACAGCGTGGTCCGAACTGTAAATTCGGCAGCATGTTCTGCAGATAAAAATAAGTAATAAAGTTCGTATAAATGTATGTCCTAAGATGTTTAGTTTCGGAGATACAGGGTGTAGAAATTTAATTTTTATTTCAATTTTTTCCAAAAAATTTCTGAAGTAACGTCAATATTTCTATGAAAATTGGCGTCTTGATGGTTTTTAACACCATTTTTTTATTTTGATGTCAATATGACTCTTATATGTAGGGGGCGCCACCTACATGTATGTTAACTGTTTTGAAGATAATCACTTTTCGTCCGTACATATATAACATTACTGAGTGAAAAAAATATACAGTAGTACAAAATATATATATGTATATATATAATTTTCGTGAGTTTTTACGTAAAAAATGTCTCTCGGTAAAAATCGCTACGAGCAACCGTTCTCAAGATATTTAGAATGGAAATAGTCAATACATGTAATTATTGACAAAAAATAACTTGATGTTGCTCATGCCTACTGTTGACTGCTTTCAAGTACCTCGGACACCACTTTGGGGCTACCGGCATTCGGAAACCTTGTTATGAGAGGGCGGTTTTATGGCTGCAGCATGTAGAGCGCGCTCCTCTGAAGCCGGATCAAAAAATGGTTCTATTGCGGAACCATTTGATTCCAAGACTTCAGTATGGCCTGCAAAACACCAAGGTCAATGGAGCACTCCTAAAAACCGTTGATAGGTTGATTAAGGCGTCCGTTAAAAGATGTCTTCATCTGCCTGTCCGGACCCCGGACAGCGTAATACACGCTAAAGTCCGGGACGGAGGCTTGGGAATACCTCAGTTGCGAAAGGTAGTTCCGTGGACGCTTCTCAAGCGTTTATCGGGGCTGCTGGACAAAACCGAGGACCCGATCATCAGCTCAGTATTGCAGTCGGACCGTTTTCGTAATATCATGGGGCGCTTGCAAAGACTGGCAGGGGAAATCCCCGCTGATCAAAAATGGAGAGAGGCCATAACATCTGGTCCAATGACTTCCGGCTCACAGATCGCGGTTGAGGACCCGGCTAGCCGTGAATGGGTGACTTGTCGTCCTCATGGCTGGTCGGGCCGAGACTACGTCAGGGCTATACACCTTCGAACCAACACCCTTCCCTGTAGAGGGCATCCGTCGAACCCACCGGACCAGCGGCGGTGTCGTCATCTAGACTGCACAGCCCAGGAGACGATTTCTCATATTCTCCAAGCCTGCCCCGCAGTGCATGGAGAGAGAATTCGTCGGCATGACGAGGTTGTCAAGCGAGTGGCGGTCCATTGCAGATCGAAGTGGCAGGTAGAGACGGAGCCGCACGTACGCCATCCTGATGGAAGGCTGTACAAACCCGACTTGGTCATCCATAAAAACGATGGTACGTCCGTCGTTTGTGATGTCCAAGTATCGTGGGAAGGGGTGGATGGCCTTGGCAAAGCCTGGGCTAGTAAACGCGCGGTATACGGAAACCCGCACTTCATCGAGGCAGCGAACCGGAGATGGCGCTCACGTACACTCGTCTTCATGCCCCTCATCATCGGGGCGCGTGGTATTTGGCCACGATGTAATGCTCCCACCGTTCAGGCCCTAGGACTTACCAAACAGTTGAAATCCAACTGTGTCCATGGTGTCTTGAAGTGGGGCTCGAGCATTCATCAGACCTTCATGAAGCGAGTGTGGGCTCATCACTCTCGAAACGGCACGTGAAAGGCGCTGCAACCTGGGGCGGTTGCACCAAGGACTCAACACTCAACAGCTACTTACAACTCAGCTACTCAACACTTTGAGTAGATAGTTATTTGACTCAAATGATAAATTTGTGAAATTTTTATTTTTTCAAATTAATCATAAACTTTTCTTCGATAAAAATGATGATAAAACAGTTTTTGTTTTGACAACTTTTGACACGAAAACATTTCCATTTTATGATTTCAGTATAATAACTATTTAGTAAACATGTTTATGTCAATGATGACAGGTATTAATAATTTCGATTCCAAATATCTCGAGAACCATAACTCGTTGCGATTTTTACCAAGAGACCTTTATTACGTAGAAAACATCGCAAATGTATATTTTTTTACTCAGTAGTTTTATACAAGTACGGACGAAAAGTTATTACTCTTCAAACCAGTAAAAAAATAATGTAGGTCGCGCCCTCTACAAGTAGGAGTCATATTAGCATCAAAATCAAATTTTTTATGTCCAAAAACTCCTAGACGCCAAATTCCTTTGAAATATTGACGATACTTCATAAATTATTTGGAAAAAATTGAAATAAAATTGAAACTTCAATACCCTGTATCTGCGAAACTAAGCATTTTAGGACATACTTTTTTACTTATTTTTATCTGCAAAATATGCTGCCAAAGTTTCCGGAATATAGTTCGGACCACCCTGTATAATAAATGCAATAGAGATACAATAAATCTGCTAGAGTAACTGCCAACAACTAATAATATGACTTTTCAGTAGCAGTTCCATTACATAAACTATAAACACTATTTTATAGGTGTGTTGATTAAGACCAAAATCGATGACGTGCTTTACTACTAAAATTGTTATTAATTGTAACAGTTACAATTTTTTCTTCCACTAGGAGATGCGAGACTTTGTCGTTGGTGGGGAAGCTTTGTCGTTGGTTAATCATTTGCTAGGAGGAATCTTCTCTAGCACTTTAGCTGGGTCTAAGAGCATCTCACTGTCTTATCCCTGGCTGTAGTGTCGTGGCCAGGGAATTAAAGCAAGACGTATAACGATGCCGCATGGGACTACCCTGTCCATCATACCAAGCACCCTTCACTGACTGTGATCATGTATCATGGTCAGAGGGTGTAGGGTGTGGGGCTTGGAGGGCTAAACCCTAACCGTGGAAGGACACAAAAGACACAAGATCGCAGTGATCTTGTGTGTGACCCCTTCCACTTATTCTACATTCCTCTAAAAAATACTTTAGGTTAAAGTATATCAGTATATTGACAGTCCCATCAGTACTTACTCTCACACGGTCAATGTTACTGAGAGTTTCTGGAAATACTGTTAACAATACTGATCGTGTGAGGCCCGCTTTATTTTACATTCAATGGCTCTCTAATATTGTCTACAATTTTTTTTTCTAGATCTATCACGAGGACGAATTCGAATGCTCCGACGTCTGTGAATGTGAAATAGGTGAAAAACTCACATGCCGCACCATCTGCATAGACAGGATGCCTTGCAAGACGGAGTTTGCTTTCTACAATCATGCAGCACCGGCTTACCAAGCTTTCAGGGGAAGATGCCTGTGCTATTCGGGCAGGTTCATATGCATGAAACCGTCACCAACTGACTACTCGCTGCCGCATGGTGTCTTCCTCTTTCTGGGTTATAGTGAGGTGGATGAGAGGGAGTTGAATAGGAATCACACGACTCATTTGGTGGTAATTCAGGATGTTGTGAGGGTGTTGCAGAACTATGTAAGGGAGGAGGCGGATAAGAAAAATGGGGTAAGTTAAAAAATTGCTGGTTTCAGTGAACTATCCAAACGAAAATTTCTTTTAGAAAATGAAGACTATATTACCTTAAAATGAACTTCTTAGGTTATTTCAATAAAGTCTGATGTGAAAAAAAAACATGTTTCCTTTAAAAATTTTTGTATTTTATTTTCTAACAGAATGTTCCCGGATTGTCTTTACAAGAGGAAAAACTTTTTTACTATTGAGATTTTGAGAAAAGTGCATTCTCCATAAGAATTTTTGCTTGTTCTAAAATGGTAATACTGTTTATACTTTTCCAAATTTCCATACCGTTTTAAAGGAAATTAAAAAAACTTTTTTAAAAAATATAGTTGAAGTTTTCTCAAGTCCTAAAAATCAAAACGCGTTTCTATGGTAATATAATTTCATTTTCATTCTTTGATAGATTTTTATTTATAAAATTTTCACTTACGTCATATTTTTGCTGTTTTAAAATGTTAATGAAGCAGTTAACATTTATTTAGTTCAATGTTACGGAAAAAGTGGTAATAGTTATCGAAAAATTTCATACTTTAACAACAGCGAAAAATATGACATTAATCAAATTTTATAATAACCTTATATAATCATTTTGCGGTTGCTAAGCACAACCGCAAACAAAAGAGAAATAATTTTCTCTTGTCCATATTATCTCTTATCAAAGTTAGATTCTTCAAAAATTATAAAATCTTTCAAAATCTAAACCGCCCTCATTGAAAAAATTCCAAAAAGTGTTTAAAGTTAATTTTCAAAGTTATTATTGCTATCTTGTGGGTTTCATTTAAGTTTTATTTACTCAAACCCGTGATAATTGTGAAAAAGTAGCATTAAAAACTTAAAAAGCTGTGCTGTGAACTGTGAAACTCTCGATTTTTCTGTTAACAAAATTTTTCAGAAAGTATAGCGGAAATGGCAACAATGTCATTCCTTTTGTCTCTGTCATGTGTTAAAATTTCTCTGTAACGTCAAAGATGCGTCAAATAGTACTAAAATTAACTGTCAAACCTACAGCTTCGCCATAGAAAGTATAATTTTGCTGATAATAAAACAATTTATTATTTTTCAGACATTGTGCAGTTTGGAATTTTTTAATGCAACCAGGGAAAATGTGATAATTATAGGAAAAATTTCCGATGACATTGACACAAGTAAAATGACTCCAGCCGAAATCCTTGAAAAAGAAAAGGTAATAATGAAATTTATTTATTTAGGCTGTATTCCTTTGCAAAACCAGGCGAACCAGACCGATAAACTACGGTAAGAGCGGTTCCTGAAAAACATCGGTTTGATACGGAACGATTTGGTAAAATACTGGAAACGTCAAATGTTGACGTTTTCTAAATTTCAATCCCTCTATTATAAAATTTATCTTTTATGCATTTTTAATGTACTTATTCTCTGTTTTTACGTTTGCTTCTTCTTTTCAATGGAGTTTAATATTGAAAAGTACTTTATTAATAAACTTAAAATCGTTAGACAGCTCCAGTGAAGATTTGCAGGTCCAATATTAAAATAGATCAATAATAAATAAACAAATCTAGTCAATATTTATATATTTATAGCTTACAAAACATTCACGATTTCTTGATGTCTTGTTTTTCATGTTCTCTAAAGGTTCCTGAGTTTAAGAAACAATGGCTGCATGATAAGTTTAAATGGTCCTAAAAAGTCTTTCTATTTAGTTAATGAAATTTATTAATCTTTACTGCCTACCTCCATTGCTTGTGGATGTAAAGACAAAATATTATTACAAATTTTAGAAATTAAACGAGAATTTCACTCGAACTTCCAATATTTGCTTGATTTCTGTCACACAAATGACACTGATTGACAAACAAAACCAGAAAAACCAGCCTTCTCGCGCTGGTTAGCTTGGTAACAGTTATAACCGAATTTTTCAGGAACCGTGTTCCGTAATAAGAAAACTTTCAGGAAACCGATAGAAACGGAACATAAAACCATAACCAAGGTAAGCAACGGAATACACCCTTAGATGTTAATAACATGTATATTTTTTTTAAATAGGAGGAATGTGCAGAGTACTTGGATCTGGTCAGCGACAGAATCAACTTGCGCCATCCGGAATTCTTATCCCACGTGTTACTTTCCATTTTTAAGATGGCCGAAGTGGAAATCGTACCTCTGGAAACGTCGTCCGCTTGTCACGTCCACAGATCCACATTTTCCACTCTGCTGTCACTTGCCGTTCCCCTCTTAGTCCTAATCAATTATACAAAAACATATCTGACAATTTCGTGACTTTGAGACTGATGAATACATATCACTTTAGCTTAATATACAATTATTAATTAACGATTAGCCATTGAATGAAAGGTCTAAGGAAGGTGTTATCAACAAACTTCGAAAGGTGAGTTTTATGTACAAAAAACTATTTTTGGAACATCCTTGGGAGTGTCTATTAATAACGTGGTACATTTTTGAGGATCTTTTAACTCCCCACAGTAATCTCAGGATAATGAGTTACCGTCAGCGGCTAGAAGTTAGTAGATTTCGACGGTATCTGATGTTTAAATTACAGTATGCCGCCGTTAGATGGCATTTATCTACTAGGCTAAGTCCTTAGAGAAAAATTTAAAAATTATTACTAATACGCCTGATCCCACTTTTAATGCATAAATATAGGGTGTTTTTCAAAAGTGGACTTCTATATCTTTTTCGGTCTTTCAGATAAAAAAACGAGATTTGATGCGTTAGTATGTGACATAAATCAGGGATTGATTGACGTATTCAATTGTTTTCGGTCACTTTCTGTTTCACCGGAAATGATAACAATTTTTGATTTTGAAATGAAAAGCTTCGGTATTTTTTTACTTTATTCGATAGAAAATGACACTCTCAAATGTCAATTTTTGACATTTTAGCATATATAGCCATGGCACTCTACAGTATGTCCCCGGATTGTCTTTACAAGAGGAAAATCTTTTTTATTATTAACATTTTGCGAAAAATGCATTCTTCATAAAAAAAAATTGTTCTAAAATGGTTAATTCCGTTTATACTTTTCCAAATTTCCATACCGTTTTAGAAAAAAATATAAAAAAATGAAATTATGATTGAATTTCCTAAAAATAAAAAATTGTTTCTATGCTAATATAATTTAGATTTCATTCTTTGATAGATGGTTGTTATTAAATTTGATTAATGTCATTTCATGGATCAATGTCAACTTTTCGAAATTTCCATACTGTTTTAAAGAAAATAAAAAAAAAACTTGAAAATGTAGTTGATTATTTATTTTTCCAAGTCCTAAAAATTAAAGGCGTTTCTATGGTAATATAATTTCGATTTCATTCTTCAATAGATCGCTATAATTAATTTTCATTAACGTCATATTTTTTGATGTTGTTAAAAGCTGAGTTCGGCATTGTGCTCTGAGAAATCTAGATAAACAAGGAACAATAAATATAAAGTATTCCAGGGGAAAAAGGAGGAACAACCTGTACCGTCTCTGATATCTGTCAGGGTATTGTTGAAAGTGTGGGTGGGAAAGGTCGATCAAAAAGATTGAAAAGAGACATTTACAACAATACTTTGCCGTAACTTTGACAAATATCAGAGAGACTACAGGTTTTTTCTCTCTTTTCCTCTGGGATGCTTTATATCTGTTGTTCTTTGTTTATCTAGATTTCTCAGAGCATAATGCCGAACACGACTAACGTATCAGATTTTCCGATAAATATTATCACCATTTTCCTAGAACTGAACTAAATAAATTTTGTGCTTCTTTAAAATTTTAAAACAGTAAAAAATATGACGTTAATTAAAATTCTGTTAATAATGATCTATCAAAGAATGAAAAAGAAATTATATTACCATTGAAACGCGTTTTGATTTGGACAACCATTTGTATATCAACCACATTTTCATGTTTTTTTTCTAATTTTCTCTAAAACGGTATGGAAATTTGGAAAAATTTAAACGGGATTAACCATTTCAGAACAAGCAAAAAATTTTATGAAGAATGCATTTTTCTCAAAATGTCAATAATAAAAATATTTTTCCTCTTGTAAAGACAATCTGGGGACATACTGTAGACTGAAATTTAAAATACGATTTTTAAGCGAAAATGTCAAACGTTGACTTGTGATATGTCATTCTATTCAGAGTCTCATTTTTTGTCGAATAAAGTAAAAATATACAGGGGATTCCATTTATAAATCAAAAGCTGTATCCGGTCAAAATCATTTCCGGTGACCCCAAAAAAAAATTGAATACGTCAATCAATCCTAGTTTATGTTAAACAGACCAAATCTCGGTTTTTATCTAAAAAAATAATAATTTATAGGGGTCAGTTACTTTCGAGAAACACCCGGTATACTAACAATACCGCCGGTGGTTGTTTAGGCAGTGTGAAAAGAAATATTTAGAAATGATTACTTTACGCTGATCCCTTCTTTAATGTATAAATATAACTTTGTTTAATTACTTTCTTAGATTTTTTATTCAACGGCATTAGGGTGTCTTTGAAACACTTGCTATAGGTAATTATTACCGATCAACCACTCTATGTATATAAAATTATTGTTGACTATTATTGTTACTGTTAACATTAGACTACATTAGTCGTCGACTGTGTCGTTTCAAAGGCATTGCTCAGATCTTTAGGTAAATTTATAAGGAACAAACGTGTTTTGTCCTGTATTTTGTAATCGCTTTTCGACATGTAGAGAATATCTGGAAATGTCTTCCTCGGATACGAGATTCTTGTTGTCTCTCCAACAGGTTAGAATAAATAGATGTAGATGTAGAATTTATACAGTATGTCCTCGGATAATTTTTACAAGAAGAAAAACTTTTTTATTATTAACATTTTGAGAAAAATGCATTCTTCATGTAAGTGTTTGCGTGTTCTAAAATTGCTAATCTTGTTTATAGCTTTGAATAAGAAGACTAAGGAAGGAGCATAATGCTATCCATGTATTCATGCATGGTGGGCGGAAAAAGCGCCATAAAAGCACTCTAGGGTGGGGATCCTTGACAGTTCTGTTTGACGATTCATTTGACACATTTGAATTTGATTTGAAATTTTGTGGATTTGTCAGTCTTTACGGAGCTTATTTTATGTTATTTATTATTTATTCTACTACTGATAGTTGTATAAAGGTAGTAAATCTAGATGGAAATTGTGACAGAACTGAAATTAACAGTGACACTATCGCGATTTATCGAAAAAGACTCTAAAATGGTTGTGTAGCGTGCGGTAGATCTCGGCAAAAATTGAGTGAAATAATGGAACAACTTTTCGCTAGTAAGTGACTATATAATATACATACGTGTAGTAAACTGATCATTTATGAAATTCACTTAAATTAACTAAATTATATATTTTTCTTGCATTTTAGCTTTTATTTATTACTTGTCAAAGATTAGATGTCAAAGAATTTAGATACGTTAATTTGACTTACCTGCTTCAGTAGCGTATCGGATGTTTGTGGTAATAAATACTTATTATAACTTATCTATTTTTATTAGAATTATATATTTTTATTACAATTTTAATAACTACCAACATTTATTCACAACGTAAAATAAAACAACAAATTATTGAGTCTACCCCACGTCTACCCTACATCATAGTTTTACATTTTTTAAATAAAATTAGAACGACACTGATAAACCGGAAAGTCGGCCATATTTGAGGCCCATCGCGGTGTACCTAAGATTTGTGATATGCTCCTTCCTTAGGCCGGGTCCACATATGTAGCATCTTTGTGTATCATATCTCCGTCGCGTTGCACCAACATGTATCATAATCGCTAGTTTGGACGCCGAATTAACGCGATCATATGGTACACCTTTGTGATACCGTATCTGATACATGCCAATCCGAATTTTGACGCGTATCTTAACAGTGCGTATCGGATACACGTATCACGATCTGTCATTTCGACGTGTTTTGATACAGTATAACGATACAATTGACTTGATACGCCGTGACCCGTCTTGAGGCGGTTTTTCTCCGATCATCAAAGGGGCATCGAAGGTTCACTGACAAGTTCGTACGCGATTGATGTCGATTGCCGCATTTGGTAACTACCATGCACTGAGTGTACACGCTTTTACTATGAGTTGGGATAACGAAAGTGTATTATAAAACTGATTGATGCGTACAGAGGGAAAGAATTTTTGTGGAATCCCACTCACAGGAATTACTACAATAGATTATTAAAAAAAAGATGCTTGGGATGAACAACGACAAACTCTCGTATGCAGTCACGGACGATGACATGATTCAATCACAGCTGACACTGTACTGACCGTTCTGATAATATAAATGAGAGTTGATGAACATGATACACGATACAAGGTAATTTGTTGTATACCGTCCACATACACTGATACGCACGCTTGTATGAATTTTATAAGTATGGACGCTTACTTTGGCACGATATGCATATTCAGTCGACACAGCCCAAATAAACGTCCATACTTACGATACAAGCTCTTGATACGTGATACATGATCCTGATACAATAGAGTGCTACATATGTGGACCCGGCTTTAGTCTTCTTATTCAAAGGTTTATAGGCTTGGTGCATTCTCCGTTGGTGCTGCCACCATCAGAGAATATCGTAATCGGGTTTAAATAGCGAGTATATGACAAATTTATATAATAAAAAAATATATTTTTTGTGAAAATTTTAAAAATAAAAAGTAAATATTTTTATATCTTCAGAAGGTCTAACTTGTATTATAATTTATTACTCCAACTAAAAAAACTCTTTAGATGAGTCCAACTACGGTAGCGAGCATAGTTTTACGCACCGATTTTACGGTGGGTTCATAATTGAGGCAATTTCGGTTATATCGAAATTTCTTAAGGGTACATAATTATAATTTTAGAAGATGTTCATAAAACATTTAATTACTAGTTGATTAAAAAAAAGCATACCATTAATATTGCAAATTATATTTGCGTCTCATATATCGTCTCATACATACATACATACACTAATACACGCATGACCATATTTGTGACAACCGTGCAGTAAAGACATTTGTGGTATCATCTCTATTTTTGTACGAAATGATACGAACTCGCTGTCCACGACCTAAAAATATAATTTATATGTCTATACACTCCACCGTAAGAAAGTTATTGGCATTTATTAATTGTGGAAACCTGTTCTACAAATATTATAATTTTAGAATGTGTATTTGTGCTACCACAAATACCTTGCACCATAAAAGTGTGTAATATAGATACCACAAATATACAAATTTCAACTTCCTGTAAAAAGGACTCCACAACTATTGTCGAATGTGAGTAATTATCAATTAACCTTTTAATATAAAATTTTTAGTAATTTCCGTGTAGGTACGCTGATTCAGAATTAGTGTTTGTGGATGCTACATATTGCTATTTGGAATCATTGTTTTCGTTCAAGCAGCTATATTATATTATCACATATTTACCGAAAAAAATCGTAACGTACCATACGATCGAAAAAAAAGGTGTCAAAGACGGCTGGGGAATGACAATCAATAATTATTATTATGAGCGAGGTCAAGCCCTAGATCTCCATTTACTTGGCCCGTACTATTCTTTATTTTTTCATGGCGCTTACTGCCAATTTATTTTTATATTAGTAAAAATTATTTTTTAATAATGTAATTTAAAATACGAGAAAAAATATTTTTTTGGAAGTAGATTTTTGAGTCTGGAAACATTCAATCATTTTTTAGATGTTAGAAAATTAGTATTAATTTTTGATAAGTTTTATGTCAATTATTAGAAACTGGCGTCTAGAGATTGACCTCGCCGAAACTAGCAACTATTGTCATTCCCCAGGCGTATATGACGCCGTTTCTTTTTCGATCAAACGGTATTTCTAACCCATTGTTCACAAATAACGATATAAAAAAACTTTCACTCAGTGTAAGTAGGGTTTCCAATTATTTAAAATCCCGGAATAAGAACCTATAATCTCGGAATCGCGGGGATCAGAATGAGAAATTTAATCTAAAGAAATATTTAATAAAAGTTACATATATAGATCAAAAAGAAAATGAGGAAAGAGCTTTATTAAAATAGAATAAACAAAGTAATATTCCATATGTAGTTAGTAAAAAAAAATAAAATTCTTGTTGCAAAAAAAAATATAGCAAACACGAAAATATAACATTTAGATATTGACGTTCGGCTTACAGCGCTTTCAGATGGAGCGGATCGTCCGCGCGGATGTTTTTTCAAGATAGCTCATCCGGACAGAGCATATGCCACCCATGTGAAATTATGTTCATTTAAATTCATGGAACGCCATGAAAATTCATGGACGCTCCGCTCCATCTAAAAGCGCTGTAACAGCGCTTTCAGGACTCAGCGCGACCGTACGCGCGGAGCGTCCGCACGGATATTTTTTCAAGATCTCATCCGAACGGAGCATACGCGCGACCCATGTAAAATTGTTCATTTGAACTAGTGGAACACGCGGACGGTACGCGCGGACGCTCAGCTCCATCTGAAAGCGCTGTTAGTATAAATAAAATATGATATTTGAAAGACTAACTCGAATCATTTTAGATTGGGCATTAAAGTAGGATTTAAAGTACAATAGTTAATTTAACTATATATTAGGCTATACCGGGTAAATTCCAATTTAGGTAGCTTTTATTGTAATTTAAAAATTGTTCTTTATTTCTAGAAAATGTTAAATATGTCAAAAACCTTACATTTTAGTCATATACTTCTCTTATAAAACTCACCTTTATTTTTCTCCCAGAATCCGAAAATCGATTAATATATAGGGTACATATATAATACATTACAAAAAATACAACTTTCATATGTAACTTTTTTTGGGGACAACCTGTAGAAGTCTCTATATTTTTAAAAAGTGCTCTGAATTAAACTACATATGCTCACAAAATTTCATTTCAATACAAACTGTCGTTCACCTTAGAGCCTCCGCGGCGTATGAGAGGCGCCACCCTGTACATTCCCAAATATTTCTTAAAAATTTGGAACGCAACAGAAAACATAAAAGAATAGAAATTAAATATGGTGTGTATTCTGAATCGGTACGTTTCGGGAATGTACGCATTTAAACGCCGGATTTACCACAAATATGAGTGTGTATAAAAATGTAAATGGCGCTGCGATACAGGGAAGTTTAGGTTACCACAATTCTGAAAGTGTGTGATACTAATAAATATTATGATTTGTGGAAACTTACACACGTAATTTTTCGGATCTAGCCGACCAAACTAATTTTGACCCGAGGATATCGAATTTGCTATCAGAAAATTGTGGTATACGCGTGTATGTATACCATAATTGAGACGTATGTCACAAATACTACTACTGCACACACAAGGTGTCACAAATATGGTCACACATACACACATTATCAGGTAATTTGGACAATTCAGTTTTGTGCGAGCTACGACGTTTTTTGGTTACGTCATGAAAATTAAGCATTTGCTAGCAGTTGCGGCGGCTGTTTCGGTTACACAGTTAAGGTGTCACAAATATGGTCACACATACACAGCCATTATTCGCTGACGAGTATTCGACACACAAACGAAGATGGTCACGCAAGGCGTTTTCTTTCATGAGCTTTTCTGTGACTGCCTACCGCACTCCGGACATTCAAAAATATCATTGCTCATATAGTCTATGAAACGAATAACTGTGAATTTGACAGTTCCCGCGGGCTTTTCTAGTGTTAATTTTATTAGGTTAGCAACTTGCGGCCATGCTAACGCAATGCCGTCTCTAACAGAACAGCCTCAGAGCGAGATTTATGACGTCAAGCTAGTTAGATACAACCGATTAATAAATATGTTGTAGAATACATGGAAAACATAATTATTCCCCGTATTTTTGGTTTTTATTTTAAAAATAATATAGTTTACATGAAATATACATAATAATATACAGTTAATAAATACAATATATATACCTATTTATAAATACTTTGGCAAATAAACTATGAACCATACAAATGCAGCAAATGTTTTACAATATGGCTAAAATCGTACTCCATAGTCAATGTAGATAGTTTTAGTGTTAAGAATAATAATTTTAAAAAATATGTGGTCATCTTTTGACAAGTTTATATTAGTTTATTAATTGCAGTAAACATTATGTGGTGTGTGGTGTGAATATTTTATATGTAATTTTTTGGATTATATTCGACACTGATGAAGATTATAATGTTAGCCGAAACGTTTTTTTTTAAACCAAATAAAAATAATGAAAAATCAAATGAAAACTTAATCAGCGTTATTCCCGAACCTAAATCCAAAGAAAATCAAAAATTTTAGAATAACTTTACATATAAAATGACAGCTATCTTTATGTCATAGCCATCGCTGATGCCTTTTTTCTATGATATTGTATTATTTGAAAATATAATTTTTCGAACATTAATAACAATACATCACTATTAGTAGATATTGAATGTTTTTTGTTAAATTAGATTGATTTTCAAACCCCAAAATTTAAAATATATTTTACATTTTACTCATTATCTGATGTACCTATTCATTATTTTTATATTGTAAAATATTTGCTGCACTTGTATGGTTTATAGTTTATTTGCCAAAGTATTTATTATTTATTACTATAAATAGGTATATATATTATAATTATTAACTGTATATTATGGATATTTCATGTAAACTATATTATTTTTATAATACAAACCAAAAATACGAGGAATAATTATGTAACCGGGACGGCGCCGGCGGCGCGGCGTGAGGTACATAGCTAAATTTTTTGATTTCTGCCGTATACAGCGCTGCGGTCGGAATTTTTTGAAATCAACTGAAATGCACCAAGCCTATATAGTTTTACAAATTTCTATACCGTTTTAGAGGAAAATATAAAAATTATAAAAAAACGGTTGAATTTGTATTTTGTATTAAAATAATAAAGGAGCGCATGATTTATTTAGTTCATTGTTATTAGTTAAAGTGTGATACTAGTTACCGGAAAAGGTGATACTTTAGCAAAAGCAAAAGATAAGAATTTTTTTCTCTTGTACCGACGATTCGGGGACTTACTATACTATAGTAATAAGGCGGAACAACGACGAATAACTCATATTTTTTTTTTATTTTAAGCAAACGCAACTGAAATTTTTTTTACAAGTTTAAAATGTAATATTTTTTTTATTTTGAACCCTAATTCCTTGATTTTTTAGCAAACTGTATATAAATATATCAACTTTAATTCCTAAACTTAGTTTAATATAAACTTTAGTATTTGACTTATTATACAAGGTTAATTGAAGAGTTGTTTGTTACCCTATCTTTAAAACACCCTGTGCAATAATTTCGTGAGCAAATTTTCCTAAAAAAATATTTTTTATTCAGAACCATGTCTTCTGAATATTTTGTTTTTTGGTTCATGTCAACACATGCCTTGGTTAATTTTTAAAAACAAAATGAACTTGCCACAAACATTTTACAAGTTTTTCAATTTATTATCGTTACTTTTTGATGTTCTTCTTCATAATGACGAGGTGGCTTTAGTGATTATTGTTGTTTACGATAGAGTAGGTTCTTAGTGTCGTAGATTGTGCAAAAGTCATGAATCTTTTTGGAGATGGGCGAAATTATGAATATATGCTTGGTCTTTGAAGAGGAATGGGAAGATAACAGTATCTAGCAGGACGTCTATTATAGACATTTATAGCAATCGGGGGAGGTAATACAAAGTATTAGAATATTTTTTACCAGTTTTTTGTTTGTTTTTACACTTAGTTATTACAGTATTTTTTTTAGTGTTGCTAATATTTATTACAACCAAGTTCGAGTTTTAATCAGTGTCGAATCACAGATTATACAGATTATAAACTTTGTTTTTTCTTTATTGTTTTTCGTGGTTCCAATTTTCGGAATCGGGCACTAGTTAGGTTACTAGTTTGCGCACATAGCACGCCCACTTATGGCCTCTAAAATTGTGCACAGCGCTTGACCGGCACAGTTATTAGAGAGATATCGGAAAACCGAATAGCGTCATACAGTATTTACGCGTACCTCATCATGGTTACGATATGCGCGAGTCAATTTTTAACGCAACACCCGCTAATAACGTTACCGCCTGACGTAATTTGCGGATCAATTACACCAAGCGCTATTTCTCAATAACGTTTAAAAATTGCTTAAATGGGCATGTGCGGATATTTGACAACCGGGGCCGGCCGGCGAGATCTTTTATTTTAGGTTATGTTTGAATTGTTTTGAATTATTACTTTAGTTTTATTAGGTAATTTGATATTTAAGTAGTCGGGATTAGTTTTAATTAATTAAATATGGCCCAAAATGTAGATTCCACCTCTTCCAATATTAAAGAACCTATAAAGAGGCTTAGGTTTACAGCAGATGACGACTTAGCCCTTCTAAGAGAATTTGTTGCTTGTTGCCCTAAACCCACTGGCATACGTTGAACAATAAAGCACTGGAAATAAGCACTTTTAGCCCCTTAGTTTTAAAATACCTAGTAAACAAAACAATTTCAATGTTTTAAATTCAAAGTTAGGTTAAGTTTAAATAGCGGACGCGACGCGAACAGAATTCTTTCCGATCCGATAACTATAAATGAAGAGAGTTAATACCACCTCACGTAAAGGAAATAACACCTGGCCTTATTAACGTCGATGCACGCTATTCGGTTTAGCGATATCTCTCTATTACGCTGTTTATTGTTATTTTACGCGAGTTTATTTTTGCGCACAGGAAATTTTACTTGTTTGCACATAGTCATAAAAATCAATTTTCGTACAACGAATTAGGGATAAGATTTTCATCTGTATACATATAGTATACCTAATCTGTGGTCGAATGACATTACGACAATAGTCACCAAAGCCACCTCGTGATATCAAAAAATGACATCATAAAGTAATGATATTTTGAAAAAAATGCAAATTGTTGGTGACAAGTTCATTTTGCTCTTAAAAATTAACCAAGAACCAAGGCACAGCTTAAGTAAAAACTATATTATTATAAACTTTTTTTCCGATTTAGCTGAAATTTTGAATGCGCGTATAAGTAATTTAAAAAAATGAAGAAACACATTACTAAAAATTGTATTAATCAATAATAAATATGTAAAAAGTAAAAATAAATATGTAAAAATTAAAAAAAAACGATTAAAAAAAAGTCGCATTGACTAGGATTCGAACCTGCCTTACTACGGCTCCAACATCATAGCAGCGTAAGGTCCTTACGCTTTAACCTGTGACCAAGGCATGTGTTGACATGAACCAACCAAAAAAAAAAAACTCATGAGACATGGTTCTGATCGAAAAGTAACTTTAGGAAAAGTTACTCACGAAATTATTGCACAGGGTGTTTTAAAGTTAATGTAAAAAACAACCCTTTAATTAACCTTTATAATAAGCCAAATACTAAAGTTTATCAAAAACTGAGTTCATGAATTGAAGTTGATAGATTCATATACAGTATGTAAAAAAAACATTCATAAAAATAGGGCTAAAAGTAAGAAAAATATAATATTTTAAACTTGACGAAAAAAGTTTTCGTTGCGTTTTTTTGCATCTTAGTGTAAATTAATAGAATTATTCAATTAATAAAAATTCTCTTTTAAATTGCTAAGAAATCAAGGAATAAAAATATATTGTTAAAAATAGTAAAATATAGATGCTACGTGTCTTTGGTAAACCAAAACCATTAAGCCTCATTCAGAATTAGTGAAATAAATTAGTGGTTTCAATTGGCATGGAAGTTTGTTCCTCTAGCATTTAAAACGTGAAAATTAGTGGTAATAATTTTCAATTAGTAGAAAAAGTTAACAAATTTTTAAATTTTTCAACAAATTATACCTCAAAATTTGCGAGTAATGTCATTTTGGCCTTTGATTATCATCCTTCAAGAGAAATTGTAGTTAGAAAAAAAAGTTAATTATTTTATAAGCTAATTATTAGGGTTTTTTTCTGTACACAATATACAACTGACTAACGCAAGTTGTTGCTAGGATATTTTATTAACTTTAATTTTCTTTTTTAGACATATTATGAATGATCGTAAATCCACTGATTTATTCAACTAATTTTAAGATTTTGAATGAGACTTGTCAAACACTCATTGATGTAATATTTTAAATTTCCTATCGTGATACATACTATACATATCATTGACAAAATATATACATATCAAATCTAGATCAGTAAGATCAGTATTAAACTTTTAAATACATAATATAATATATGCAATAGTCTAGATAGTTTATTAACAGTTTATAGAGGTAACATAATAATATAAGCATTATTATAATAGTTATGAAACTAAAGAATAGCTATTTATGTAACTAGTACCTAAAATGATGTTTTTTAGGACGAATCATTACTGTTTGCGGACGAGGCGTTAGCCGAGTCCGAGATAGTAGATGAGTCCTAAAAAACATAATTTAGGTACGTGTTACATACACTATTTTTTGTCATACGCTTTTTACAGTTTTTTAGAACGCATATTTGCAAATTTTCCATATTTGAAATTATAATGTTTGAAAAAAGTTGGCTTATAAATTCATATCTTAGTAACGAGTTTGTTTATTTCATCGCATTTTGACATGTCATTCGAAATTTGTCACAAAATCACACAAATTCATCAACAATTTTAAAATGTTCCAAAATCCCGAACATATTGCTAATAAGGCCAAAGAAATCGTGTTGGATTTACTTCCTGTGAAGTCTCGTGCCATTTACCAGAAAGAATATGATGTTTTTAATGAATGGAAAGACAAAAATGGCGTATTCGTTGTAAATGAAGATGTATTGCTAAATTATTTCCACGAAAAAGTAAGTACCTAGGTACTTACTTTAAACAAATAACTTAGCTTTTGATATTGTTAGTATTTAATAATTTAATTATAAATATATGTATAATTTTATGTGATTTTGTGACAAATTTCGAATGACAAAATAAAACAACCAAATAACGAATTTAGACATTTTAGTCCATAAAGGTTGCCATGACGACCTTTACGGCCTAGGCCGAAAAAGAAACATTTTACGGACTGAAATGAGTCCGCAAAATAGCTGTTTTTGGGAGCGTATGACAAAAATATAATTTTGTTCGTTTTGCTAGATACCCGTCCATTTTATAGAGTGTAGTTAAAAGATCTGCATTAAATGTAATGTTTTTAAACTCAAACATTTAGGGTGTCCCAATATTCCGTGGACATGGTATGTTTTGAGTCAAAATAAATGACTGCACATAATTTACGTCTTAAAAGTGCTTCGTTTTTCCGTTAGAGGGCATCACTAAAAAATTAACCCGAACGATAATTAATTTTAAATTCATAAAGCTTATTGTCAAATATAATTTGTGATACTTGAAGAAACATTTTTTGTAAAATAGCTTCGGAAAAACATTTTTTTTCTCAAAAAATATGGTATATGTATATGAGCGGTGGCGTTTGTTTATAAGAGACAAAAAATGTAATGAATACTAGAACGGTCATTTTACGAAAAAAAATCTGCCGTCGGTGCATATTTGACACCCTGTATACGTTATACCATTTATACAATATCTCTAAATGATTTTTTTTACTGAAACATATTATATTTAGTTAAAAAAAACATTTAAATTAAAATTAGGTAAAATGATCTTTATAAAGTGATAGAAGAATGGTCTTAACTATGTAGCTATACAGGGTAGAACTATATAGCGGGTGTTTTTCAAATAGCGGGTGTTTTTCGGCTCATCTACTTTTGGCTATCAACTTTTACAATTACTTTTTTGGATTTAACTGGATTGGGTATATTAGTATAATATGACAAATCAGGATTGATCGACGTATCAATTATTTTCTTGAACTTATTTCTCTGTATTTTTTTACTTTATTTGGTAGAAAATGGCATTCTGGATAGATGTATTTTAAATTTTAATCTAGAGTGTAATGGCAGACTTCATAAAGACTATTTGGCTTGAAATAACAAGTATGTGGTACCAAATTATTCGCCAAAAAAATCTTAGGAAAAATAAAAAAAATGATAGACCTACTTTTGAAAAACACCCAGTATATCAATATAAGCAGTATATTAGACTCGTTTTTTACGTTACTTCACAATCATAGACCATATTATATAGATATTTGTACCTATAGATAAATTAACAATTTTGTACGTTTGTTAAAAACTTCTTAAAAAACTATTAATAACGTTATACAAAAAAATGAAAAAATACTTAGAAAGAGGTCATAGGTAAATAAAATTGTAATATTATAGAAAACGAGACAAGTATTTGTTTAAATTAGTTAGTTCATTAAGGAATCTATAGATATACGGTGTGCGCAAAAAAGAAACTTTTTGGTTAAACTAGGCTAAACTTGGCTAAACTAGGAATGAAGTTTTTAGTAATAGTAGAGGAGCATAAGATGCTAAATTGGGATTTACTAAAGCGTCGTGGAAGTTATTTTTTATACATACTACAGAGTAAATGCATTTGTAGACATAGTTTGACTTTTTTGAAATTTTTGTTTCGGAGATATAGCATTAATCGGACCTTTTATAAAAAAAATAATAATAATTTGAGACACCGGGATATTTTTTATACATACTACTGGGTAAATACATTTGAAAGTGGATTCTTTCATCTGTAACTATACCTAAACTTGTATTTACACATATATTAAATATAATATACAGGGTGTTTCAAAAAACATGTGCCAACTCCCGTGGGGAGATTCCTCATTTAAAAATAAGATTGATTTTTCATATCAACATATGTAGGTCCGATTCTGCTTTGTTTTGTAGCTACAGAGTTAGAGTCTTACTATTTTTTCGATATATTATAATTTTCGTAAGTAAAAGTTACTACAAATGCGACATATTTTAAAGCTAAAAAATGTCGACATATTCACCAGGGACGTGCATATGGGTTATCATTGTAATATTTTTTTTAAAAAGGCATGTACGCCACTGACTTTTTTCTCTTGTTAGTGAAATAGTGTATTGATGAGATAAACGCAATTTTATTAATTTTCCTTTGTCCAAGTCTAATAGCAACCTTTAAAAAATTAATATCGTTAACTTGCGAAAGTTTTAAATAAGCATACATTGATTCCCATTCAAAATATGAAAAAAAGTTCCTGTAAACATGGGTATGGAAATGCATAGTTTTACAATTACAGGATGTTAAAACTGTTTAAAATTAGTTTTTTTGTAATTATTTTAAATACCATTAGTTTTTATTTGAAATTGCGGTAGGTTGGACTAATAGTAATAATATTTAATAATAAATTAGGTAAAATATATAATTTATTATTTTTATTTTATTAATTGTGATTAATTAAATTGCGTTTATCTCATCAAGGAGGTCGAATTCGACAAAATTTCAAGAGATACTTTTTAATTAGCATAAGCTCCGCGCGCACTGAATAGGTATCGGCGAGAGCGAGCGACACGTAATTTTCAGTTTACGTTGAAATAAATGTAAGCCCGCGCATCGCATTAGATCGGTGCGCTCGGTGCGCTTCGAGCTATCGGCGCCATCAGGCGAAATCAGAGAATGCATGGGAGGGGGCGAATAGTCTACGCCGAGCGACTGTTTTTAGTGGAGCGGTTTTACATTAAACATGTCCGATGAATTATTAATCGAAATGTACGAGACCATATCATACTTAATATGCGGTTTTTTATAAAAATTTCTTACAAGCACGTAACCTATATTGTTTACTACACTTATTCAATAACTGAATTAGAAAACCTTCCGATTAAACCCATTTCTTTCTCATCTCGTTTTGATTATCTCACATTATTTTGAAAATCGAATTTAAATATCGTCAAAAAACTTATCATATTATTTAATTTTTGGTTTGTTTTGACGTTAGTAATAACAGCTGATAAATAGTCATCCTATGTTACTATGTTGATCGCTCCGTAAAAGGTACAAATAGAGAAAATAATATTTATGTTTGAATTGTATGATAGAGAAAACGGCGTCCAGTTGGATGGGAAATGACGATTGATTACATTTCCTATATAAATTTACATATAAAATGGCACCGACCTTCATTTCATGGTCATCGCTGATGCCGTTCCTTTTCGATAATACCGTACTATAAAACCTATTTATATTTTTTCTTTTTTCAATTTTCTTCGACTTTTTTTATTATATTTTAAGTTTTTAAAATCTTGGTTTTAAGTCAGTAGTGAATAAAACGAAACTTGTGTTTACATTTTGTTTAACGATTGACGTTTCGACTTATTTTAATTCGGTCTTCTTTAGAATCTATAATATAAAATACAATTTTATCACTAACAATGTGTTTAATATATAATTTTTTCTTACCACAAACGTAGAAAATTATTTATACGTATATTATAGATTCTGAAGAAGACCGAATTAAAATTAGTGGAAACGTCAATCATTAAACAAAATGTAAACACAAGGTTCGTTTTATTTACTACTGACTTAAAACAAAGATTTTAAAAACTTAAAATAAAAGCTATATATAAATGTTTGTAATGACACTTATTTAGATTAAAAAACTAAAAATAGAAGTTTTATTTGAATATTTTTCATATCTAGCTTTGTTTTTAAAGAACAAATTAAACCCTTTTGAGTTATACCAAATTTGTGAAAATCGGTCAAGCTAAGGGTCATGTAGTATATTCTATGCCCATCTTCCACTCTATTTCACCAATTTTATGTGTTTGGTTAAGATCTAAATAATATCAATTTCCATCATAAAGCATAAAATATAAAAGGTTGCATAAAAATATAAATAGTAATAATACTTTATAATTTTTTGAAATACCGAATGAATTTGACTAAATTTGAATAAACATCTTCTCGTCTATGCTCAAATTTATGCTGGTGACGTACTCTCGACCGTCGATCGTGCGACTCCAGTGCGCGGCTACAATCGACTTTCCGACCTATCGTGCCGCTCGCGCTTCTCTCACCGCTCGCTCTCGCCGATACCTATTCAGTGCGCGCGGAGCAACGGCCTACTCAATTTTGATACCAAAAGAAAAAAAAATCAGTGGCGCACATGTCTTTTTTTAAATATTCCAGTGATAACCCATATGCACGTCCCTGATAAATTATTTATCGACACTTTTTTAGCATTAAAATATGGAGCACTTATAGCAACTTTTACCCTCAAAATTTCAATCGGATCACTAAAAGTACTTGGAAGTATTGGATTATTAAAATTTTAACACCCTGTAGCTAAGAAACAAAGCAAAATCGGACCTATCTTGATCTGAAAAATAAGTCTTATTTTTACGTTACGAATCTCGCCACGAGAGATGGAACATGTTTTTTTGAAACGCTCTGTATATTTGTTTTTTTTATTATCGAAGGTGGTATAATTGTTGAAATTACACAGTCTATATGACATTTAACTTAAAAATAAGAAAGCACATACTAGAATTTAATAATAAATTAAGAGATTGGATTTTCTAAAATTATCAAAGTTAACAAGAAACTGCAAAAAATCCAGTTTTTTTCGACTTTTTTATATTTTTGTCCATGTTCCGTCACGAAATTTTAATAGCAAACATCAGCACCCCAAAAAAACATAACAATAGAAGAAAAATCAGAACTACCCCAAAACTTTCCTCCAAAAAGCATTTTTGAGTACAAGATGAGTAGACTAACTCTTAAATGATCAGATTTTTTAAACGCATATTTTTCTGCATATGTGTACACTATCGGACAAAAGTAGAGAAACTTTTTAAAATTGTGTCCTTTTTGTTAACGCAGGGACCGAGGGCATTTTATGCATTGTGAAAATTAAAGATACTTAAATAGTTCATATTTAAATTCTTATCAAATCTCTCTTATTGCTAATGTGACTTCGTCTTACCCGGCGATCTAGTTACTCCCACAGGTTTTCAATGGGGTTAAGGTCTGGACTTTGGGCAGAAAAGTCCATAACCCTAATTTGTTCAGATAAAAACCATTCTTGTAAGACTTTCGATTTATGCTTTGGATCACTATCTTGCTGAAATATCCAGGTTAAAGCAAAAATCATCAGCAAACGGAATCCTCACTTTCTTTAAGATGTCCAAATACATAAATCGATCCATTGTTCCTTCTATTCATAGCCCGAGAAGCATCCCCACACCATGCAAGATCCACCACCATGCTTTACAGTAGCCTTGGTATACTTTGGATTAAATCTTTACCCTTCTGGGCGATGTATCCACGATATGCCATCGGATCCAATTATATTGAATTTGCTTTCATCTGAAAACAGGACCTTTTTCCAATCGTCGACCAGTGCAAATATTTTTTTGCAAAGGTAATTCGGACCTTCCGGTTCTTCTTATTGATGAGTGGCTTTTTGGCTGCTCTTCTGCTAAATAAGCCTGTTTCCCTTTGCCTTCTTTAGATGGTCTTAGAGCTTATACACCAGGTTAGGTAACAGGTAGTTTACTCAAAATTTGATTTGTCTATTTATTCGGATTAGTTTGGTTAGGTCCATATTATAAATATACACCTGATAAGATAAATTTGTAATGTGTCGAAAAATGATGGTATTACTATAACGAAATATGTTTAAAACAAACATTATTCTAAATATTGGAGGTTTTTGAAATCCGACGGGTGTTAAAAAGTTTCTATGTTTTTGTCTGATAGTGTAGTTAACTCACCTTGCTTTAATCTGAGGGGCTCGAGTTTTTTTAACAACTAATTTGTTTTACTACTCTCATCATGGTATCAAAAGATTCATGTATGGTGTGAATACTTAACAGAGTGCAAGGTTTCTCCTCTTATGTCATTCTGCAGCGCTTGAGTAAATCTCAAAATCATCGCTTCGCCTCCCTACTATAATAGAGTTCATTGCATTTTGGCTAGTTTTATAGTCATATTGAAAGAAGAAATACAAAAAAATGTAAAATACTACTGTCATGTCGTAGTAAACTGATTTTAACATAAATATAATTAGTTAGTTTGTATTTATTCTAACCTGGTAAAATCATCACCTCACTGTTATACTCACTGTTAGGGTAATTACGTTAGGACAACCCGTGCTTTACAACTAACTGACTTGTCAAAGCTTGATTAAGTGTAACAAATACATATCATAACATAGCTTTAATGTAAAAACACAGTGTTGTATAGTACACACGAGGCCGTAGATTGTTGTAGATTACATGATTAAGAGAATAAAAAAATTAAACTTGTTTATTTTTTTGCTACTTGACTTTACACTTTTAGACTTTAGAACATAGTGTTACGATATCTGACAATTTTTATGTTTAGAAAAAAAATAAAGCTTTTCGATTTTATAATAATCCTTGTTTTATTTCAATATAAAAAATGATATAGAGAAATGAATAATAGTTGACGTGCACGTCCAATAATACAAAATTACTCCACTAACTAGACCAGAGCTGTTCTACTTCTCAAGTAGAATCCAACTTAAAGCAGAACTCAAGAACCTGATGGATAGTGGAGTGCCCAGAGACTTTTACCTCGGAATTCAATTACTAGGAATGTATTAATGTGAAACCTCCTGTATTGTGTTTTATAGATAAAATACTAAAATGTTTACCCATTTTTTTTCGTTGGTTTTAATTTTTAATTTTAGTAATTTTAGTAAATTCTTAATTATTTCCTTCTTAATATTTTGATTTTTTAAATTCTTTTTTTAAGTAAATTTATTGAAATAAATAAATCTATTGCATAAGCTATACCTATTCTGCTTATATTCTAATCATTGAAATTTTGATTGAAATCGAATTATACAGGGTAGCGCAGCATATACGACGCCGTTTTTGCAAGGAGAACAAAAGTTTGTAGTGAAGTGAAATTTTGTGAGCTTATGTAAGTAAATTAAAAGCATTTTCTAAAATTATATAGAGTTCTACAGGGTGTTCCCAAAAAAAGTTACACATCAAAGTTATGTTTTTTGTAACGGAACACCCTATATATTAATTGATTTTTGGATTCTAGTAAAAATAAAGGTTTGTTTCATTAGAAAAGTATATGACAAAAATATATAGTTTTTGAAATAAATTCACCGGCATGAAAAATCGACACCTTAAAGCTTTGATGTATTTAATTTAGTAAAGGTTAATATATTTTATTTTAATGGGCCAATTTTGATGACTTTTTAAGCAGTGTGTTGCCAAATTATTTGACTTTTTAGTATCTTTGAAACTCCCCATCTGTTAATTATACGAGATAAAACAAAATGTTGATATTTTGGTGAAAGTTTGAAACACCCTGTGAAATATGTTAAAACAGCAAGAAATTTAAAAATCATTTTATCATCTAGATACATCCTTTCTCGTTGGTTTGTTTTTTGGTTCATCTCATTAGCTTTATTTTTGTTGGAAATATTCGGTTTTAAAGAAGGCACTAACATTTTTTCGAAATTTTTACATTAAGACCATGCCTTTGCTTTTGGGCCTAGTCAACACGTCTAGTAAGTTCTGGTCCCGAAGCAGGCCTTCTTGACATAAGATTTGCTTCAATTAATCTTCTTCTTGTAGTCCGTTAGTTAATATATACGGTCCTTAAGTGCAATTTATTATCAATTTGAAAAGCTGGCAAACGGCGGTTTCTTAGCGATAAACTTTCAATAAGTCGATCGTCTCGATTAGAAGTTCTCATAAGAAGGTTCCAGGACGTCTAGATTGACGTCCTCATGGACGTGATCATAATTTAAAGACCATTTAGTATACTCTATGGTATTAAGGTATTTTTGGAACCGGAATTTTATAGCAAATTCACTGAACTCGAATAAATAAATTATATATATTTGACCTACCCTGTATATCTATAAAAATATTTATGAAATGTGAACTACCATTAAACATATATTTTGTAAAAAGTTTGGAGTAAAAATCTCAAATGGGAATCCTGATACAGAGCTTTTCCGGAATACGGAGCCATCTGGTATGTATGCATTTGTATATGTGTGGTTAAATACTAAAGTGAAAGCAACGAATTTAAATGGGAAACTTTGTAATATATCTTATTAACAATACAATGCAAAATTTTTTATAAAAATTCGTTCACAGTAAATGAATTCCGAGGTTTGTATCCCATAAGGGCTTAAAGTACTCCACTAAGAGGATTCCATCCGTAACCTGAAATGGGAATCTTCCAATGGGCGAAGACAATCGCAGAAAATCCTCAAAACTTACGACGAAGATAAATCGAAGATTCTTCTCGATGTAAGTAAGAACAATCTTCGGATTGTCACGGTTTTTTTCATAACAGGACACTGTCCCCTCTAAAGCAATTTAGAGATGTAACGATCCTTAATAAATTTGCAAAATCAAGCGACCATCGAATGGTGAGGGCCACAATTATATTAAACACCAATTACGAACGGCACAAAATGATAAGGAAAAAACAAAGTAAGACATGGACACACCCGAGAAGTATACAGGAATTCGGAAACCACATCACTCAAACCCTTCAAAACATATCACCACCAAACGATTTTAATATCCTAAATGATATAACAGTAGAAGCGATAACGGAAGCACAAAAGAAATGTTGCCCAACAAATTTGAAGGAGGAAAAGATCAGTTGGAAACACAACGCAAAATAGAACAAAGAAGGAAATTGAAAAGCGACGAACACGCCAGTCAAGGTGATTTGAATAAACTAAATAAGGAAATATCAAGAGAAATCAGAAAAGACATAAGAAAGCACAAAAACGAAAAAAATGTTAAAACTATAGAGGATAATAAGAGCATGAAAATAATAAGACGCAAGCTCACTAATGGAAAAAAAGAAATCGTCAAACTCAAGGACAAAAATGGTAATATAACATCGAATAGAGAACATTTATTACAGATTGTGGAAACATTCTATGAAACACTATACACTAACCATTCTACTCTAGACTCGAGGTACCTACAAGGAAAAGTTCAAAATCAGGGTTCTGAGGATGTTCCGGAAATCTCTGTAAGTGCAATTTACAATGCTCTAAAAAAGATGAAGAACAATAAAGCTCCGGAGGATGATGGTGTCGTCACAGAAGCGATAAAGATGGGAGGAACAGTATTATTGACCAATATTCAACGGCTGTTCAATCTCTGTCTGGAAAATCAAAATATCCCTACATAGTGGAATAACTCAATAATTATCCTCTTACATAAAAAAGGAGACATAGCAGACCTGGAAAATTACAGTCCAATTAGCCTTCTTAACCATCTTTATAAACTATATACCCGAATTATAACAAATAGACTAGAGGCAAAATTGGACTTCTACCAACCTAAAGAGCAAGCTGGTTTCCGTTCCGAATTTGGTACCAATGATCATCTGCAGTGTTTAAAAACCTTAATAGAAAAAACCATCGAATACAATCGTCCCCTAGCACTGATATTTGTCGATTTTAAAAAAGCGTTCGATACGGTGGAATTACCGGCCATCCTAACAGCGCTACAAGAATGTAGAATCGACCATCGATATTGTAACATAATAAAAAACATATATGACAATGCTACAACAACTGTAAATCTCATTCCACAACTAACCAGATAAAAATAAAAAGGGGAGTTAGGCAGGGCGATACCATGTCGCCAAAATTGTTTATTACTGTTCTTGAGCATGCATTCAAAATGCTGGCTTGGCAACCAAAAGAAATAGTTATCGATGGAGAGAGACTCAACCACCTACGCTTTGCGGATGATATCGTTATAGTGTCAGATAGTCTGGGAGAGATCAAAGACATGCTTCAAGAACTTAACGATGCATTACACGAGATTGGACTAACAATAAATTTTGACAAGACTAAGATAATGACTAATATGGTGTCCAGCGAACACATACAAATTCACAACAACAGAATAGAATTAGTCCACAAATATGTATACTTGGGCCATGAGATCAAAATAAGCAGAGATAACCAAACCTGGGAACTGGCTAGACGAATTACCTTGGAATGGGCGGCTTACGGAAAAATGAGTGGCATCTTTAGAGCAAATATCCCAATACACCTGAAAAGAAAGGCATTTAACCAATGTATCCTCCCGGTTTTGACCTATGGCGCAGAGACACTCACTCTAACAAAAGGAACCGCAGAAAAATTGAGAGTGACACAGAGGCGGATGGAGAGATCTATGATTGGGCTGACTTTGAGAGATCGAGTAAGAAATGAAGAGATACGCCGACGTACGGGAGTGGATGACATTATCCAGCGAATCACAAAACAAAAGTGGAGATGGGCTGGACACATTGCTAGAATGGCAGACGGGAGATGGACCAAAAGACTTATAGAGTGGAGACCAAGAGCCGACAAGCGTAGCCAAGGCAGACCTCCCACCCGATGGACCGACGACCTGAAACGAATAACAACTAACCTATGTTCAACTATGGATATAGTTGATATAGATAATATACTATCCTATATTATAAATACTATCTGCCTTAAGAGTTTAAAAAATGTATTTATAAAAAAAATATATCTTGCATTTTCGCTCTTTAGTGATATCTAAAGTTGATATTATTAATAATATTCCGTACGATCGAAAAAAAAACCGCGCAAAGTTGGCTCGGAAATAATGCTGTTTTTTGAACCATATGACATTGCCAGATCTACTGTTTTACATCACTTGACGTTTAATATCATAGGCTACTGGTTAAAATCAAGAAAAATATACGCTTTAAAACTAAATCTTAAATAACTTGAAAACGATTTATTTTATGTATAGGAATATGTATAGTCAAAAAGTAACGAATTGAAAAACCTTCTCACTAGTGAAATAAAAAAGTGGATTTCTATTTGAAAAAAATAATTTATGATAATTTTTTAATCGCTCACTTCATTGACAGCTGCGGCCATTATTATATGACAATGGAACAATTTAATTTTTGAAATAGATAGTCACATGTTTTCTCTTTATGGCACAGTGGCTGTAGTAATCACTTAATTTGACGTTTAGGCTATACACATATTTTTTTTTTGTTCAAAAATTGTAAATATTTTTTTTCTTAAAAACGGTCAATGTTAGATATAGAGTGTTTAATATTAGAATTCATAAAATTTTAGAGAGAATTTAAGTGTGTAATAAAAAATGGGGGCACCCATTTAAAATAAGATAGTTGCTGTCAACTTCCGGTATTTCCGGAAGTGCCGCCATATTGAAAATATTTTTAATCGATAGATCTCGTTGTAAAACAATGATGTGCAAAAAATCTTCAATCTAGATATTACGGTTCTGTAGAAACTTCTAATGCACGCTCAGCCTGGGACACCCTGTACATATAAGTGATTTCAGTTAAAAAACATTTCACCCGATAAATGAAACAACAAAATAATAATACATTTTATCGGTTTTACATGTATACATCATTTTAAAGATTGATTCATCTTAATCCACCATCTGCTAGAAAAACAGCCTAGCAGATCCTACAACTGCATTTCGTAACATTTAACCTTTAGAAGAAGCCTTGGTTGATTTTTCACTGAAACTAAAAAATACATTTAGGGCCAGTTTTATAGGTTCAGATTATACTTCAGATCGTAGTTAGTCTTAACTTAAAGGAGCGTTTACACTATCATGTAATCTTTGGCTAACCTGTTTGTGCAAGCTTTATTATACAAAATTTGTGCAGATCTTTATTTTTCAGAATTATTATGTATTGGATTATGATTATTGTTAGTTCCCAGTAGTTAGTACGCAGAAAAAAAATCGTTGGTGTTTGGGAAGGCTCGAAAAAAAAATAACATGTTTTTGCGACGTTTCGCGACTTTCTTCAGGCACTATAGGAGAAGCAGTTTTTTAAAAAAAAATATGAAAATAAAATTAACTGCCACTTACCGAAAACATATATTAATCCATATTATGCCTACAAACATTCATGGCGATTCTAACCGCCAACACTTAAGAGACATACAGACGAACGAACATTATTGGGTTTTTACCCGATGTAGGTACACCGATTCTGGATTTATGTCGTATTGACACCAGTTGAATTAATTTGGGTACCAAAAAAAGATTGATTTTTTGTTTCCTTTACCATTAATTTTTTTCCGTGTTTCTGGTGCTTTTAAGAGCCCTAATCAATTCCTCATATGTGCAGGCTGGTCGGCATCGCCATAAACAAAGAAATGTAATTATAAAAGTGGGCCCGATAGTAATTAAAATTAAATAATTTTTGAAATTATTTGTCAACAAATAAAAGATAAAAGAATAAAAAAAGATATTAAAAATTAAAGAAACATATAAAAGAAAAAAAAATTGCGTTTAGTTAAAATCGAATTAAAAATAAATAATACTGTTACGTTTTTCGTCGGTTCCGTGTGGATAGAAAGTCACAATTTATTTAAACACTATTTATTTAACACTAATTAACAAAAACAATGACGATAAAAGACTTATAGAACTATTTACAAACGATTTATAACTAAGAATTTATTTTGAATTTTAGCGTGTCAACTGCACTGGTATATTTATAACTGCCCTCTCTAGGCCACTGCCGCCGGCTTTATATCTACAGCAAAAGAAATCTAGAATAGTCCATAGATCGTTAGGTGCGCAGAGAAGGTTTTCGAATGTTCTCGTATGTACTAGTCCATTCCAGTGGGACTCGATTCTTCTCGAACGAATGAATCATTGCGGTGTCTATGCGATGTTAAGGTCATCCGAGGGCGGGCCATATTGTGAGGTTAGGTCGAGTCCACACCGGCCCGCAACAATACATTGAGTACAGAGTGTGTCAAATTCGACGCTTTTAAAGGTCTGGAGCTCAATTTCGTCGTCTGGGGCTCAATTTTCATCAAAAACATGATGGTGAAAACCGCACATCAATATCTGTTACCGTTTCGGAGTTACGGGGTGTTTTTAAAAAATGTGCATTTTTAACAAATCGCTTTAACTTTTTTGCTATGGAAAATTTTGTATTTCTATGAAAACATTTCCAAATCACCTTTTTACCTAGAATTTAATGGTTTAAGTATAATTTTTTTAAAATTAATAATTTAAGAGTTATCAACAGAAAAGTTGATTGCAAAAAAAAAAGTTGATTATAAAAGGAAATCTGACATATTTAGTTCCAGGTTCAACTAATGAGGTACCCAGATTTTTAGATTTATTCCTGTTAATACATCGGTTTATAAAGCTTGAAGGATAATTGTTTTGATGTAAAATGATCTTGATGGTCTCAATATTTTAACTTAAAAGAGATGGGTGCCTAAGTTTTTCAGATCTATTTAATAGGCCTATAATAATTGTTGCTCTTTTTTGCGAAATTGGATTATTTGAATTAAAGTTTAAAATTCTATCTGAACTGGTTGGTTTTATGAACCAATTAGTCATAAGTGTCCCGTCCTCATTTCTGAAAATTTCAACGTCGAGGATATTTTGTTGTCCTCGTAGAGGTACTTCGGAGGTAAACTGAATTTTTGGATGGTAGCTATTCAAAAGGCTACGGAATGTTTTGATTTTATCTTCCGGTACTGATGTTATCGAATCGTCTATATACAGGGTGTTTCAAAACAAATGCGAAAAACTTCAGGGGGTGATTCCTTGTTCAAAATAAAGGGTAGTTTGCTTCATAAACATTGGGTCAAAAGGGAGATATCGCGATACAAAGATGGCGGAAAAATAATGTTTTTATTTTTTATCTTGAAAACGAAAAGAGATAGACTAATGAAATTTTATGGAAGCATTACTGTTATGAAAACACACTATCTGGTAATTTTCTCACTTTTTTAAAATGAGTGGAAGGGGTTGAAATAAACTACCCCTATCATACTTGTTAACGAAATTTAAAGAAAAATCTTATCAAACACATGCAAAAAAAAATTAATTTGGATAGTTTAGTTTGTTTAGAAACTTTTTTATCTCTTGTGTTTTTTTATAAAACTCGCCGATTTGAAATTAAAAAATAAAATGTAAAGCATTACATGTGAGGACAAAAAATATTTTTATTTTTTTAACGATATTATTTTGTACTTTCATGAATTAAAATACAGAATTAAAAATTGTCTTGGTAAATAATTTTTAAGAGGTTATCGTTCAGAAGAAAATGTAACGATATTATTACGAAATAAAACTGTTTCACAGCAGCCCACTAGATTCTTTATCTAAAAATGTTTTTTGTCCTGACATGTAATATTTTACAGTTTATTTTTTAATTTCAAATCGGTCAGTTTTATCAAAAAAAAACACAAGAGATAAAAAAGTTTCTAAACAAACTAAACTATCAAAATTATTTTTTTTGCATGTATTTGATAAGATTTTTCTTTAAATTTCGTTAACAAGAATGATAGGGGTAATTTATTTCAACCCCTTCCACTCATTTTAAAAAAGTGAGAAAATTACTAGAAAGCGTGTTTTCATAACAGTAATGCTTCCGTAAAATTTCATTTTTAATTTTAAACGATTAGATTTTTACAAATTGTAAGTTTTGGGTTCGTTGAAGGACTATTAGAGCTACAATTTAAAAATATTTTTACAAGATACAGAGTGTCCCGAATAAATAAAAAATATCAAACTTGTATTTTTTTAAATGGAACACCCTGTATATTATTACATTTTTAGTTTCTACGATTAAAATAAAGGTAAATTTGATAAAGGTTTATTACACTTAAACCTTACCGTTTTTGAAATATTTTCAATTTTGCGAAATTGCAGTATAAATTTTAAGGCTTCATTTCTCCGAGGATATCAAAGTTTTTAATACTAAATATTTACTGAAGGTTATTTATTGATCAGTTATTGTGTTGCAATAATAAAAATTATACTACCTTATACAGAGTGTCGAAAAATTTATTTTAAATAATTACAAGCTTTAAACGGCAATAACTTATTTACTTTAAATAGAACACCCTGTATATTTTATGAGAATCAGATGCACAATTTAATTGTCTATCAAATTGTATTATACCACTTCTTACCTATTCCTCCAAGTTTTCGTAGAAAATGCATTTTCTTATAATTTAGACCTCATTTATCAATATACCCATGGAATATTGACATTTTAGATTGTTTTTATAACAACAAATGTACAAAATGTACAGACTAGTAATTTTATCGTTTTTACTAAAACGATAATATTACTAGCCCTGTATGCAAAAAGAAAACTATTTAAATCTTTATCAAAGAGTATACCATTAATTAAATATACCACCAGTATTTCCGCCCAAATACTAATTAACTACATACTTAATTGTGTGTGTATTCTAAATAAATGTGGATTTGAATCAGAAATCAATATAATAATAAGTTAGGAAAATGAACGTCTCTGTTGTTATAAATAAGCATTTGTCAAAAAATTAAATATAATTTTTAAAGTGTTACTTTTTACCACACTGTCTAATACACATACATAATTCAGTTTTTTAGTATTTGGAGCAATTATTATTAATCAACGCAAACAGTCAATTAATGTAGTTTGAATACTGGAATCATATTAATTGGTCCTCTTTAACAAATATTTAAACAGTTTTTTTATTTTTTAATGAAATAAACGAACTATATCGACAATATTAGTATCTGTACTCTTTAAAAATTCTTTAAAAATCTTTAAAAATAATCTAAAATGTCAGTATTCCATGGGTATATTGATAAATGAGTTCTAAATTACAAGAAAATGCATTTTCTACGGAAACTTGAAGGGATAGGTAAAAAATGGTATAATGCAATTTGATAGACAATTAAATTGTGCATCTGATTCTCCTAAAATATACAGGGTATTCTATTTAAATTAAAGAAGTTATTGGCGTTTGAAGCTAGAAATTATTTAAAATAAATTTTTAGACACTCTGTATAAGGTAGTAAAGTTTTTATTATTGCAATACAATAACTGATCAATAAATAAATTTCAGTAAATATTTAGTATTAAAAACTTTGATATCCTCGGAGAAATGAAGCCTTAAAATTTATACTGCAATTTCACAAAATTGAAGATATTTCAAAAACGGTAAGGTTTAAGTGTAATAAACGTTAATCAAATTTACCTTTATTTTAATCGTAGAAACTAAAAATGTAATAATATATAGGGTGTTCCATTTAAAAAAATACAACTTTGATATTTTTTATTTATTTGGGACACTCTGTATCTTGTAAAAATATTTTTAAATTGTAGCTCTAATAGTCCTTCAACGAACCCAAAACTTACAATTTGTCTAAAATCTAGCCGTTTAGCTACAATACTCCGTGTCGTATGTGGTGAACAACCCTGTATAATGTGAAAAACTTACAAACTCATGTGAATTTTTTATATTGTAATTAAAGGTGGTGCTGACTTGGTATAGTATCGAGTGCAAAAAAGTAGCTATATTGTAACACGGTGTATTAATACAACTTACAATCGGTCTAAGACAAAAATTTGTTTTGTGTGTCTTTCTCAAGACCGAGCTCAAGCCGTATACCTTAGGCGCTGTGGCATTATGAATTTTAAAAAAAAATCTCTTCTCTTCACCTTCACTTATACAATTAGAGTCCCTAAGTAACTTAACAAATTCATTTGCTCTCTCTTGGAATCTTCCAGTCGGTTCGGTTTTAATTATATTATCTGTTGACTGTTATAAATCTATAGTATCTGTTATAAGTTGGCTTTTTAATTATAATTAACATTAATTTTAAGCTAAAACGATCACAATATTTTTGAAAGGGCCTAGTCTATTGCGGCTGAATAAAAATTTATAATTTATTTCATGTGACATGAAAATAAAATTTGTATTTTTTGAAACCCGCGCCTTCACCTCAAATATTTATGTCTTTTCAATCATCTGTTCTAAAAGTTTTCGGCGCATATTTTAAATTTACGCTTTTTGCTACAGCAGCGCCATCTTAAGTCTTCCCTTTTTTTGACCATTTTTAATGCACGGAGATATTTCTCCTTACCTCTACACTCCATAGCATAATTATAGTGTATAAATAAAAAGAATTGCAGTTTTTTCTGTACTTACGGCATTGGCTCTCGCATGGCAACCGCAACCAAAGCAAGGACGACTAACACGACAATAGCTTTAAACATTTTGAATTGAACGATTTTTTTCGATATCTGCAATACTCGTGCGCTTTTATACTGTGTTAACCCATAAAATGCAGGGGTGGAGTGTATTTTTATAATTTTAACATAAAGAAGTCTAACGATTATTAAATTTAATGGCTCAACTTCTGATTAGCCGAAATTACTTAGGATCAAGTGCCGTAAAAATGAAGCGGCGTTTACACGATATGCAAGTTTTGCTTGCGCAAGTACTTGATTTCAAATAACTGAACAATGTTTAAAGAGCCGAAACAACGTTACAAGTATTAGCTCAAATACTTGTATGAAGGCGGATTCTCACGACTCGTGTACACTAATATTTGCAAGGTTCTTGGCAAGTATACTATCTTTCTACCCGGCATTTCATCAGTCGACTATTTTTATTAAAATAAAAATAGTTTGGGTACTTAGGTCGCCTCAGCCTTAAATGAGTACTTGGGATTCACAATCCCAATTACCATAGTATTTTTTACTTCATATGTTAGAAACTGACATTCTGAATAGAATGACACAGCATATGTCGACTTTTGACATTTTCAATTAAAAAAATTGCATTTTTTTAAATTATTAATTTAGAATGATCCCGGTCATAAATGTAACGACGACTTACCTCGAAATACCAAGTATGTGGTACCAAATTATTCGTAAAAAAATGCCTTTTCCAAATATAATAATGAGCTACCTTCGTTCCGTTTGAAAAATTTCAGATATGATTAAAAATACGATTTGGGTATCTTTTAACTGGCCAAGACAAGACACGAAAAATATTAGACGATCAACTGTCCTTTTCCAAGGCTCCTTGATTAAAAACTAGTGTTTTTAATACAGCCATGGCACTCTAAATTGAAATTTAAGATACGCGAGAATATCAAAAATTGACATGTGATATTCTATTCTATTCAGAGTCTCATTTTCTATCAAATAAAGTAAAAAATACCAAGGGTGCAATTATATTAATAAGAGGTAATAATAGGCGGTTGAAGCGTAGTGCCAGCCATATTACCTTCCTTGTATACCGAACGGCTCTAGTATGACAGGCTGTACCTTGCTACTCCCAAGGCGTTAAACGCTATATACGGGAGCTATTATTATTATTACTATCTTTGTAAACAAAATTTTTTTGCAACAAGCTTGGCGCTCTCGCGGCTCGTGGAGTTTTCTTCTTTGGATAAAGTGGCATTCTAGATTTGAATATGATTGTTTTTGTTTTCTTTGTTTCTTCCACATGTACAGTACGGCTCTTCGTTTTGTAGCTACGGGTATCCGTGAGAGGGGAAACGATATTCTCTCGATGTTTTTCGTAAAAAATAGACGACGCGTCACATCAATAAAAATTCGACAAATTTGCAAGTAGCTAATAAAATGAGTGGGCGGAGCGATTTGCGGTGACATAAGGTTTGTTCTCACAGCGTGTTCCCAACATGTTCCCAACATGTTTGGTGTAAATTTTTCGAAACCGGTGTTAATGCGCAGGTCTCAAATAATGCAGTTTCTTGTCGATTTCAAACTGTCTGTGCAAACAGCGAATCCCCTACTCTTCTTTTTTGATCTAATAATACCCCTAATTTTAACTCCTACGTAATACCGAATAAAGAAGAAAACGAACAGGGAATTAACCAAAAGCATTAAAAGATGTCTTTAATGTTTTTGGTTTTGTTCTTTTTAATGTTTTAATGTTTTAATGTTTTGTAATTTTGATTCTTGGGTCTGACCCGTTCCTCCATCAGCTCTTCTAGGTCTGTGTCTGTATCCGAAAATTCGGACGCCTTAGATTCTTCGGAAGATTTAAATCGCTCATTTCTTTTCTTTATTTTTTGAAGAAAAAAACACTAAACAAAAACAACACACGTTTTGTAGGTTAAGTTTACCAATTAATGACGTCGGATCGCAATACGCATGCGCCGGACACTTACTGGCAGAAGATCCGTGAACAGGTCTGAGAGTGCATCCATACTATCCTAAAAACGGCGTATCGGCGTAACAAGTAATTTGACAGATAAAATTTCTGACAGATGAATTTTTCAGCCAATAGAATTACTGGAAATATATTCAAGGTCGTTACGTCGTTACGCCGATACGCCGTTTTTAGGATAGTGTGGATGCACCCTGACTGTCAGCTAACGAGCTAACAATCAGCATTTTCTGTGCGAACAGCGTACTGTTGGTTGGAAACCAATCAAAAATTTCTGTACGAACGCGTTTTACCTTATTGCGCATGATTATCTGGGGTATGTTGTATGTATGTTTCTTACAGCTGTGAGAACAAACCTATACACGTCAAGTGGACGTATAAAATATATTGCTGTTTATTTAAATGTTTTTTTTGTCCGCATTCCTCTCTCATAGACACAGAGCCAGTACTGACCTACCTACTCCGTACTGACTTAATTCTTCTGTTGATTTCTGGTAGTGGAGTTCCCGAGCTGTGTATTAGTTGCCCAAATATATATATTCTTTTACTATTTCCAATGTTGTGTTATTTACTAGAATGTCTTTTCTGTCTTCTAATTCGTTCTACATTACTTAGTTTTTGCTAAATTCATTTTAAGACCTACTTTATTGCTGGCTGTATTTAGTTTGTTAATTTGTGTTTGTAGTTCTTCGGGACTATTGGCAATTAGGACTATGTCATCAGGGAATCTTAGATGGTTAAGATATTCTCCATCTATTTTTAATCCTTTGTTGGTCCAGTCCAATGGACGGAAGATTTCTTCTAGTGTTGCTGTAAACAGCTTTGGAAATATCGCGTCTCCTTGTCGTACTCCTTTGTCAGTTGGGAGCTCTGGTGTTGTCTTATATATAATTACGCTTGCTTTGGCTTCTTTGTATATATTGGCGAGAGTTTCTATATAAGGCCTGTCAATATCCTGTTTTGCTAGAGCTTCTATAGGTAGTGGAAAATACAAGACAACTTAATAGCATGTAATTTTTAAAATTTTAGTTACATCTCAAAAATAACAAAAAAATGTAAAGAATCCAAATAAGTAGAAATAATAATATAATAATAAATATACAGAAAAAGATTAATTATCTTAAAATTATTTCAAAGTCAAGCAGCAGCGGAGACGTAACCTTAATATACGCTATGCATATAGCTTTTCATATTGATCAAAACTGTAGTTACTGTGATAAATAATGATTTAAAGGTTTCTTTTAAACATTATTTATCACAGTAACTGTGTTTACACTGTTTTTTAAAATTACCACCATCAAATTTACAATGCAGGACTTCTAGGATTGCGAAGATGTTTGCTCTTTCAATAGATTTTGAGAAATATTTAGTTCGTTAATTTGTATATTTGTGTTTTTTTTTGCTCTATTCTTTAAGTGAGACTATTAATATTTTAATCTACGACAATGTCATTATGACACATTTAACATTGTCATTTGGATGTCATTATCATAAAATAATTAACTAGAAAGAAGTGTCAACTCTGTGTTAAATCGTGGCTGTGAATAAGAAGACTAAGGAAGGAGCATAATGCTATCCATGTATTCATGCATGGTGGGCGGAAAAAGCTCTCTAGGGTAGGGATCCTTGACAGTTCTGTTTGACGATTCATTTGACACATTTGAATTTGATTTGAAATTTTGTGGATTTGTCGGTCGTTACGGAGCTTATTTTATGTTATTTATTATTTATTCTACTACTGATAGTTGTATAAAGGTAGTAAATCTAGATGGAAATTGTGGCAGAACTTAAATTAACAGTGACATTATCGCGATTTATCGAAAAATACTCTAAAATAGTTGGTTGTGTAGCGTGCGGTAGATCTCGGCAAAAATTGGAGTGAAATAATGGAACAACTTATCGCTAGTAAGTAACTATATAATATACATACGATGTAGTAAACCATTTTAAAACATTTTAGCTTTATTTACTACTTGTCAAAGATCAGATGTCAAGAATTTTTGATACGTTAATTTGACTTACCTGCTTCAGTAGCGTATCGGATGTTTGTGTTAATAAATACTTATTATAACTTACTATTTTTATTAGAATTATATATTTTTATAACAATTTTAATAACTACCAACATTTATTCACAACGTAAAATAAAATAACAAATTATTTAGTCTACCCCACGTCTACCTTACATCATAGTTTTACATTTTTTAAATAAAATTAGACCGGCACTGATAAACCGGATTTAAGTCGGCCATATTTGAGGCCCATCGCGGTGTACCTAAGATTTTTGATATGCTCCTTCCTTAGTCTTCTTATTCAAAGAATCGTGGAAACACGATACGCCACCGAAAGCCTTCGTGGTCGTCTGGAGAACTAATTTTCCAATTGTCAGGTTGACATGATGGCTTCATTTTTATTTCCGTTTCCGGTTATTCAATGGCGGGCCCTCTTTTAGTTTAAATGTATTTTGTACTCTTTTTTATCACAAATAAAACAAAACAAAATTTTATTCACACATATTTATTTGAAATATAAGACAACGTGACAAAATAAATATAAAAAATAAAGAGTTGAATGATTTCTACAGCAATTACTTAATTATATGCAATTTTAACGTAAATTAGTAAGGTATAAGCATGACTTACAGTAATTTGTAAATAAATGCACGTATTCACAGCCATCAGGGACAGAAAACTGGGACAGGAACATGAAAACGGGAGCCTTATACAAAAACCTGAAAACAGAAAATCAAATTTTTTTATACTAAAATTAACAATGTAAAAATATCAATAGGTATAAAATATAAATATACTGTTTAAGAAAAGTGTCCATTATTCCCAAAGAGACCTGACTTATAAATAAAAAAGAAGCAAAAAGAGACTTTTAGTCGGATAACATAATCAGATTATCAGTCCGATTTATTGCATTACTGACAATAAATCGCACATACTGGAGATAACTAATGTTGGCTATAGTTAAAAATGATCTCACCTTGCTGTAAATTGTTTCCATTTTCAAAAAAATCGCCGATCAAAGAGATTATAACACCATTTTCTTGCATCTAAAAATGTAAAAACAGTGTTTATTTACTACCTATTTTTCATATACATAGGACATACCTACTACTACAGAAACGTTATTTTCTCCAGGATTCTTCATGTAATATATATTTTATATACTTAAACGGAGTGAATTAAAATGGCGTCGACTATTTTATAATTTGTTCTAGAACAAATCTGAAGTTGTCTCTGAAACTGAAATCTGTCAATTCTAAACTGTGAAGTTAGTCAATACTTAGACAGAAACATTGCTGTTCTTGTCTAGGCGTCCATACTTTTCGTCAGGAGAATGACAGGAATGACACTAATGACTGTTTCCAATTTTCCTATTTCACTGTCACCCCCCTGGTCATTATCATGTCATTATGACTTTCATAATACCACTAGTGCTATTATGAATTCATAATAACACGCAAATTTTAAAATAAGAAACAAGCAAAAAAAGGTATCTGAATACGTTTATTTATTGTAAACATTAATTATAATATCAGTACAATTGGTTAAATTAATTCCAGACGATAGATGTTCAAAATATGCCAGGAGAACCTTTTCGTTACTACTATTCTTGATTCCTTTCAACGTTTTGCGCAATGCCTTCAATATCTGAAGGGACATTTTCAGAATCAGAATCACCCATATTAAAATTATTTTTTGCTTTTTGCTAAAACTGAACGTTTAACACAAAATTGAGTTGAACAATTGAACATCAATAATTGAGTTGTCAAAGTCAAAATGGAAACAATCAACAAGCACGGTTACCACGGCGTCGACTAAAGGTTTGTTCTCACAACGTGTTCCCAACATGTTTGTGCCATGTTTGTGACTTCTTCCAAACCGGTGTTAATGCGCAGGTCTCACATAATGCAGTTTCTGATCGATTTCAAACTGTCTGTGAGAACAGCGAATCCCCTACTCTTCTTTTTTGATCTAATAATACAACTAATTTTAACTCCGACGTAATACCGAATAATGAAGAAAACGAACAGGGAATTAACCAAAGACATCTTTTAATGTTTTTTGTTTTGTTCTTTTTAATGTTTTAATGTTTTGTAATTTTGATTTGGTTTGGATACAGACACAGACCTAAAAGAGCTGATGGAGGAACGGGTTAGGCCCAAGTGACCCGTTCCTCCATCAGCTCTTCTAGGTCTGTGTCTGTATCCGAAAATTCGGACACCTCAGATTCTTCGGCAGATTCAAAATCGCTCATTTCTTTTCTTTATTTTTCGAAGAAAAAAACACTAAACAAAAATAACACCCGTTTTGTAGGTTCAGTTTACCAAGTAATGACGTTGGGTCGCAATACGCATGCGCCGGACACTTTACTTGCAAAAGATCCGCAAACAGGTCTGACTGTCAGCTAACAATCAGAATTTTCTGTGTGAACAGCGTACTGTTGGTTGGAAACCAATCAAAAATTTCTGTGCGAACGCGTTTTACCCTATTGCGCATGATTATCTGTTGGAAATATGTTTCTTACAGCTGTGAGAACAAACCTTAATATGGGCACCTGATAATTTTGAATTTTAATCTTTATGAGGATATCTCTGATATTTTAAATTGAATCAAATCTCTTTGGATCGTCCCTCGTGTCGCGTCGTAGGTTAAATTTTGGTTTAAACTTTTTATGGGTTAAATATGAGACAGTATTTTCTGCCTAATGACATTTTTAGGAGTACTTTTGGTATATTTTTACTTTTGCAATAGTTTCAGCACCACCAAATACCTTTTATAGAGGAGATGCTTTTTTATTTAAATGATGGTAACCAAGAAAAAAATTTGCTTTAAAAAAGAAAAGTTTTGAAAAGTGTCTTACTAAAGTGAAACTTCTTTACGCGCGATGGGAGTAAAAATTCAAAGCCGTGACACACGATCTAGCGTCAGGAGAAGTGGTAACGATCTTAGAGCGTCATAACTGGGGCCCTATGTCCCTATGTGAGCTAGAGAGCTGAAACTCGGAATGTAGATTTTTATGATATTTTGACGAAGTTTTGTACACTACGAAACCCCGTCATCAATGAATCAAATAAAAAAATCGTCCGATTTAAATGAAATTTGATATATGTCGATAGATTGGACCAAGGCCAACTTGACCGTATACGACCCGTGTCACTGTGACAGTGAGTTTTGACGTAAGAAACGTCAAAAATTGATGTCGTCCAATCGCGACCAAATTTGGTGGGTAGGCTATTTGAGCGGCATGGTTCCAATCTGCAAAGTTCTGCACGTTTTGTTTACATCTTCATCAGTGTGGAACTAAAAAGTGGGTCTATTTCGGCATAATTGGGGACGGGCTACAGAATGACGCCCTCAACGTTTCGAACCGATGCTTCTATATGTACAAAATCATCAGGATTTTTCCTAATTATGGGCCGATGGGAACCAAACTCGGCACGTGGATAGAAGTACCCGAATGGAGGTCCTCAAACGGACAGATGGAGAAATGGACAGACACTAATGGAAGAAGAAGTTTCATTTCAAATATGCGCACATAGTGCGCACACAATTTTTTACACCGCTTGACCCTACGTAATAAAATTTTGTTTGACTTTAGTAAAAAGGAAATCAGTTACATGAAAATATAAACTCACCGGCAAAAAGAACCGGCCACTAAAAACTAGACCCAATTTCAAATTTGGATTTCTCGCGAACCACTCATTAGATTTTGATGATTTTTTTTAAATTGTAAATTATTTCCTTTTTAACGGATGCTACATCAGAAACTCTTATTCCGAATTTATTTTGAGCATATACAGGGCACAACAATAAGACGAAGTTTTTTGCCCGAACTTTGTGACACTCTGTAGGGTGCAGCAGCGTTAGTAGCTATTGCTATCTCCAATACAAACAGAGATAATGTCGTGACTAAAAAAATAAAATGCTCACAAAAGATGAGGCTATAATGTGATTTGATTTAGCAATAGATACTACAGCTGCTGCACCCTACAGGGTGTTACAAAGTTTGAGCAAAAAATTTCATCTTATTGTTGTGCCCTTTATATGCTCAAAATAAATTCGGAATAAAAATTGCTGACGTAGCATCCGTTAAGAAGGAATTAATTTATAATTTAAAAAAAGTCATCAAAATCTAATGAGTGGTTCGCGAGAAATCCAACTTTGAAATTGGGACTAGTTTTTAGTGGCCGGTTTTTTTTGCCGGTGAGTGTATTTCAGCTTTGTGTTCTAAAAGTTTTTTACTTTCAGTTTGTCAGTTTTAAATTATTTCAACTTTAAGTTGGGATCTATAAATATCTGGTTAAGCCTATGGTCTATAAATTTTGTTATCATAAAATTGATTTCATTTTTTTAATTTAAAACTAACAAAAGAAATGTAAATATTTTATAGGTAATGAAAAATTTTATTATCGACGTTATATACTAACTTGTATATAATATTGTACAAAAAATTAATAACATATCGTTGGATAAATAAATAACGAATTAATCATTAAAAACATTTGCAGGATTCGTTCAAAAGAAAAGCAATTGGGCTACATTACACAATGGGGTCTTTCACTATATTTTGGAATTAGCATAATTAAATAAAGCAATTAATTCTAGAATTTTCTGCTATCTCACTTTCGAAAAATTTGAAGTTCTTAAGAAAATAAATAAAAATAAAAAAGCCCAGAATAAAAATCGGCACTTTATTTTTAATACGTCACACCTGGCATGTTGAAAAGCGGCAACACGGCCGGGCCACCATGCTGACCCACCACCACCTCCACACAAGGCCATTCAACCTTTTCCAATATGGCGGAGTTAGAAGTGCTTTATTTGGCGCGTATTTTAAAACCTGTTTTATTTCCAAATAGACATTTTTCACACAAATGTCGGGTTAGATTAAGTAATATTTCACTAATTTTTATAATATACAGGGAATCTAAAGCTCTCCACATAAGTATGGAATTTTTTGTATTATTACTTTTATGAAAACATCAGTTCAACGAGCTCTGCTTTCTCAGAAAATAGGTAGGTAGTGTACTAGTGTGTAAATATTCAAACTTGAGGTAGCATATATAGGATGTTCAAAATCATCGGAAAAAGAAATAACCAGAAATATATAACAGAAAATAGCAATATAAACTAAATATTCAATTGCAAACACTTATCTACCATAGTTTAGAATTTACTGCACGTTTGATAAATATATACTATTATGGACAGTATAGGAAGTTACTTGTCTTAGTAAAAGCCTTGGTAAATGCTCTTGGAATTATAAACTACACTGGCTTGAGTCAAAAAATATGGAATATTTTTTCTATGCTTTGCAGCATTACACAAATGGGAATAAATTTAAACTATAATAGGTGAGGATAACTAAAAAATATAATATGTGTTTGAAGATTTTATATAGAAAAAAAACTAAATACCTTTTTATAACGTCATTTCTTTTTTTTGCATAGTTCTTCAATAAAATATTGGATATTCTGAACAAGATGGATTTAATAATAAATTCTGACGTATGTGAGGGGCAATTGTGCAACCTAAAAAAAGACTTACATCCAGGCCATTTATATTTTCAAATGTGAATGTTGTCAATATCTTTCTGTGATCTTTTGATGTAAAAAGCTTGACTATTCTCCCAATATTTTACTTATAGTAAGGTAAGTGTAAGCAGTAGCCATAACTACATCCTCACTAGGGTAACAGATGCTTTGGCCTTTGACCTTTTTGAGGCATATTTAATGCACTTCTTACCCGAGAACTACCAGTAGGAGTGAAATTATCTCTTTCAATAGCTGTCAACCATTTTTTACGAAACTCGTAATTTTTGAGGAATATAAAAGCAGAAACCTTGGGACCCCCTCTATAATTCTCGTGACAATTTGGAACAGAACATGTAAAAGGTATGCTACAATAAAATGTTAATACCTACCCTTTAATACCTATCTTTTGATTATTGTAAGTAACCATTATAAAGTACTATGCAGACTGGCGATGAAGGCTTTTTACTCATTTAGGTGTAATATCTTGATAAATACTTCTAGTTCTTACCTTAAAATAATTAATAATAGGAGTGTACGACAAGCACAAAAGTTTGAAGTTCCCTATGTGGGATGTCTGGTTTGGATTTTTATTACACTGTTATTTTATCACAATTTTCTGATCACACCATGCACTGAACACTAAGAACTAAACAAACGTGTTGCAGAAGCACAACAAACTAGAGATAATTAATTATTTCTGGTATGCAATCGGAACGAGAAACCACTACCGGCTTTTCAGGTTAAGGTAAACAGATTTAATAATGCTGCCTTCGTCGTCATATTTGCCTTGCCCATATCATGTTGATTGGCCTTGAGTTGAGGTGGTGCTGGTCAAATCAAATCGCAATGTTGCCAGTTGTTGGCTGGCTCACGAGCACAGTTCTGCAATGTGATTGGGCGTATTTTTCATACGTCATCAATTGGCGCTTTAAAATTATTTCAAATTAAAGCAATTTTGAGGTCCTATAAAAAAGTTATTCAATGTCATGGAACTATTTTTTTTGGATAAATATACTGAAAATAGTCTTCTATTTCAGATTTTATCCTTGAATTGGGTATATAATTTTTTGTGAAAGACATTGTTTGGCCTGCCAGGTCTCCGATCTTTTGTTGGTTTTGAATAGGGGATTATTTGAACGTAATGAAGAACTAAAAATAACCAAAATATAACACTTTAAATTTGACCAAAAATTTCTCCGTAGCGTTTTTTTTGCATCTGAGTGTAATGTCAAAAGGATTATGATTTTTTTCTAATCAAACATCCTTAACTTCGCCAGTGACTCACTCGCCATCATCAAAATCCTAAGGTATTTCTAGAAGTTTTACAAACTTCTAAATTTGAAGTTTAGAGAGCTTCTTAGGTAGGTTATAATGGAAGGAAAAAATGAAAAATCTCGATATCCTGGATCAAAGTTAGCTGTCTAGTCGTTAACGGTAATCGATTTTCCGGCGATGGTAATAGGAGGACCAATGATAGGATTGTTTTGAAAATTTGGATTTTCATATAACAGCACCTGCTCTATTTATCTAAAATATTAGATACGCCTTAGCATATTTAGACACAAAATCGAAACGAAATCTCTGTTAAGATACATTGCGAAACAGTTTCGTCACATTTCTGATACATATGTTTCGTAACATAAATTGCTTTTTGCGGCTTGTAAAGACAGAGAGAGACATAATTATTAGAAACATTACCTAAAATGTGTCCAAAAATGCTCTTTGGGTGGCGTTGCCATGGCAATTTTCTAGTGACAGTTAGTAACTATTTTCAAAATCATCATTAGTTTATGGACATTACTATTTAGATTTATAACAGTTTAATTAAACTCACAATAGTTAGTTATAAAGTATATATTTTATGCAAGAAAATAAGCCGATATCTCGCTGGGGCGAAGACGATAGGCCATCTCCTGATCAAGCGTTCCTTTGAAACTCTATTTTTGCAGATAGTGGTGGTTATAAAAAACTCTAGGCAGAAACCTGTCGTGGAAGTGAAGAAAATGAATTTGCCGTACTAGGCTCTTTTATATAGAAAATCCAATATAACAAGAAATGTAAATAAAAGAAATAAAAAAAAAAAAAAAAGAGTATTTTTTTTTTTTCAGAAACTTCATTTTTTTTTTTTTTTTTGTGAGGGGGATAACTTTTGCTCCAAAAATGATTGCTAAATCTTCCACCCTCTAAGCGGTTAATCATCTCCTCAGTTTTATTTCAGATGGGAAGAGGAGTCAAGTGGTACCGCAATTAAAAGAGCTTTCTATTCTATATACTTTCGCCCGGCTTCGTTTTTGAAAATCTGTCGAGTCATTGAGAAAATATGAAAGGTGAAATTTAAAAGCTTATTAAACAGTTTTCGAGGCAATATGATAAGGGTAAATTCCTTCGTCCAATTTGCTGTATTTTCTTATTATTTCTACGCGAATGTTTATACGGCTTTTTTCACCTTGCCACAAGTTTGGACGATCAGGTGCGGGTATTTGCTGTAGCTGTTTGCTCTGACTTGTGGCGTTGAAAGTTCTTCTTCACTATTGTTACAACTTTTTTAACAATTATGATTGTATCAATGAAGAAGATAGCCGTGACTACCAGTTCCACCCGTCTACAACAATTCACGCGTTACGGTCCGGCAAGAACTTCAACCGCAGGACGATTTTGACCTGTCCGCTCCCCTGCTGCAATCTTTGGACACTACCCTGTGACGGTGGCGAGATAATTTCCTAATTAATGTGTTTTTCGGATGAGTTTACGTTCTTTAAACGGACTCGCTCGTTAATCGGCACAACTGTCGGACTGGGCCGAGGACAACCTCAGGGTTTTTTCACGAGGTGCACTCACAAAACCTTCAGAAATTGAACATGTGAGCTGGTATTTTTAAACTTCTATTGATGGCGCGTCCTTCTTTCTTCTCTCCTAGAAATCGCTAACATCGGGTGAAATGTACTTGGACTTTACTGCACAAATACCATCCGACGGCCCGCCCTAACTGACTATCAGCTCAAAGTCATCCCTCGGAGCATCACTGTTATGCCGCAAGCTAGATATCTCAATCTAGATCGGCTTGCACCTTCCTACCACGCATCACTTTGTCAAAACTGTGCGTAATTGATTTCAAGGATAACTTTCGCGCGGTATCCTTGACTCTGTGTTTGACTTTTTTTCTTTCTGATGGGGAGACATCTAAAGAAGTAAAGTGGGTTATAGCACTGAGGGTTCGATCCTCACCCGCCCTCATTGAGAGAGACCCTACGAAGACGTCATTAGTGTGATCATGTGTTAGTTCGACGAAGTGTACGCGCAGAGTTCCTCAAGAATGTAGTCGAACTGGTTTTGAAAAATAAGTTTGTACTTACTGTATGGAGGGTGCGCTTGCAACATTTCAGCAATTTGATTCCTTTATACGCGTAATAGTTTTTAGTTGAACTTCAATTTATGCTCTTTTTTTTTGCAAAGAAGTACTCTCTCACCAGTTCAATCCTTCCATTATTTTCAAATGGACTTTCGACCGATTTTTTTTTAAAGCACGGAGGCGGGGCGAGTATAGAGAATGAAAAGCCCTTTTCATTGCGCTACCACTTGACCCCCCCTTCCGCATTTGAAAAGAGTTGGGGATGACACCCCTACTTAGAGGGTTGAAGAGTTCGCAATCATTTTTCTTGCCGACGTCCAACAAATTTGTCCCCCTCACAAACAAATTGACGTGTTTTTGAAAAAAAAAAAAAAAAAAATTACCCTGGCCGTTATGCCTTGCGGAACGTTTTCGATGGGCCACCCTGTATCTACAAGTCATCGTAAAATAAATCAAAGAACTACTTCTTCGTTTTCTTGAAATATTTTTTAACAAACTATTGTAGGTAAATTAATAAAAGATAATGTATAGAATTTTTAAATAAGAATTTTTTTTTTTTTTTATTTCAGATTTTTGAGAAAAAAAGACTACTGACTGTCACTAGAATACTGGTATTTGCCAATCTGTGACAGCTACCTTCTTGGGGTTGCCATGTTTTATAGAAAAATTTGCTTGATTCAAAGTACTGAACTAGAAGGCTATAATAGGAAAGACATAATTAATTTTAGTTTGAAAGAGCATTTAAATCTACTTCTATTGTATTAAAAATACCAGGGATGCTTGTATTCTGAAATACGCTAAGTTTTATTTAAAATCATTATTGAACAAACAGGACCATCGTTTTTGACACCCCTGGTAAATTACATTTAAACAAGGAATCAAGTTTAGTTAACGTTTTATTTCTTTAGGATAAACTAGCATACAGAGTATCTGAAAAGCAATGTACCAGGTTCGATTAATTTTTTTTATTTAATAATATAGATAATATAATATGTTTCTTTTATATTCTCACTCATTAAAATGATCCCAAATACAGATCTGTGAGAGCATTTACACATATGTTTGACACAGACACTCAGCTTATAGGATTCCGCAGCTGCTCCGCGAAGACTCTTGCACGGAGCAGGCTGCCTTGAAAAGAAAAAGAAGGAGGAGCGGGGCCTGACAGATTATTCCGGAAAATACAACAAATAGATTAATTCACTAAGAAATACTTTAAGAACATAATACTTCATAACACCAAGCATGTCTCTAGCGGTGCTTAACCTACAAACATTAAATCTAACGCAGAAGAATGTATTCCTGTTTATATTATACTCACATTAGAGGAAAAGAAAACAAATGGTCCCACACCTACCATGGACAACACCTGTTCTCTCTTGAATGAGACCCCACCCCCGACACTTCGATATAAGACCACCTTATATGCTCATGCGCTACCAACAGGGCGAACTCGCAACGTGACAAAGCGAGGGACTTCCATTCATAGCGCTTCAAGATCCACAAGTGACTGAGCACGCGCCAACTACCAGGAAGAACGATAGATGAAAGACTTAGCGGCCCCCACAAAACGAGTGGATACTTCAGCTGCCCACCCTTCCACGTGGAACACAATTGAGTCATTACAAAAGGTTGTAAATACTCACCTCACGCTACGATAAGTACCTCTAAGGCCATGACTTTTGTTGCGCGATATATACATCAGAAATAGCAAAAAATATTAATTTATTACAGACGACAGCCCTATTAAATACACGCCGCCGAATCATGTCTTTAAAACGCACTTAAACTTCACTGGACAGAACGATCCATTACTGGACAGACGGAATCAATAACCTAGATATACGTTACACTAAAAAAAAGGAGTGAAATTTCACTCAGATTTCACTCAATCGGGTGCGTTCCGTAATGACACAATAGAACAGAAAGTTGAGAAAAAATTAGCAATACTTCCACTAACACAGGAGGTAGAACGAATATGGCAACAAAAGAAGTTAAAATCCTACAATTTATTATATCTAGACAGTATTTTATCCACAATCGCACTATTTATTATAATTGAAAATATATTTTAAATTTATAAAGTATATAGACATACTTGCTTAAAAAGCAGTAATCATTAAAACCACAACATAACACGCTCCATCTTCAAACAATAGAAACAAACTTAGAAATCTGACAGTACTTGTTGAATGAACACCCGGTCTGTCCACGATATACACCACAGGTGACGAAAAAAACACCTAACTCCATGTCTTCCTACTTTTAATACATCCTCGGCGAGAGTCTCAGTACATAACCTGTCTTATTAACCCCGGGATAGTACCATTACAGTAAATCCTTAACGAAATTATTATCACTACTACTACTACTACAAATTTAATTATCCAATGTAGTACAGATATAACAAAAAAAAACAGATGAAAAATACAAAACATATAAAAAGTATAAAGCAATTAACAAACTATTTAGAGTAACAATAGAGCACACATAGGAGAACATTAATACTTATAGTTACATTTTGCAGTAACATAAGGCCAACAGGCTGTATTACGTCCGTTCGCATGAAGTGCCGAGAGCCAAGGAGAGGCATAGTTGGCTGGTTTCAAAAAGTATACTCAACTCACATTATGGAATAATAAATGCTCTGAACCCCGATCTGAAATGAACCATCTCTCTCTTTT